>NW_017306362.1:1680749-1717010 GCF_000935625.1 Nanorana parkeri | reverse complement strand
AACAGAACGAGTTTTGTTCATTTCACAATGCAGAATATATTTTTATAAAAGTATAATTTATTCATATGCAAAATACATTTTAATAAAGGAATTGGGAGTAAAAAATAATGTGCAAATAAGCGCTTTAAATTTACTGTATAAATGACAAAAATACATTTGTCGGGTAAGTGCTTCTTTTCGTTATGATGGGTTCAATAAAACGCAAGTTGCCAAACCCGAATTAGAACAGTCATAGGTATATTTCTTAGTGGTGAATACCACGGGCTTTTGATTGTAATAAGAAATTTAAAGTAATTAATGTTTTTTTTTTGTTTTGTTTTTTATTTGCTGCAATTAATTTTTTTAAATCTTATTTTCTATACCACTTTGTAATTTCTTGCCCTAATAGCTACCTGAATGGCAATTCCAATTTGAATTTTTGCTGGATGAACCACTTCCAGGATAAGCCACCTAGGGTGACAGAGCCCTGGCTGTAGAAGAGCAGTAAAGTGCATGTATTGTGTATCTAAGAAAATTTGGGTGGCCTATGTAGGTTTATTAATTTATAATTATATAAAGTGCTTCTTAAACACTGATACAAGAAGTTAAGTCATTGTAAGCTAAGGAATGGTTAAGGGCAGTGATCTTCAATTGCATTTCAAAACAGGAAGTGTGCTTCAGTTCAGATAAGGCCCTGAGACTCGAATGATAAGCCAACTTGTGTTTTAGGTTCAAGGTTTCCTATCAAGATGACATTCAAAGACGTAAGTTACATTCAAGTGTTTGCGGAGCACCACGTGGCGTAGTGACACTTGTAGGACAGATTAGGATCAGGTTTGACCCGTGGGGGATCCAAATACTTCCGGCCGTTTAATCTTGAACTGTGGAAGAAAAAAACAAGTTGTTAGGAGCTTCCTTTTCAAGTGTGTCCACTTTGTTTGGCATTTTGGATCTGTAAGGGCTCATGCCAATGGGTGTTGTCTTCCTATGTTTGATGTTCATTTGGACGGCACGTTAAACACAGATCAGCAAAATACCATTGACTTTAAAGGAGCAGTACAAAAGCAATACAAAATTTTAAAAAAAAACAGCTTCTGCTCCAATATTCAACCTTAATCCAGAGATTTGCCCCACAGTTCTTTTTTTTCTACTGATAGATGTCCTCAGTCTGATGGCTATCATTCAACCCACTTCCTCTGAGACCAGGTCATCCTGGTCCCGAGTTAGCCGGTGACTGGACAGTGAAAGGAGAAGCAGCACAGTGATGACCTCTGTCACTCTCCTCTTTCCCACCTATCAGCATGCTTCATGTCAGCATCTGAACTGATTAGCTCCATGTACTGGTTCTTTCTCTCATACTCTAAACAGCTCTCTCATACAGCTAAATCTCTTAAAATAATCATATTTACCGGTTGGGTGGTGTCCACACTCTCCAGTTTCGGCACGTATGTTCCTGAAGACAAGTTCTCATAGGAATTTTCTTCTAAGGCATATTTCTGTGCTTTGGGTGTAAACTTTGTCATGCCGCCTTTAGCCAAAGCGTCCATATCTGCAACAATCCCACAGAAAAAGAAAAGAGAGAAATCAAAAATGTGTTTTCATTAGTAGTTGTTCTATCTTCCTTAAGTGTAGATTTCTCTGCCCATCAGGGCTGCACAAGCGAAGTCACCTAACGCCTTCATCAATGTAGGAGTGTATGCAATTCTGAATGTAACCAGCGGCGTATTTACACTTTGTGCTGCCCCAGACAAGACAGCCCCCTGCCGCTCGTCCAGGTGTTAGTAAGCCGCCGGCTTGCGGCGGTGTCCAGTTGATTATCTCTGAACCGCGGCGCTAGGCGTTTGCGTACCGCGGCACCAGCGGAGCAGCCGCCCCGACGGAGGGTGCCGCCCTAGGCAAACGCCTAGTTTGCCTCGCGGTAAATACGCCCCTGAATGTAACACTGTTTGGCCAACAATTTTTTACCCGGCTCATTTAATTCTGAAATTAGGTTTGTTGAGCTGGGTGGTCCCAAAAGGGCCAACCATGACTAGAATTTTGGCCAGATCAGTAGGAATCAGTCACAAATTGGACCCATGTATGGCCAGCTTAAGGGCAGATTGCGAGCTTTAGCACAGAGTGTGACACTGTTGCGTTCAACTTCTCAGATAATGTAGCTTTGCTACCTGAATGTCAGGATACCATGCACGGGTGTCCCCACACCGCATGCAGGTACCCACACGGGAGCACCAAATGCGTGACCACACCAGACAATGCCTATGAGCTTATGAACATACAGTTTATTACACACACCAAAATGATAAACACAAACAACCCCACCAACACCCACAAGTAACCACAAACAAGTAATAATAGCCAACTAAATGCAAATATAATCACAGACAACAGGGCAGGTGAAACCTGGGGAGCAAGGCAACACAAGTGGAGCAATGGTCAGGGTACAAGGGGGCACCTGGATGCAGGAAACAAGTCATAGGAATCAGGTCACAGGAAACAGGATACAGGTCAGAGAATACAGGAATTGGCGACAGACCCCTAATGGATTGTGTGTATTAGAAGTCACAAAAGACCCACCTAATTTCTTCCCCAGCCTGACTGTGCCTGGCCAACCCCTTTCATTCATTGGATTTCAGTTCTTTCAATCATGGAGTCTCAGCATTACATGTGGGTGCTACCTACGATGGTCTACATGCAAATGCAGTCTGCCTAGGAACCCCTACTCCTCCAGACTGACATCCACCGATCAATGCATTCTGATATTTTCATAAAACGCCTCCCAAGAGCCATCCCACTGCTTGTATTGGGGCTGAAGGCAGGGTGCTGTGATACTTTCAGGAAGTTATGTACAGCACCCTGCCAACCCCTCCCACTAGTCATGATCTGCCTGCAGTGTATAGGGAAGCACAGAGACTCTATGATGACATCACTATGTGATGTCATCACAGAGCTATGTGATATAAGGACTTCCCGGTTGTTACGCCACTGCAATGTATAGAGAAGCACAAAGTCCTAGTGACATCATCATAAGGTATGTAATGAAAATGGAAAGGTTTTATATAAAAATGTCATTAGCCTGCTGTTGATGAGGAGGGAGGAACCAGAATAGGCGAAACAAAATAAGATTAAACTTCAGCTTCAAGCCATAATATCTATTGCTAATATCTATAATAATAATGCAGAGTTAATCAAGGATATTGTAATTGGGGAGTCATTGGGTAATAGTGATCACAATGTGATTACTTTAAAATAAAAATGATTTCCTTTTACTTATGAACAGATAACATGAAACATTCTGACTGGACAGAAAAATGGCACATTATGTTTCTTACCGGTGCACTGAAAGTTTGATCGCTCTTCGTCATATGTAAACCATGTTTTTGAATCGCGTCTTTCTGTAGTCCAACTAAACAAATTAAAATCAAAGGTTTTACTTCCGCTGGGTTCCAAATGTGCCAATTATTCTAATTCTCAGTATACCTAAAGATAATCTGTTTACTTGCTTCCATTTTTTCATTTTATATAAAAAATTGTATTTAAAGCGAAACCCCTTAAAGCAAAAATTCCTTTTGCTACTCATTTTGTTCTTTTATCTTAGGAAGAAGTTCTTCTTTAACCAGCGAATAAAAATTGCTCCCGCCTCCCCCTATTATGTCATTGCAGTATACGTACACGAACATTCTCTTCCTCTTGTACATTATGACTGCAAAGATTAAAATGATGAGAACCAGGAGCACGGCAATGATGATGGCGAAAATCAGTCCATAAAATCCAGCGCTTTGTTCGTATATTTCACACCGATTTCCCGTGTACTGGTAGAAATTATACTTGTAGCACCTAAATAAAGGAGAACGATTAGTCAGGCCAAATAAATAAAAAGAAATTCAATTATACATCCCTGCAATACACACTCATTTCACCGTGTTTTATTATAAATGTGTCCTTTTAATCGCCTGTGTCAATGGCCTTTGGGCTTGTGTTAATGGCATCAGTTTGAGATGCTTCTGAAATCATTCAGAATTCACTGACAGGTGCATATATCTTGCAGTTGACCTCCTTCTGACCTGCATTTGATTTGCTCCGAGCGGATTTGCATTCTCCTAGACTTGTATTGAAATGCTGAATATGGAAAAATACTTGTATATCTGCCAGAAATGTGGGAAACAGGTCGCCTCCATAGACTATGTTTGTGGTGATGAATTGGGTCCAGGGTCTCAGTACTGGCCTATGGCCACTGAACCAAAGTAAGCCTCAAGGTTACCTTTGGATGGTGACCACCAACCCTTACCCTTAGGGAGCAGGCGTACCACTTGGTTAGTGAGTTGTTAGGGCAATTGCTGTCACATGTACCTATTCAGTAGGAATATACTAAGGTTTGGATCGACCTGGTCCGAACCTGAGCTCCTCCAAACATGGAAGCCACCCACTGAACCAAGTAAGCCTGGAGGTTACCTTTGGAGGGTGACCGCCAGCCCTTACCCTTAAGGAGCAGGCCTACAACTTGGTTAATTAATTGTTAGGGGAAGTTCTGGCACAAGTACCTATAAGTAGGAATGAACTAAGGTTCAGATTAAACCTGATCCGAACCTGAGATCCTTCAAACACGGAAGCCACCCACTAAACCAAAGTAAGCCTTGAAGTTACCCTTGGAGGTTGACCGCCAGCCTTTACCCTTAGGGAACAGGCCTACCACATGGTTAACAAGTTGTTAGGGCAAGTGCTGCCACAAGTAGCTGTTTATTAGGAATGAACTAATGTTCGCATCAAACCTTGTCCAAACCTGAGCTCCTCCAAACATGGAAGCTATCCAATCAGCTGCAGCAGGGGAATTCCCCACCCGCAGCAGCTGCACATAAGCTTAAAGGATGCTGTGATATCATTGACCTTATATGGCCACATGCCTATATTTGGTCAATGACATTGACCTTATATGGCCATGTGGCCATATAAGGTCAATGATGTCAACACAAGCATCCCGCCCCTTTGTTGATGTGCAGCTTCAGAGCAGGGAATGCCTAGGCGTGCACCAGATTTGGTAGGTGGCCCACGGCACTTCGATGTTTGGAGGAGCTCAGGTTTTCACTAGGTTTGACCTGAACCTGAGTGGATCCCTACTATTTAATTCTTGGAGTATCTATGGCACACTCCCCTTCATAACAGTTGACTGCAGATAAAGCCTCAAAATTCAAACAGTCTTTCGTTGCCCATAGAGGATGAATCAATAGTAACCAATTATCTTATTTGATCCTATTGGCTGTTCCACTAAATGCAAATAAACTGCCCCTTCTTGTGAGAGGAAATATTTTAATCCTGTAGCAGAGTACCAATGCATTACTGATATTGTAACAGGAATTTGCTGTACACAGAGACAACTTACTGACATATGGAGCCGTTGATTGCATTGTAGCATATTCCATTGTAATTACAGTAGCCTGGAAAATTGAAGCACGGTCCAGTACAGAAACAGGTCTCATTGTCACATGTAACATCATAGCCATCGTAGCTCAAAACACAAGTAACATCCTCCTTCAGCTGGCTTACGTCTGAAAAAGTAAGGGGCACAAAATATACAATGTATATATTTAGCTAGCTATCAAACATTGCACATAGATATATTGAATTTCCATATCGGACCAACAGGTGGAGCTTTAGGCCTCTTTTTACATGTTTTGCAGTTTCTCTCTAACTCCTCTTGAAAAAAAGCCTCTCGTTTAGAAAACTTATTGGGTCAAGTAGTGCATGATTCAGAACAGACTCCTCCCCCTCACACCTTTTACTTTGTATGGCTCTCTCTAATGTTTCAAACACAGACAGAGGGTCTAAAAGCAAACATCAGTCTCAGAGCAGTGCTAGAAAACGACTTAATATACAATTGAAAAACATATAAGGCAGCTGTCTAACCTTACAAATAACTCACATTTTGTCAGCCCAGACCTGATATTTACATAGACCTGCCAGCCTAGGGAGCTGACTTTTCTATGCTGCAGCCAAGCAACAAAGCTAAGAGATGTTGAAAGGTGATGCGAGGAATCTAACACTGCACTGTTGCCCTTCTGTTGTCTTGTACCAGTCTTGCCACTCTCCGTTCTGCCCTAACATTGACTAGTCGCTGACGGCCACAATTCACACGTTCAGACCCAGATTTTCGGCTGACAGTCCAGTCTTTAAACACTTTAACAATGAGCCCCTCTTGAACATTTAACGAATTCTGATGTTTTGCTGATACTCGCTCCATGGCTCCGAGCGCCAACAATCATCCCACGTTCAAAGGCTGTTAAATCGCGTTGTTTACCCATATCTTCAGAAACAAATCACTTCTACTGTTGTGGTAAACAACCTGCTTCCCTATTTATTAGGGATGCACAGATACTTTTCGAGTACCAGTGCAGATACTTGGGATTTTCATGAGAACTACCAGGGTTCCAGCGTTTGCAGCTGGGACATGGCTCTGGTGTAGTGGTCCACTGTCCTGAAATCATTAGTCTGTATTGTTTTAGAAAAACTGTCACATGACAATAAACAAAAATGTATCAGTACTTGTACTTGTAAGTACTCGGCAAGTACCAGTAGTCGTTTTTGCAAAACTGGTATCTGTGCATCCCTTTATTTATATTTATAAAAACAAAATCGTACATTAAAACAGAGATGTAGAAATCCCAGGAGCTCCGTGTGCTCCTTACAAATGACAGCTGCCTCCTAATTTTTGAATTTTTCTCTAGTCTAGTCTTGGAGCTCAAAAGTATCGGTACATGTACTCGTACTTGTACCGAGTACTGTACTTGGTATCTGTGCAACCCTACTATTTATAATGGTCTGGCCCTCTAGCAACTTCAGCGCGAAATTATAGCTAATTATAGCTAATTTGCCTACAAACGTCAGGTGGTCATAATAATCTGGCCACTCAGTGTATACTGTATATATGACAGTAAAAACAGAATTCAATGCAGGAAGGCTGTACATAGCAAGTCCATAGCATAATGGCATAATGCAAGCAGACGTGTCCCTTTATATCAGATTACCCCTGATTAATCCTGTTCCATTTTTTTTGTGGACCTAGACAGACTCCATGGTAATCAGAGGTGAATGGATGCAGGTTCCTTTACATGCGACTCCCCATAGACTAACATTGCATTTCCTCCCGAAAAATCGATAGAGCGACCTGTTCGGAACGCCGTGTGAAAGGGACTTTATTGAGATCCGAGAAAACAAAAAGACACACATCCTGGATCCCCTTACCATCCACCATCTTATACACCATATACACCATCCACAACCCTGTCAGCCAGTGCCCACATATATACAACGTAGCTCAAGAACAAACATATAATTGAAGTGATTAAATGATCCTATGTCTTTTTATTGATCTCAGCTACTGTAATGGTGAGACCTTCCCAAATAGAGTTCCTGCTCCCTCCCCACCCACCCAAAACTCCCCTGGGTCCCTTTTCTATTATGTAAAATATTAGTTCTCATGAAATAAAACTGAAACAAACCCACCATTTATTATTTCCATTAAAAGTTGCACTTACTAGTTATATTTATAGGAGAAGTAGTTATATTGCGCAACACAGCGCTGGTGTTCACTGCTTGGGTGATCATTTTCAATGAGCTCTCCAGGGAGGTGTTCACTGCTGCCATCAAGTTGTTGTTTAAGCTGTTAATGCCTGTCTGGTTATTTGGGTATGCATAGGTTGCCACACTGTTCACAATCACACTTCCTTCGCTGCAAAATTAAAGTTGAAAATGTAATTTTCAGATGTTTTGAATTGAAACAAAAACACAATACAATAATATATATATATTTTTTTTTTAAATGGCCCCTACAGTGGGGCAGAGTGGTGGTTCTGTACGGACCGCAATTGCTGACATGTGCTGGTTATGGCTGGCTAACAGTGAATCCTCCTGTACCTAAGGCTGGTGCTTCCACTGCTAGCCATAATCCAGCGCAGGTTTCCCTCCGCTGCAGTCAGTGGATGCTAGGGCCGCTGGCGCCCTAGCAACCAGTAAGGCAGGGCCAGCTGTTACCACAACAAGTGATCTGTACAGCTGTCCAGATCACTTGTACTAGTGTAGTGGTCCCCTTTTCTGCAATCCCCCCCCCCAGGAGCTCGGGACCATGGCAAACAGTGTCAAGATGGAGAGCCGGAGCAGACTGGGGAATGTACATTCCCCAGTCTGCCATGTGATCACTGAAGCATGAAACACTGTGCTCTCAGCGATTCCTGCTTCAGCTCTCAGAAGCTGGCCAAAGTGCCAGGCATACAGACTATCAAGCACATTCCTGTGCTTAAATTGGAGCTTTACCCATATCTTTAAAATACCAACAAACACACCGTTAGAAATGTTTAGTGATGACAATCTACAAACACATACTTCTAGATAATTGCCGGCTTTGTATTATTTGCGTACTTTATTTCTCTTTTCTTCCCCAGTCTTCTGGCAGCGGCCATGTCTACTAACGGCAGATTGCTAGATCTCCTTTTATTGCCTGGATTTCTGGCACATGTGACTAGGACATGTGACCATGCACATCATCTCAGGGGAGGAAAATGCCTTATCCGGAGATCTCCTGAGATTACAGATTAGATTTCCCAGCAATGCTCTGCTGATGACAAGGCAATCCCAGTGTGCATTGCTTTGGCAAACTGAAGTCATTTTGCACTTTCAAAGCAGGAAGTGAATGCTCTGCAAGTGAAAGTATTTCACAATCACAGCATTTTACACCTGACATGTCTATGCTATTATTAATCATCATACAGAGAGGGATGCATTGGTAAAACTTTACTTTTGAGTGTAAGGGTACACTTTAATGGTCAGTATTGGAGGGCAGGAGAGACATCAGAGGTCTAATAGACTCCCGATGTCTTCCTAAAGAGAACCCGGCACTTCCACATGCTGTCACATAGGGACTAGTAAGTGTCAACAAGCTTGAAGGAAGGGTGGCAGGGGATTATGATCTAACCATGGTTCATGTTAGACCCTAAATATGGGTGTAACATGAAACATAAAAAATGTTTAGAATAGTAAGCCTTAGCCTCAGGGCGTCCCGAGACTGGGTGACACCCCACCACGTCGTCATCGTGCATGCGCGGCCATGATAGACGCCAGCAGAGAGAGGAGGGGAGTTCACCCGGCAGGATGAGATATGCCGCCGGGTCCCCTCCTCTCTCCTGACACTGTTGGGCTCTTGGTCCATGACCGAGTGCCCAACTTTTTAGAGGGGTGACACCAAAATGACTATCAGTCATTTTAGTGTCACCCCTGCAATGGTGCCACACCCCCCTTGTGACGCCACTGCTTAGCCTTTAAGAACAATTTTAAGAACTAGATTTGAAAATATTGAAGGGGGAAAAAAGAACATTTGTGAATGCAAGAAAATGTTTTTAAAAGCAGTTTGAAACTGATGATTGTTATAGTACCTGAAACCAGTAATTTTCACATCCACAAAATATTTCGGTTCAGCTTCCTGGAATATGCTTCGGAGCTGTGAAAACAAATAATTCAGTGTGTTACAATAGGTCTAATTCCATGCCATATGCAATGTTCCATTAAGATCTGTATATTATAATGCATTTAGGAAGCTGCTCTCTAATATCTGATGAGTCGAAAAACTAGTTCCCTGGAATAATGGTGACAAGTTTGGTGGAATGAAGAGAGCGCCAGATGCATTGTTAAGAATCTAGTTGAATCTTTATTCATTGTCAGAGTGTAAGGTAACCAGGTCTTCTGCGCATAGGGACGTATGCGCACAGGCGCGCTAATCTGATGCACAGGCGTGCTAATCTGGTGCAAAGGATGTGATGCAGTACCTCTGAATTGATCTCCCTATTTAAAGCAAGCACAGCCTGGGCTTAGTTGCTGGATGGTCTTTAAGCTGTTCCCTGTGATCCTGTTTGCTCTGCCTGTTTACTGCTCCTGTATCATGACTAAGATTAAACCTGACTGCTCCTGATTGCTGCCTGCCTTCTGACCTTGGAATTGTTACTGGACCTTGCCTCTGCCTCTTCCTTTGTAGTTCACTGCCCGACTGGTGTGACCCCTGGCTTGTCTGACCTCGATTCTGCCTACTGCTCTGGTACCCTGCTGTCCGCCTGGTGTGACCTTGGCTCTGCTCTATCAATCCTGATTCTGGACTTCTGGCTGGCACGGTGTTGCCCCATCCACTGGCACCCATGCTACTTGCTGTTTCCCAGTCTCTGTTCCCATCCTCAGAGTTTGGGGGACACAAGGTGCAAGGGGAGCCTCCTCATCCAACCAGGTACATGATACAGAGAAAAAAAAAATATCCAATGCCTTTCAGGGGCTTAACTGATCCCCCTTCATCAAGGCTAAAGCAGGTGAGGGTTGCGAGAAGGCTGGGCTCAGAGCAGGTATTCTGCAGCTGATTTGGGGTCTGATCTGGTTGCCAGTCTAGCAGCTCCCGGAGGTATTCTCCTAGCTAATCTGGGAAAGCCTTGGATTCCCTCACAAGGACTTAGATTCTCAAGACTGAATTAAAAATGATGGTAATACTAAAACATATGGACACATTTGAAAACCTCCCACTACCCGGATCCCTAGTGCACAACAGTATGTTGCTCACATAGTGATGCATGAGCAGGATTCTGCACTATTGTACTGTGAGCCCTGTACAATGTAACCCATGGGGGTGTGTCTATGACTCCCTGGGTTCACAGATAGTTAGTTGAATGACAATGGCCATAGTTCAACCTGGATGAGCAGGTGAGGGTTGGGAGAAAGCTGGGCTGAGAGCAGGTATCCCGGAGTAGATTTCTCTAGCATGGATTAAGAGCCTGATATGGTTGCCAGTTTAGCAGCTGCTTGTGGTATTCTATCTCCTAGCTGATCCAGGAAAACCATGGATTCCCATGCAAAGACTGATTCTCTAGACAGGCAAAGAGACATCTGGACTGATCTGCACAGCCTACTTACCACGTGACCATTTGTAACTGAAGTGAATTAAAAATGATAGTAATACTAAAGCATATGGACACTTTTTTAAACCTCTCATTCCCCAGACCCCTTCTCCTGTCTTTCTTTATTTATCTTATACATACCTTTAATCCAGCAAACTTCTAGCCGGTTATGTGATGTCTCAAGTCCCTTCTCCACAGGCAGGGCAGTAGTGGTTGGTCCCTAGTCCACAACAGTACATTGCTCGCATGGTGATGTGTGAGCATGACTCTGTGCTGCCGTACTGTGAACCTTAATGACAATGCCCATTTTTCAACCTGGATGAGCAGTATCATCTAGTTGTAATGAAGACTTTCTGCAAGGGACAGCGCAAGGTAAGCTTCGCAACAATAGATGCTTTTTTATTTTAGTAACTGTGGGGCAATTTATCTTTTTAACTTGGAGTTCAGCTTTAATGCAACAGAATACTCAAAAGCAATACAATAATAATGACATACTTACAATATTGATCAAAGCATCATTAAGACTCTTGTATTCATTGGATGACGAGCTTGACAAGGCTTCTGTGAAATTCTTTTGTAAGATGATTTTTACGTATACATTTCTTTTTGGTGCTTTCTCTTTATCTGGAAAATTTGGCAAAAACAGTTGAAAATGTAGAATCTTATTTCATTATAAAGTGGTGTAAAGCAAAACAGTGTTTCTGCACCATTGTGGAATGAGTCTGACATTGCTTCTCTGTGCTGTTAATAGTTTTCTAGCTGTCTCTTGAAGCAGGAACTACCCTGTTTCCCTGAAAATAAGACCTACCCCGAAAATAAGACCTAGTTGTGACCATTGCCAGGGCTGGTGGTGGCATAAGGGGGAACTTGAAGAGCCGCGGGAGAGAATCAGCGGTGCCAATGAATGGAAAGGTATGGCACCCCTGATTGCCCTGATCACACTATTCTTAACTTTGCCAACCGTATAGTTATTATGATTCTAATTACTCTAGTACTTATATACCAGGGCTCCTCTCAGTTTTAAGTCCATCCCCAAATAAGTGCATCTAAATTTGCACTTACAGAAACACCGATACAGCTCTGAATTGTATGTCGCATTCAATATGGATGCACTTACAAGTTTTAGGTAAAATAAAAAATTTAAAAATAATTGATTTCAACACTTACCTAAAGTGGCAGAAGTCTGATTCTTGCCATATTCACATTTGTTGCCTATGTAAAGTTTGGTACAAGTACAAGTACATACACCATTGATATAAGAGCACTGTTGTTGTTCATCACTGATGCATGGTGTAGGTGTAGAACCTTTAGTTGCAGATGTCTTCACAGTGGTTGTAGTCACTGTTGTGCTGTTTGCTGCAGATGTGGAGTTTTTTGTCATGGTTGTCTGACTACTCGTTTGATTATGAGTTCTGGAAGTTTGTGTTGATGTGGAAGAACTAACTAATGTTGATGTAGGCTTTGATAACGGAGTCTGACTTGTTGCTGATGTTAAATGAGTGGACGTTTTCAAGTGATGGGTTGTGGAAGATTGAATTGTGACTTTTGGCATTTGAGTGGTATTTGTTTGAAAAGGTCCAGATGTTTGTAACAAGGCAGTTGATTTTTTGGTAGTTATTTGTTCTTCAGAAGTATTAAGACCTCTATTAGTAGTCAACATGGTAGGGACTGTCTCTGATGTTGGTTTTGTTGAGAGGGATGAATTAGAGGAGGGGGAAGTCAACTGAGATGTAGGTGTTCTTGAGGACAATATGGTTTCTTCACTTGTGGTCAATGATGTTGTAGAAACCCTTGAGGTAGAAAGACTTTGAGATTCTGGAAACGAAGATGTTGACTGCTTTGTAGTTGTTGAGAAGTTTCTTAACTGTGTAAATGTGGCTTCCTGAAGGGGTGTGGATTTCACTGAGTCTGAGGATAATGCTGATGTTCTTTCTGTCTCAGAAGACATAGTTGATGTATTTATGGTAACTCTTGTAGGAGCAGTTTCAGATACACCTGTAAATGAGGATTGTAACTCAGTTGTGGACACTGTTGTAGAACGCATGCTGCTTTCTTTAGTTATATTAGGAGATGTATGTGTAGACAATTCCTGTGTGGGTATTGATTGCTGTGCTGTGTTTGATAAGCTTGTATTAACACCATGGGAAGGCAAAGTTGTTTGAGCTGGTGTGCTTTGCATTGTAACTTTCTCTGTCTCGTTAATTCCCGGTGTCTCATATGTGCTGGCTGAAGGACTAATGATCTGTTTTGTAGTTACTTTTTCTAAAGTTGGCTGTGTGGATCCTGTTTGTAGCAGTGTCATACTCTGTGACTCAGATGCTGTTGCTGTAGAGACTCTAGCAGATGATGTTCCTGAAGTTGTCATTCTAGATTCTGACAGACTAGGAGAAGAGGAAGTTGGTGGAGGTGTTGAGCCTGTGGTAGAAGCACCTTGTTCACTTGTTGATACCATATGTGTTGAAAGTTCAGGGGTTAAAACATGTTGAGATGTTGGTGTAGACTTTGATTGTTGTGTAGTTATGGTACCAGTCTCAGCAGGTATACTTTGTACTGTGAATGTCGTTGGCTTAGTAGTACCAATACTCTTAGAGCTACTGGTCTCATTTATTGTGGTCTCCCTTGAAGATAATGTTTCTAAAGCTGTCGTTTTTGATTCTGATAGACTAGGTAAAAAAGATGTCAGTACGGGTGTGGCTTTTGTGGAAACAATGCTAGTCCCTTGATTTAGAGTAGACAATATCATATCAGTAGAAGACACAGGAGTGGAAATGCTTTCAGAGGCATGGTGTGTAGAAGACTGTGCAGGTGTTTGTGTTAAAAGGTTTGTTGTTTTAAGAGTGCTTGGTAGCTCAGTCTCAGATGGATTGTATGGAGTAACTGATATAATTGTTGTGGACAATATTTCCAAAGTTGGTCTAATTGGTTCAGAGGGACCAGTGGATGAATCAGTCAGCATAATTGTTGATTCTGATGTTTTAGAAATTGAATTTGTTTCTTTATTCTCAGTGGAGGTCATATTTGTAGAAATTAGAGGGGTATATACGCTTTCAGATGTTTGTTTTGTAGAAGCTAAATATTGTGTTTGTGATGACTGGGTTGATGTCTTCAAAGTATTGGTTACATGTGAAGGAGATGTTTCTTTTGTGACATTTGAAATTAATTCAGTACTCTGTATCTCAGAAGTAGTCACTCTTGCAGAAAGTGTTTCTGAGATTGGTCCCATTGAGGTACTGGATGAGAAAGACATCAGAGGTGAAGACGAAGTTGAAGATGATGACTGTGTAAAAATTGAATGAGTTGTTAGCTCTGCAGCACTTGTCTCCAGAGAAGATGTTTTTAATGTGACTGTTGGTAATTTTGTAGAACTTTGTGTTTTAAATGTTAAAGCTTCTGTAGTTGCCGATATTGGCTGTGACGAGTATGGAAATGAGGAACTCAAATGAGATGTCGATGTTATTGTAGAAGATACACTGGTTTCTTCATTTTTGGTATGGGATATGTGTGTAGAAACACTTTCAGATGTTGTTGGTGAAGAAGCTGTTTGAGTTACTGCTTCTACAGTTCTGGTTTGAGGAGAGAGTGACGTTTTTAATGTGACTTTTGAATTTTCTGTAGTTGTTTGTGCTTCAGAAGTATAGGCTGGTATATAGGTAGATCCCTGTGTAGAATATGTTTCTGGAGTTGGAATTATTGATACTGATGGACTAGAAGAAGCAGGGGTAAGTAGAGATGTAGATGTTGTAGAAAAAGCAGAACTAGTTTCTATAGTCTTACTTGTTAAATTTGTAATAGAATGCTCAGTGGGGACTTTGGATTCTGTATATGTAGATGATAATGATTTTTGAGAGACTGATGGCAGGGCTGTTACTGGAGCAGTAATGGTCCATACAGAAGGTGTTATACCTCTTGTGCCTGTTGGTAGTGGTATGGTACTTTGAGTATGAGGTTCCTTATTGCTTGTTAGACTTGTAAATAAAGTCTCTGAAGTTGATTCTGCCAGACTAGATGAAATGTGTGTTAGTGAAGTAATTGGTGCTGATGTAGATCTCATGTTGGCTTCTTCCTTTATAGTAGTAGATATACTATGAGTAGTTGACAAGTTTGTAATTTCTGGAGTACTGGCTCCAGCGGTATGCAAAGTTTTTATGGGGATTGTTTCTGGCTGGGTAGTACCTTGTGTCACAGATGTGTTAGTATGTGTATACATGGTAACTTTTTTAGTTACTGCTTGAGAACTTGACTTTGTTGACTGTGCGGTGGAAACAATTTCAGATGCTGGCTGAGAAGTTCTCTGTGTGGCTAGGGGAGTTACAGTTTCAATAGTACTGACCTTGTGAGAGGGTGATATGTCTGTTGTGTGTATGTCAGAAATATCAGTTGACACAATGGTAGACCTTCTTGTAGAGAATGTTTCTGGATTTGGTATTAGTGACACTGATGAACTGCTAGGAACAACTGTCAACCAAGGTGTGGGTGTAGTAGAGGAAAAGGGCGTACTGATTTCTATACTTGTGGCTGAAGATACTGTATGAAACTCAGAAGAAGAAACACTTTCAGATGCTGGGTATAAAGAGGTTGAGGGTTTGACTGATGACATGAATGTTGTTTGGGTGTTACTGGTCCCCAAAGAAGGCCTTGTTCCTCTAGTGCCTATTGGTAGCTTTGTTATGCCTTGTGATTCAAAAGTATTACTAGTAGTATTGAGAGTCAATTGTGTAGAGAATGTTTTTGTTGTAGCCCTTGTTGATTGTGACAGGCTAGGAAAGATGGAGATGATCGAAGGTGTTAATGCTGTTCCTACAGGAGCTGGTAACTCAGTGGTGGAAACACTTAAAGACGATGGTATTGTAGAATGAGATGGTGATGAAAGATCCATTATATTAACTGTACTTATATTGAGACTTGTTGTAGTTATTATTGTTACATGTTCTGTAGTACTTGTCTGTGTGTCAGCAGAAGTCACTGTACCATTTGCAGTAACAGTTGTAGACAATGCTTCATATGTTGGTCTTGTTGATTTTGGAAGACCAGTATAAAAGGAAGTTGGTGGAGGAGTTGATGCTGTTGTTGACATGGCGTTGGATCCTTTGCTTATGATAGGTGATACCATATGTGATGAAAAAACATGGGTGGATGAACTTTCAGATGGTTGTTGTGTAGAAACAGGCTGATGTGCTGATGTTAAAATGTTGGTTGACCCAACAGAGCTGGTTTCATGAACAGGTGTAATTTGTATTGTGACTGTTGATGTCTCTTTAGTACCTTCTGTTTCAGATGTTATAATCGGAGTATTTTGGGTCAAACTGGTAGACAATATCTCTGAAGTTGATTCTGATAAAGTAGGAGAGATGGAAGTGGAAAGTGGTTTTGAAAGTGCTGTAGACAAATCACTGGTTTCTTTCTGTATGGTTGTTGAAGCCATGTAGGTTGATGAAGCGTAGGCAGAAACACTTTCAGAAGGTTGCTGTGTGGAAAGTGACTTAAGACTTGATGGTAAAACATTAGCTGTCCCAAAACTACTGGCTTCATTAGTAACTGTACTTTGTGTTGTAACTGTGGCTGGCTCTGGAGTAGCTTGTGCCTCAGGTGGACTGCTTTGAGAATTGGTTGACTCTCTTACAAATGAGGTTTTCAAAGTTGTTATTGTTGATTCTGACAGAATAGAAGAAGGGGATGCCCGTGGATGTGTTGAAACTGCTGGTGCAGAAAGTGTGCTGGTGCCTTCAGCCATACTAGAAGATGTCATGTGTGTAGAAAATGCAGGACTTGGAACACTTCCTGATGTAAGTTCTATAGTAACTGATTGCTGTGTTGTTGCTTCAGCAGTGCTGCTCTGTTCAGGTGATGGAATTTTTGATGTGACAGATGATAAATCTGTTATGCCTTGTGTCTCCAAGCTGGTAGTTCTGACACTTGTGGTTAAAGTTGATGTTGAAGGTGTTGTTGAGAATGTACTGAATTCTTTGTTTATGGTAGAAAATGGCATATATGTAGACAAGGCAGGACTGGAAACCGTTGCTGGTGGTTTGGATGTTAAATGTTGCATTGATGTTGATGGTTTTGTTGTTGGTGATAGACTAGTTGTTAAAGAATTCAGTGGACCAGTTGACCCTGGCTTAGTAGAACTTTCTGTCTCTAATGCAGTAGGCATAGTATTTATGGTCTGTGTCCTAGATGATAATATTTCTGAAGTTGCCGTTGTGAATTCTGAATGTCCAGGAGAGGTGGAGGTGAATGGAGATGATGCTAATGTTGTAGGAATAGTGCTGGATTCTCCATATGTGGAGGTTGATAATATTTCTGTAGAAAAAACTGAGGGGGAAACCTCTTTTTTCACTGTTTGTGTAGAAGCCAAATCTTCGGTTGATGATGCTATATTCGTTCTTGCACCAGTACTGCTTTGAGATACATTTTGTGTTGTGACAGTTTCTTGGTTAGTAGTACTTTCTTTCTCTAATGCAGTAGTGATAGTATTTGTGGTTTCTCTTGTAGGTGATGTTTCTGAAGTTACCGTTGTTGATTCTGACAGTCTAGGAGAAAAGGAGGTTAATGAAAATGTAGCTACCATTGGAGAAGATACACCATCAGATGCTGGTTGTGTAGAAGTAGAGGTACTTTGCATTGTGACTTTCTGTAGCTTTGTAGTACTCTGTAGTTTAGATGGGATTCGAGTAGCTACAGTAACTTTTTCTGCTGATGTTTCTGAATTTGTCATTTTGGTTTCTGAGAGACCATAGGAGAAAGGAGTCATTGTCTTTTCTGAGACAGTGGAAGGTTTGCTTCTGCTGGAAGTTCTCTCAGATGCTGGTTCTGTAGAAGCTGAAGGTTGTGTTGTTGTAGAAAGGTTTTTTATTTCAACAGTGCTGTTTCCATGTACATACGTACTCTGTATTGTGCTTAGAGCTGGCTCAGTACTACCTTTAGTCCTTGATGTGTCTGTTGTAGTATTTCTCGGGGTCACTCTTGTAGATAATACCTCTAATGTTTTTTCTGTGGATTCTGACGTACTAGGATAGATGGAGGTGAATGGAGATGGTGTTGATGTTGGTTGAATAGCACTGGATTCTACATATTTGGAAGTTGATAATATCTGTGTGGAAAATTCAGAAGTAGAAACACTTGCAGTTTCAGGTGCTGTAGAATCTGATTCCTCTGTTGATGTTGATACTGTTGTTGCTCCAGAAGTTCTGGTCTCATTTAGTGGTATATTTTGTGATGTGACAGATTTTGCTTTACTAGTACTGTCTGTATCTAATGCAGTAGTTATAGAATTTGTGGTTTCTCCTGTAGGTGATGTAAGTGATGAAGTTGCCATTGTTGATTCTGACAGACTAGGAGAAAAAGAAGTGAATGGAGATGGTGTTGAAGTTGCAGAAGTAGAGCTCAATTCTTCATATTTGGAAGTTGATAATATCTGTGTGGAAAATATAAAAGTAGAAATGCTTGCAGTTTCTGGTGCTGTAGAAGCCAATTCCTCTATTGATGCCTTTTCTGTTCTGGCTCCAGAAGTGCTGGTCTCATGTAGATTTTGTGTTGTGACTGATACTGGCTTAGTAGTACTTTCTGTCTCTAATGCAGTAGTTATAGTATTTGTGGTTTCTCTTGTAGGTGATGTTTCTGCAGTTGCCATTGTTGATTCTGACAGACTAGGAGAAACGGAAGTCGATGAAAATGTAGCTACCGTTGGAGAAGATACACCTTCAGATGCTGGTTGTGTAGAAGTAGAGATACTTTGCATTGTGACTTTATTTAGCTCTATAGTACTTTGTAGCTTAGATGGGTTTAGTGTAGTTATTGTAGCTATTTCGGGTGATGTTTCTGAAGTTGTCACTTTGGATTCTGAGAGACTCTGAGAGAAAGGAGTCATTGTATCCTCTGAAGAAGTGGTAGATTTGCTTCCTTCACTTATGGCTGTTAATAATATATTTGTAGCAGTTGCAGGGGTAGACACATACTCAGATGTTGCTTGAGTAGTCATTGGTTTTGTTGCTAATATGGTACTGGTCTCAGTAGGTGTGCTGTGTACTGTAACTGTTGTTAGCTTGGTATCACCAGCTGTTTTAGAGCCAATAGTCTCAGTATTAGTGACCATTCTTGTAGTTGATGCTTCTGGAAGTGTCACTGTTGATTTTGACATATGAGGAGAGAGTGAAGTAAATGCATGTAATGATAGTGTTGCAGAAAGTGTGCCGGTTTTTTCATTAATGTCATGAGATGTTGTTAGAATTTCAACAGTACTGGTCCCATGCCCAGATGCACTCGGTACTGTGCTTGGAGCTGTCTCAGCAGTACCTTTAGTCCTTGATGTGTCTGTTGTAGTATTTGTTGTAGTCACTCTTGTAGATAATACCTCTAATGTATTTGTTGTGGATTCTGACAGACTAGTATACATGGAGGTGAATGGCGATGGTGTTGATGTTGCAGGAATAGAGCTCAATTCTTCAAATTTGGAGGTTGATAAAAGCTGTGTGGAAAATACTGAAGTAGAAACACTTCCAGTTTCTGGTACTGTAGAAGTCAATATCTCTGTTAATGCTGATGCTGTTGTTGCTTCAGAAGTGCTGGTCTCATATAGAGGTACACTTTGTGTAATGACTGATACTGGCTTTGTACTCCTTTCTGTCTCTAATGCAGCAGGCATAGTGCTTGTGGTCTGTGTCTTAGATGATATTACTTCTGAAGTTGCCATTGTAAATTCTGAATGTCCAGGAGAGGTGGAGGCGAATGGAGATGGTGATGTTTTTGTAGGAATAGTGCTGGTTTCTTCATGATTGGAGGATGGCAATATCTCTGTAGAAAAAACAGAGGGCGAAACCCCCTTAGTTACTGGTTGTGTGGAAGCCAGTTCTTCCGTTGTGGGTGATATATTCGTTCTTGCAGCAGTACTGCTCTGAGGTAAACTTTGTGTTGTGACAGTTTCTGAATTAGTAGTAGTTTCTGTCTGTAATGCAGTAGTATTAATGGTCGTCACTCTTGTAGATAACAATTCTGAAGTTGTCATTGTTGATAGACCAGGAGAGATTGAGGGCAATGTAGGTGGTGTTGATGTTGTAGGAATAGTGCTGGTTTCATCAGATTGTGTAGAATCCACAAGAGTGGAAGCTTTTTCAGATGCTGGTTGTGTAGACACAAACTGTTGAGCTGATGTCGAAAGGTTTGTTAATTCAGCAGTTGTGGTCCCATGCTCAGATGTTCCCTGTAGAGTGTTTGTGGTTGGCTTAGTTGTTTCTTCTGTTTTGTTTGTGCTTATTACGGTATTAATGGTCGTCACTCTTGTAGATAGAAATTCTGAAGATGTCATTGCTGATAGACCAGGAGAGATGGAGGGTAATGTAGGTGCTGTTGATGTTGTAGGAGTATTGCTGGTTTCATCATATGTGGAAGTTGATAATGTCTGTGTGGATAATACAGAGGGGGACATTTTTTCTGTTATTGGTTGATTAGAAGGCAATTCCTCTGTTAATGCAAATTCTGTTGTTATTCCAGAAGTGCTGGTCTCATGTAGAGATACACTTTGTGTTGTTAGATGTGGAGCCTCAGTAGAATTTTCTGTCCGCAATGCAGTAGTTATAGCATTTGTGGTCTCTCTTGTAGAAGACAATTCTGCTTCTGAAGTTGCCATGGTTGATTCTGGCAAAGTAGGAGATACAGAAGCCTGGGGAAATGTAGATACTGTTGTATTAGAAACACCTTCAGGTCCTGGTTGTGTAGAAGTGGAGATACTTTGTATGGTGACATTGTTTAGTTCTGTAGTGCTTTGTGGCACGGAAGGGTGTTCTGTAGTTGCTGCAGATTTTGCTGATGTAGTTTTGGAAGTCATCATTGTGAATTCTGTGCTGCCTTCTTCTTTAACAATAGGAGATGTCATATGTGTAGAATCCACAAGAGTGGAAGCTTTCTCAGATGCTGGTTCTGTAGACACAAACTGTTGAGCTGATGTAGAAAGGTTTGTTAATTCAGCAGTTGTGGTCCCATGCTCAGATGTTCCCTGTAGAGTGTTTGTGGTTGGCTTAGTTGTTTCTTCTGTTTTGTTTGTGCTTATTACGGTATTAATGGTCGTCACTCTTGTAGATAGAAATTCTGAAGATGTCATTGTTGATAGACCAGGAGAGATTGAGGTGAATGTAGGTGGTGTTGATGTTGTAGGAATATTGCTGGTTTCTTCATATGTGGAAGTTGATAATGTCGGTGTGGACAATACAGAGGGGGAAATTCTTTCTGTTATTGGATGTTTAGAAGCCAATTCCTTTGGTAATGCAGACACTGTTGTTATTTCAGAAGTGCTGGTCTCATGTAGAGATTCACTTTGTGTTGTTAGACGTGCGGTCTCAGTAGCATTTTCTGTTTGTAATGCAGTAGTTATAGCATTTGTGGTCTCTCTTGTAGAAGACAATGATGCTTCTAAAGCTGCCAATTCACCAGTGGTGGTCCCATGCTCAGATGTTCTCTGTAGAGAGTATGTGGTTGGCTTATTTGTTTCTTCGGTTTCATTTGTGCTTATCACAGTATTAATGGTCGTCACTTTTGTAGATAACAATTCTGAAGTTAGCATTGTTGATAAACCAGGTGAGATTGAGTTTAATGTAGGTGGTGTTGATGTTTTAGGAATATTGCTGGTTTCTTCATATGTGGGGGTTGATAATGTCTGTGTGGATAATCCTGAGGGGGTAAGACTTTCAGTTAGTTGTTGTGTAGAACCAGATTCTACTGTTGATCTTAATACTGTTGTTGTCCCAGCAGTGCTGGTCTCATGTAGAGATACATGTGGTGTGACAGATGCTGACTCAGTAGTATTTTCTGTTACCAATGCAGTAGTTATAGCATTTGTAGTTTCTCTAGTAGACAATGATATTTCTGAAGTTGCCATTGCTGATTCTGACAGGCTTGGATAAATGGGTGCCTTTGAAAATTTAGCTTCTGTTGAGGTTGAAACACCTTTAGATGCCAGTTGTGTAGCACTGGAGACACTTTGCATGGTGACAGTGTGTAGCTCTGTAGTGCTCTGTAGCTCAGATGGGTGTTGTGTAGTTGTAGATTTTGCTGGAGAAGTAGAGGACTCAAATGAGGTTGGTGTCTCAGTTGTGTGAGGATTTGAGGTACTTCCCTCTGTGGTTGAAAGGTCTGTTGATAGAACTGCTTGTGATATTTCCAATGCACTGGAGTGCTCAGTTGTTTCAGAAGTGGTGGACGATGACCTAAAGAAAATTGGGTGTGATGTGCTAGAGTCGGATGTGTCTGCTCTTGTAGTAGCTTGAGATGTTGCAGGTGACTGTGATGTTTCAGATATAGTTGAGAGGTGTGTTGCAGTGGATATATGCAATGTTACAGCATGAGGTGAAGTTTCTGAGCTTAAAGAAGTATTTAATATTTCCGAAAGTGTTGATGGCTGTACTGTTCCAGGAGAAGTAAAGGAGTCAAATG
Source organism: Nanorana parkeri (assembly GCF_000935625.1). Lineage (NCBI taxonomy): Eukaryota > Metazoa > Chordata > Amphibia > Anura > Dicroglossidae > Nanorana > Nanorana parkeri. The sequence goes on along the minus strand of NW_017306362.1, from coordinate 1,694,697 downwards.
AGGTTGTGTTAGACTGGGTTAAATCCTCAGTTTCAGGTGTAGGCAAAGAACTGGTGTGTGTCATTGTTGTGGACCTTGATGAGTGAACTGATTGCGAAGTCTGCATCAAAGTGGAAGACTCCATTGTAGGAAAAGAGCTAATGGGAACTGGATGTAATGTTCTAGAAGAAGTTATGGATTCTGTCGATACTGCAGCTTCTGATGTTGACAGTAATATTTCAGATGGTGATGAGGTATCTGTTGCTGGGGAAGTGTGTGATGTTTTAGAGTGAGGAGATGTCTTCAAATCAAAAGATGTTGGTAATATTTTAGTTAATGTTGATGGTTGTCTTTCATTCGTAGAAGCAGATAACTCCAATGGGGTTGATATGTACGTTGTATGAGGATTAAATGGTGTTCTCTCTGTGGTTGAAGAAAAACCTGTTTCTTTCATTGTTGAAAACTCTGTTGAAATGTCTGAGTGCGATGTTTCAAACACAGCTAAGGAATTTGTTGATAGAAAAGCTTCTGAAGGAGTTGATGGCTTACTAGAAGCACTTGTTACTTTCATTGGTGTGGACTCTTGTGGTGGAACTGATTGTGATGTTTCTAACATAGTGGTAGATGCCTCTGTTTGGTAAGCAACAGATGATAAACTCAGAGGGATTGATGAGGATGTTATAGAAATGTTTGATGATTCTGTAGAGGCTGAAGCTTCTGATTGGCCAGTTGATCGAAATGTTTCAGACAGAGTTGAAGTTTCAGTTTCCTGGGAAGTGTGCAGTGTTTGGGTGGGAGGTGACGTTTTATCAGTGGTTGTCATACTTGGTATGTCTGAGAATGGTGATGGTTGTACTGTTGCTTTAGAAGTTGATGACCCAAATGAAGTTTGTGCCTCAGTTGTGTGAGACAATATTGATACCTCGCTTTGTGGTGTACCTGGAGAGCTTGTGTCCAATGTTGTTGAGGGACCTGTAAAGTAGACTGATTGTGTAGTCCCCATCACAGTGGAAGACTCTGTTGTAGTAATAGATGTTACAGAACTTGGGTGTAATGTTGTGTAAAAAGTTACATATTCTGTTGATACATAAGCTTCTGATGTTGAAGGTAACAGTGATATTTCAGATGGTGTTGAGGTTTCTGTTGCTGGGATTGTGTGTGATGTTTGGGCATGAGCAAATGGTGGTATACTTGATCTTTCTGAGAAGGTTGATGACTGCACTGATCCACCAGAAGAAGATATTTCTGTTGAGGTTGATGCCTCAGTTGTATGAGGATTTGAGGCTGTTTTCTCCATGGTAGAAGAAAACCCTGTTTCTTCCTTTGTTGAGGACTCTGTTGATAGAACTGATTTTGATGTTTCCAATACGTTAGAGGGCCTTGCTGTTTTATAAGTAGTGGATGATGAGGTATATAAAACTGAATTTGATGTGCTAGGGAAGGACAATAATTCTGCTGTAGCCTCTGAAGTTGTAGGTGACTGTGATGTTTCCGATATAGGTATATGGTCTGTTGCAGAGGATGTATGCGGTGTTATCAAATGGAGAGAAGTTTGTGGAATTATAGATGTACTTGATATTTCTGAAAAAGATGATGGCTGTACTGCTCCAGATGAAGGAGATGATCCTGATGAAGTTGGTGTTGATGCCTCACTCTCTGTTTCACTAGAACTTATTACTTTTGTTTGTGTGGACTCTGTTGATGGAACTGATTGAAATATCTCCAATACAGTTGAGGGTGCTGTTGTTTGGTAAACAGTAGATAATGAGCTCAAAGGAATAGCAGAGGATGTGCTTTGAGTGGTTAATGGTTTTGTAACTGCGGGTGATGTTGAAGCTTCTGTTATGCTAGGCGGCGGTAATGTTGTAGATGGAGCTGAAGATTCATCTGCTTGGGAAGTCTGGAACCTTTGGGTGTGAGATGATGTTTTAAATGTCGTTTGTGTACTTGATATTTCTGAGAATGTTGACCGATGTACTGTTGAAGTAAGTGAGGTTAAAGAATCAGTTTTGTGAGATAAGGTTGCTGCTTCACTTTCTAGTGTACTCAAAGAAGTCAAATTGTCTTTCATTGCTGAGGACTCTGTTGATAAAACTGATTGTGAAGTTTCCAGCACAGTGGATGACTCTTTTGCTTGATTAGCAGTGGATGGGGAGCTTGAGAAAATGGAGTGTGATGTGCCTTCAGATGATAATAATTCTGTTGGTGTAGAAGCTTCTGATATTAAAGATAACTGTGATGTCTCATGTGGTGTTAATATTTCTGTTGCTGGGTAAGTATGCTTTGTTTGACCAAGAGGTGAAGTTGATGACTTTAATATTGCAGTAGGGGCAGCCGATTCATAGGTTGAGGTTGCAGCTGTATGTGAAGTAGTTGACTCCTCACTCTTTAGTATACTAGAGGTAATTGTTTCCATCATTGTTGGAGACTCTGATGAGTGACTTGATGGTTTGGTAGTCTGTGACAGCATTGATAACTCACTTTCATGTGTACCCAAAGAAGTTGTTTCTTTTATTGTTATGGGCTCTGTTGATAACACTGATTGTGAAGTTTCTTGCATAGTGGAGGACTCTTTTGTATAATAAGGAGTGAATGCGGAGCTCAAAGAACTCAAGTGTGATGTGCCTTGAGATGTTAATGATTCTGTTGGTGTAGAAGCTTCTGATGGTAAGAACTGTGATGTTTCATGTGGTGTTAATGTTTCTTTTGCTGGGAAAGTATGCAGTCTTTGGGTGAAAAGTGAAGTTGAGGCATTTAGCCTTGCAGTAGAGTCAGAGGATTCAGATAATGTTAAAGCTTCAGCTGTGAATGGAGTGGTTGATGCCTCACTCTTTAATACACCAGAAGTAATTGTTTCTGTCTTTGCTGGAGACTCGGTTGAAGCTGATTGTGAAGTTTTCAATTTAGTGGAGGGCTCTAGTGTTTGATAAGCTGTGGATGAGGTTAATAATTGAGGTTGTGAGGTTTCAAATGCAGTTGGCCTCTCTGATGCTGGAAAAGTGTGCGGGCTTGGAGCATTAGTGGAAGGCTGCACATTTAGAGATGTTTTTGATATATCTAAGGATGATGATGCCTGTGATGTTGCCATAGAAGCAGTTGTTTTAGATAAGGTCGATGCTTTGTTGGTGTCAGAAGCAGTCGATGATTCACCTTCTAGTGTAGCCAAAGAGCTTGCTTCTTTTATCGTGAATGATTCCATTGATGTAATCATTTGTGATGTTTGCAACACAGTGAATGACTCTTCTGTTTTTGTTGAGGTTGAAACCTCAGGAGAGCTTGAAGTATGAGCTAGAGATAAAGTTGCTGACATTAAGGATGGAGTTGTCAAATTTATAACGGTTGATGGCTCTGCTGATTGCGTAGAAGGTGATGACGTAGCAAAGGTCAATGCCTCATTCTCCGTAGTTGATTTCTCTGATGATTGCTGTGTTTCTTTGGTTGATATTGAAATGTCAGACATAGTAGAGGTTTCTGTTTGAGGAGCGGTCAATGAATGGGTCGCATTGTCTGTGTTTTCAGATGTTGTGGGAGTTGCTGTATCAGATGCAATAGTCGTTGAAATTCCTCTATATATAAAAAAGAGAGTTTTAGTTATTCATGTAGCTTAAAGAATACCTCTCCTAAGAGAAATAAGGAAGTTACCATTGCCAACCTCCTTCTAAAAATGCTTGTTACTTGGCTTTTGTGCTAATCCTATGGATTCAGTACTTTCTGAATAACTTACCTAGAACAATTATGTAGATCAGGAAACTGTTAAGTCAGAAGTCCTTATCTGCATGATCATTCTGGGTTGTGGATACAAAATACTGTACCAATAGGGTGAGCGTGAGAGCCAGGTAAAGAGCAGTTGCAGAATTGGAAGTTAGCAATTGCAGCTTCAGAGAAGATAACAGGAAATTAAAAATGGTTGGTGGCACTTAAAAGAGAACTATGGGGTAAGTGTTTTTCCCCATAGTTCTCTTTAGGGTCACGGGAGGACATATACTAGCGTCCTCCCGTGACCCAAAGCTCAGTATATCGCGGGCTATATACTGTGAGCGCCGCAGCCGGGATGGATCCCGACATTACTGTCAAGATCCACCCAGCTGCATGAGTGACAGCTGGCTCTGCCTATCTAAAGGCAGAGCCAGCTGTGCCCGCCCCCTTCCCTGTCCGTTCCTCCACTCAGCGCTGGAGGATCGGAGAGGGGGGGGGGGATCCCTGCAGGGAGCTGTGAGTGACAGTCACCACTCTCTGCAGGGAGTTGAACGGGAAGTGAGCAGATCGTGCATGTTTCTGCTCACTTCCCGATTGATAGAGCCGACCTGTGACAGCTTCTTTGTCAGAGGTCGGCTCTAACTATGAGGATGAGTGGAAATCACTCACCTCATAGTTCTCCTTTGAGGACAGAGGTTGAACACTATTGATCTAGGTGATACTTCAGAATTCTTAGTAAGGGTCAGTATTACATAAGGTTGAGCTCTAAGCCAATATTAATGACAAAATGCAGTACTATATTCAATAAAACATGACATGTATTTATACAAGCAGGGTAAGTACTCTAAGTTTAACTTGTATGACCCCTGCAAACAAGGTAATGAGATACACCAATAGGAGGAGAGCTTATCACTTGGCTGCTTCTCTTTTTCCTGTCCAGTTATATACTAGGAAAGGGAGAAGACCTGTAAATGTTACCTAAATTAATATTAAATTCAATGGGTTTTTTAAACTATTTCAAATGATGATGCAATCACTTACAGCGGATGCTGCTCCTTGATGTTCAAAAGTCTTAGTTTCTTGCAGAATCAGCTGCTCCCCTGAGCACTGGCCCCGATATCCTGTTTTAGGGCGGCTCCTTTCCCCTGCCGGGTCCTATGGAGCCACCCTTGTGTGCGCTAGTAAGCTGTGTGTATATCTACAAACACACAGGCATGACAAGGCACTCTCTGCTGCCCTCTCCCTGCTACCCTCTCCTCCTTCCTCCCTCCTCTTTTCTCCCTTTTCCCAGCTAGTAGATGGACGGCTGCTGAAGACTGCTCTGCTCCTTTTGATCTTGTACTGGACATGAAGTTCTGGGAAGCCAAGCTGAGAGAGTTGGAGCTGTTCAGAAACATGGTGACTGTAACTGCTTGGGCCATTGCTTTGCTCAGCAATGTATGTTTGTTTGATCTGGATTCATTATTGAAAAAAGGTTTGAGAGTTTAATACTACTTTAACTATAGTAGAGAAATATCGGGTCTCCTGCCCTAGCAGACAGAGCTGTGCTGCCAGAACAGTATGTTTTTTTTTCTCAGCTATAACCCCCTAAAATGAGCACTACAGCCTTTCTAGAGAAGAGGGGAAACTACCAAAAAGTCATTCGTACAAGCTGTTCTGAGCTCAGCTTTAACAATATCAAACTGCTATAATACAAAAAAAGATATTCATATAAGATATACAGTAAATTCCCCCTTATCTGGCATCCACGGGGATTGGTAGATTCTGGATAAGTGTAGATTCTGGTTGCTTGAGAGTTTCTATTAAAAATGGGTTTAACTCTAAACCATTAGCAATACATGGGAGTGATCAGTAGATGGCGCTTGTTCACAGGATAATGCAGAACTTTCACAAATAATAATCCATCAGACACCAGTTTCCAGGATAACACAGAACTTTTCGGAGATCATTCAGACACTTGTTCCCAGCATAATCCAGCACTTTTCGGCCCATTCCTGTACGTTTTCATGCTCCAGAGCCCTCTCTCCCTCTTGTAGAAGGTGGCAGTTTGGGGGGATTTTTTTGCCGGTTAGATGAGAGTTCTGATTAGCTGAATACCAGATAACTGAGAGTTTGCTGTACTAATCATCTAATATAATTAGATTAAACATATTTCTTTTTCAAAAAGCCAAAATTGTCTTACATGCAAACTGGCCCATTTAATTGGTTGTAGCAAGTCTCACTGGCTGAACAGTTGCCTTTATTTGGAACACAGGGACCAACACACGTGCAGGACTCATTGCATTCCACCCTGTAACCACTAAAGTTCGTGGTGCAGTTTATATACGGCTTCAGTTGAATAACCTCTAAAAAGAGAAAAATAGACTTTTAGTTTTCATTTAAAATTCATATTGGTTATTTTTAGGTTGCTGGTAGTCAGCACCAATGCATATGCAGATATAATTAGATATTACCTGTGTCAAATATATGTTACATACAAATGGCTTGTGCTATTAAAGTGACACTAAACTCAGGAAGTAAATCTAAAAAATACATTCAAGTAGCTTAACTAATAACAAAAATGTATCTTATTTGTGTATCATTCGGCTGTAGATCCTCAATTCATCTCTGAATTGGTGCTGACACTGCCCTTCCTTCTGGAACGGTGGCTACTTTTGTTCCCCATGGTCCCTGTGTGTGTTGTATAGTAGTAACCGCTCCAAGCTCACTCCCGTGATGGACTACAGTCTCCATACAAATTAGTAAACTAAACATGAGTTTGCAGTTCATCACAGTTAAGTGAAAAAAAAAAAGTAGAAAAAAATGAAAGTTACATACAATTATTTTTTTTTAAAACACAAAAAAATATGCCCCCACATACACAGGCAAACATGCATCGGGTGCGTCTACATGCGAAATTACGATTGCGCCACACATGTTATATATCACTGCGAATGTCGCAGCGTGAGCAATAATTCTCGGGTCATCAATCACTATTAACACTAACTAATGAACGGTAAAAGCTTTTAAAGCATCCCCTATGGCCAATTTTGTGTATGGTAGTAGATTGCAATTTTAAAGTAAGCATTTTGGGGTTAAAAACAGGCAAGCAGAATACACATTAATTGGTGCTCCACTAGGGAAGTCAGAAATGGAAAAAGATTTGGGGGTCATAGCAGACCACCGATTGAGTAATAGTTTGCAATGCCAGGCTGCGGCAAACAAAGCGAGCAGAGTATTTTCATGCATTAAAAAGGGAATGCACTGCAGAGACAAAGCAATCATTTTGCCACTTTATAGATTGCTGGTTCGGCCTCATCTGGAGTATGCGGTTCAATTTTGGTCACCAATCCACAGAAAGGATGTCCTTGAGCTGGAGAGAGTCCATAGAAGGGCAACTAAACTAATTAAGGGGCTGGAGGACCTAAGCTATGAGACAAGGTTGCTAAGCTTAAACTTATTCACGCTGGAAGTGAGGAGATTAATGGGGGACATGATTCTGATGTACAAAATATTTGGTGGTGATGGCAACATCAGCAATAAACTTTTTAGCGTAAACACCCTAAAAAACACTAGAGGCCACAACCTAAAATTGGTGGAGAAAAGATTTAACCACAAAGGGCGCTGAGGCTATTTTTCAGTTAGAGTGGTTAACAGGGTTATTCACAAAAGTGTGAAGAGTTTGGAGAAGGCAGGAGAAGTGAACAATCTAGGACAACATCGCTGAACTGGAAAGTCAGATGAATTGGAGAATTTTTCCAAATCAGCTATTTTGGCCTAAAATGTTCACTTCCTCTGCCTTCTCCAAACTATTCACTCTTTTGTGAATAACCCTGTACATTTTGGAACTCTCTTCCACAAGCAGTGGTGTCAGCAGAAATTATTGAATCATTCAAAAACCAATTACATACCTTCCTAGGAGACCATAACATACAGGGGTACAAGTAGAAGCTAAACACATACCTGTTATAGGGGAAGACCCCGATGTAACATTTACATCATTGACACTTGAGTTGAGGTTTGTTGTGTTCAGATCATTTGAAAAAATAGAACCAACGTTGCTTGTAAGGTTATTATTTATGAAGTCTATGACAGTTTGGTTGTTTGGGTAGCTATACAATCCTGTGGTGTTGACAATGGTGCTTCCGTTACTGTAACAATGTTGAAAATGTAACAAACGTTAACAAAAATTACTTTTAAGTGTGCATCTTACACAGAATAATCGAGAAAAAAAACAAAATACTGCTATCAATACAAGGGCTACTGTGCTCTTATCAAAATATCAAAAATAATTTGCAAATGCTAGGTGACCTTGGCAATTCTTTTTGATACATAGAAGCATAAAACTGAGGAAAGTGACAAACCTGACTTTGAACATACCTCTCAACCTTCGGAGATGAGAAGTAGGGGCAACCTTTAGGAGGGCTGGGCCAAGGCAGAAGGAGCACCCGCCATGGGATGCTGCTGTGGCATGCTGTTCGGATATAACTCAGGTGGGAGCCAAGCTGTAACCCGCACTTTGCAGGACTGAGCTGTCAGTCAAACAACTCAGTCTTGCATATTACACTGGGAGAAAGTACCTCTTCCTGTGTATCCAGTGGCCCTCTGCTGTCAGTGTGACAGCTGTCTGCTTTATATCAAGAGTTTTGTGTGCTCATAATAAACAGAGAACAGCGCCCATCTGTCATGGAGCTCAATGGGTATACAGGGAGAGCTGTGGTCTCTCTGTGTATTCTGCAGGACTGAGCTATTAGTATGGCAGCTTGGGTCCTGCTCTGCATTCATTTATTAATGAAAGCTGTTATTGTAGTTTCCGTATCACTAATATTAAAATTGTGCGGGTGCCGCCATCTTGGTGTATATACCAAGATATACGCAAAGATGGCAGCGCGCCAGCGCAGAACGCGCCATCGGTCGATGTGGGCACTGCTTATTCAGCCTGTGATGTCACACTGAAAATGCAGAACGAGCAGCGGCCATATCGGTACCAAGATGGCGGCGCACGTATGTTCATGAATTCTGCATACAAATTTATGTATGCCCAAAAATAATTTTAGTATATTCAGGCATATAATAAATTCATTATTTCGGATTCGGACGAAGCGCTGTCTATCACTATGATGGGTGACCTATATTGCCACCAGCAATATTAGTCACCCATCACAGTAATAGATAAATAGAACATGTGAACCTGCTTTTCAAACATACCAGGAGGAGTTAAATCTTGTAGAAAACAATGCATCAGGCATTAGAAGTTCTGGGGAACACTTTTGCAATTGGGGCTTTAGTCATTTTTCCACCTGTCCAGATCGCTTCCCATAGCTTCCAGGAGGCTATATGATCCATACTGGTTTATTACTGACTTTTCAGGCAACTAAAATTGTACCCAAAAAGATCCCATGTACACACACAATAAACACAAACATACAAAAGAAAATTAATATCTTGGTATAGTAGAGCCCAAAATGTTATCTTTAATTTAAAAGTGTGTTTCAAATTTCTGAGGTAAAATTTTGTTTATGGAGCCACATAAATGATTACATCTCTTGCTATTGTAAAATGTAACACTTTCCACTGTTCTAAACTCAGACCATGTACTGCAGAGGATTCTGTTACCATCTTCAAAAAGACTGAGCACATTTGACACGGCTATAAGTTGTTCTTCTTTAGGCAAATGTATTACTTTGTATTGTTTATTTTATCATTTAATATTTTGCTATTTAATAAAGTTAAAGTTTTATAGTTGCTGTTTGCAACAATGGAAAAATTATGTTCCGTAGGAAAATAACAGAGTACCATGAACAACATAGATAGAGTGCAGTGCTTTTTAAAAAATATATATATATATATACAGTAGTTGCTTGGGGCTTTTAAGCAGTTTTATTGCTGAAAATTAAATTTTTAACAACCTTCTGAAAAATGAAAAAATTGTTCTGGTAGAGACGTGGTTAAAGAAGGTTTTCTAGGGAATAGATAAAGGTAGAAAAAGGATCTCTAGAGGGGTGAGTAGGTAGTTAGGGTAAAAAAAATTGAACTATTGAATATTGCATATTTAACATATAAGGGAGAACATTTTCTATTCATTATTTTACAGAAAGTTTAATTTTAATAACATGGATGAGCTCACTTACCTGACTCTATTCACTCTCATGTCTCGAAAGTATTCTGGCGCTGCCTTCTTAAACAATGGTGTGAAAATCTGGAAAAAGGAAGTTGAGAAACTCTTACACAAAACAAAATAATTTTTTATTAAATTACATTTAAATCCATGATTGTTCCCTTCCATATTGTTGCTGGTAATTCTCTCTTCATTGCCTAATAGTGTTTCTTGCAAAACATTCTTGGTGGTCAAGTTACTATGTTTGTTAAAGTGATAATAGTCAAGTCAAAAGGTTTTTGAGCTATTTTAAAATTGGATTAAATTACTTACAATGGATGCTGCTCCTTGATGTTTGCAAGTTTTAGTTTCCTGCAAAATCAGCTGGTCCCCAGAGCTCTGGCCCTGATATCCTGTTTTAGGACTTTTTGGCTCCTTTCTCTTGCAGGGTCCTATTGAGCCACCCTTGTGTGTGCTAGTAAGCTTTGTTTGTCTCCACAAGCACACAGGAACACAAAGTCACTCCACTGCTACCTGCTCCTCCTTTCTCCTTTTCCAAGCTCGTAGATGGGCGGCTGCTGGAGACTGCTCTGTACCTTCTGATCTTGCATTGGGCAGGAGGTTCAGGGACACAGAGCTGAGAGACTTGTAGCCAGCTGTTTAGAATCACTGGGCTTGGGCAAAAATGTAAAGCAATACTTTGCTGTGCAATGTATATTTGTTTGATCTGGATCAAAGGTGTGCAGTATGGGGAGGCAGGTGAGTCTGAAGCCTTCAAGTCTGAAGCTGAGAGCTTTTTCTCCATTCAGAGCAGCTTCTAACAGGTTACCCAGCGGTAAGTCTCCCCACTGTGTAACTTGTCATGGACATAGAGCTGCCTGTTAATAGGAGGTGGTACTTCATCCAGCTTTTGACAGCTATGTTAGGTTACACACCAGTGGGCTTCCCCACTGCTGTGTGTAACCTAACACAATGAGGTCAGAGTTGCAACAAGCCTCTGACTTGGAGTCAGTAGTTTGAGCTCTGTAGATGATTTGTACCAATGGCAAAGCGCCATTGGTCCAAGCCGTCCAATCAAAAACAGAAGGGCAAGGGCATCCATCTAGGTGCCAAATCAATGACAAGCAAGTGCAGGTCAGGAAGGCTCCTCCCTGTCTCCTTCCTCCCTCCTCCGACACCCCACAGGCATAGGGGTTTCCCTTCCTACCTCACAGGCTGTGAGTCTCAGTGCCGGGGACCACTCTGCAAAGACGAACTGAACCACCTGCTGCTCTGCTGTTGTTTAATTCAGCTGCCCTCTGCAGAAGCTTGCCGCTGGCAGACAAACACATAGCTCGGTGACTGTGGCTGGGGCAGAGCAGGGGTCGGCCAGAGGGAGCCACTGACCTCACCACATGTACCTGATCTGGATTAATTATTGAAAAAGGTATCAGAGTTTAATACTACTTTAAATACCTATCTTCGGTTTACCATTTAAATAGATTCGGGTAAATGTGGCAGACAAATGATAAGAAAGGATCTGTTATGCTGGTAAAATTACAAGACGTTCTTATATTTACTCACCTGTTTAGTTGAATTCTCAAACTCTTTGTATTGTTGAGAAGATGTGTTCTTAAGTTCTTCAGTAAATTTCCTATCTAATGAAATCACCACATTGATTTCCTTGAAGGGCACATTTCCTGGAATATAAAGGCACCCTGTTTGACTCATCATCCAAATGCATACAACCACACTGGCAACATAACAATTCTAAGCATCACAGTAACAGTGGACCTGAACTCAAAAAGTAAAGATGATGTCCTAGAGAGATCATGCAGAAATGAATTCCAAAAGGTAAAATAGCAATGCGCTGCCTGAGCCTTGGGCCTCATAGTGGTAAATATACCATCATATATCCATATAACCATATATCATTTAAGGTAATGCTGCACATGACTACTCGCCTCATGAGATTTGGAAATAAATCAGATTATGCCACCAATGTGCTGCTCATATTTCTCTTTGCTGGAGAGAAAGCTGTACCTGCAGATTTGCAGTGCAAGGGATTTCCCGGCTTTTGCTTCATCCTTTCACTGTGCTTTATGTACCTGATCTGCTGCTTCTCAAATTATTAACCCACCAGTCATCAGTGGGGCAGCTCTAACATGAGAAAGCAAAGCCCTACCCTTATCAAGATGGCCGCTTCCACACAGAGGAACAGTGCAGAACAAGACATGATAGATCAGTAATGGGGAAAAGATCAGCGGCAAGAAGCTTATGAGCAGTACTGGTGAATAGTCCTTTGCCCTCTGCTTGCCTTTTTTTGGCACAGCTTCCTCAGTTCAGGTTCTTTTTAAGGAGGAACGTAAACCTAATAGAAAAATAGCAGGTCTAATAAAATGACTAGCTAATTAAATTATTAAACATGGCCAGTCACTAGTTTTTTCAAAATCATGTAGGTGGTCACTATTCTAGGTCAAGTCCAAGATTTTTACTGGATTACTGGTGTGCTCTAAATATAGAGCTGAAAAACAGAATCTCACTTTTTACCCATGCCCAGCCTGATGGGTTAGTTGAATACATTAAAGGAAAGTCATGCCCCATTTTTCTCTCCTAGTAGGGCCAGCGATGTCTAGACCCCCATTTTGCAGGAGTCGAGATAGTACTGAGATTTCTTATTAGAAAACAAAACAATTTTCAGTTCTTACCAAAAACAATGGCAACATAATCTTCTCCATTCTGGCAGTTATCACCACTTGTGTGAGGAGGACATGTTGATGCTGAACTAGATGCTGAAGTTTCCAATCTAGTAGAACTGATTCTTCCTGTAATAAAATCTGAATTGGGTGATGCAAATGTGATGTGGCCAGTCTCTTTATCACTTGAAAAAGATGTTTCAATAGATGAACTTGCTGAACTAATTTCAAATGTTGCAGAAGTTGGCAAACTTGGCGTAGAATATGAAGTTTTAGTTGCGATTATTGGTTTTAGTGCTTGAGAAGGACTTGGTGTGGTGATTTCAGTTTTTCCAAAAGTAGCTGACTTTACAGTCAAGGATTCTAACAGTGTGGTTGTTTGCGGAGTTTTAGAAGTTTGGACAATAGGTATGGTTGTGTAAAATTCAGCAATACTTAACATCTTCATAATTGTTGAGGACTGTATTGTTGATATGGAATTTAATGGCTTTCCGGATGTTGGTGCTGCCTGTGAAGTTTCAGATGTCCTTAACATTTCTGTTGCTAAAGGAGTGTGCAGTGATTGTACTGGTGGTAATGTTTGTATAGTAGAAGACGGGTGTGATATTTCTGAGACTGTTAAGTGCTGTACTGTCAGTGCTGACTTTGATGTTTCTGGTGCTATTGATGATTGTGTTGCTGAGGAAGGGAGCAATGTTTGGACAAAAGTTAAAGCTGATTCAGCTGAGGCAGAGGGTTGAGATACAGATGTACTAGAGGAACTTATGTCGGCCATGGCTGAAGGCTTTGTTGGTAGAACTGATTTTGACATTTCAAATGCAATGGAGGATTCTGATGGTTTATAAGAAGATGTAGAAGTCAAAGATTCTGTGTAAAAAAAGCCTGGAGAGGGTATTGATTCTGTTGATGCAGAAGCTTCTGAGGTGAGAGTTGACTGTGATTTTTCAGGTGCTGTTGATGTTTGTGTTGCTGAAGATGTATGCGGTTGAACAGGATGTAAAGTTGATGGTTGTACTTCTTCAGTTGAGGCAGAGGATTGCGATACAGATGATTTCTCAATTGTTTGGGAGATTGTTGGTGATGTTTCAGGTGCTATTGATGTTTGCGTGGCCGAGGCAGAATGTGTTGATTGGACAAAATCTGAAGTAGATGGCTGTACCTCTGGAGAAGAGGGTTGAGATACAGATGATTCCTTAGTTGTCTGGGTGTCTGTTGAGGATTTAAATTTTAATGTGTCAGGAGAACTTATGTCAATTATTGTTGAAGATTTTGTTGGTACAAATGAATGTGAAGTTTCCATTGCAGCAGAGGGTTCTGATGCTTTAACAGTAGAGGAAGTAGAGCTCAAGGAAAGGGTGTGTGATATGCCCAGAGAGGGTATTGATTCTGTTGATGCAGAAGCTCCTGAGGTTAGAGTTGACTGTGATATTTCAGGTGCTGTTGATGTTTGTGTTGCAGTAGATGTATGCGCTTGAACAGGGGGTGAAGTTGATGGTTGTACTTCTTCAGTTGAGGCAGAGGA
>NW_017306362.1:1642942-1672914 GCF_000935625.1 Nanorana parkeri | reverse complement strand
TTGAGATACAGATGATTCCTCAGTTGTCTGGGAGTCTGTTGTGGATTTATTGCTTATTGTGTCAGGAGAACTTATGTCAATTATTGTTGAAGATTTTGTTGGTCCAAATAAATGTGAAGTTTCCATTGCAGCAGAGGATTCTGATGTTTTAACAGTAGAGGACGTAGAGTTCAAAGACATGGTGTGTGATATGCCCGGAGAGGGTATTGATTCTGTTGATGCAGAAGCTTCTGAGGTTAGAGTTGACTGTGATGTTTCAGGTGCTATTGATGTTTGTGTTGCAGTAGATGTATGCGCTTGAACAGGAGGTGAAGTTGATGGTTGTACTTCTTCAGTTGAGGCAGAGGATTGAGATACAGATGATTTCTCAATTGTTTGGGAGATTGTTGGTGCCTTATTCATCAGTGTACTACCGGAACTTATGTCACTCATTGTTAAAGTCTTTGTTGTTGCAAGCGATTGAGAAGTTTCCAATGCAGTAGAAGCTTCTGAGGTTTGCAGAGTAGAGGAAGTAGAGCTCAAAGACATGGTGTGTGATATGGCCGGAGAGGGCGTTGATTCTGTTGATGCAGAAGCTTCTGATGTTGAAGTTGACTGTGATTTTTCAGGTGCTGTTGATATTTGTGTTGCTGAGGAAGAATGTGTTGATTGGACAAAACCTGAAGTAGATGGCTGTACCTCTGGAGAAGAGGGTTGAGATACAGATGATTCCTCAGTTGTGTGGGACTCTGTTGAGGATTTAAAGTTCAATGTGTCAGGAGAACTTATGTCAATTATTGTTGAAGATTTTGTTGGTCCAAATGAATGTGAAGTTTCCATTGCAGCAGAGGATTCTGATGCTTTAACAGTAGAGGAAGTAGAGCTCAAGGACAGGGTGTGTGATATGCCCAGAGAGGGTATTGATTTTGTTGATGCAGAAGCTCCTGAGGTTGGAGTTGACTGTGATGTTTCAGGTGCTATTGATGTTTGTGTTGCAGTAGATGTATGCGCTTGAACGGGATTTGAAGTTGATGGTTGTACTTCTTCAGTTGAGGCAGAGGATTGAGATACAGATGATTTCTCAATTGTTTGGGAGATTGTTGGTGCCTTATTCATCAGTGTACTACCGGAACTTATGTCATTCATTGTTAAAGTATTTGTTGGTGCAAGCGATTGAGAAGTTTTCAATGCAGTAGAAGGTTCTGAGGTTTGTAGAGTAGAGGTTGTAGAGCTCATAGACAGGGTGTGTGATATGCCCAGAGTGGATTTTGATTCTTTTGATGCAGAATCTTCTGATGTTGGAGTTGACTGTGATGTTTCAGGTTCTATTGATGTTTGTGTTGCCGAGGCCGAATGTGTTGATTGGACAAAACCTGAAGTAGATGGCTGTACCTCTGGAGTAGAGGAAGAGAGTTGAGACACAGATGATTTCTCAGTTGTGTGGGAGTCTGTTGAGGATTTATATTTTAACGTGTCAGGAGAACTTATGTTGATTATTGTTGAAGATTTTAATGGTTCAAATGACTGTGAAGTTTCCATTGCAGCAGAGGATTCTGATGCTTTAACAGTAGAGGAAGTAGAGCTCAAGGACATGATGTGTGATATGCTCAGAGAGGGTATTGACTCTGTTGATGTAGAATCTTCCAGTGTAGGAGTAGATGGTGATATATCAGGGGGTATTGTTTTATGTGTTGTCAGAGAAGAATGTGGTGTTTGGAAATAAGGTGAAGTTGATGGCTGTTTGTCTTCAGTAAAGGCAGGTGATTCAGATTGTTTTGATGCCTCAGTAGTCTGAGAAATAGTTGATGCTTCAGTTTTTAATTGCCCAGAAGCATTTTTGTCTGTCATTGTCAAAGACTTTGTTGATTCAATCGATTGTGAAGTTTCTGATGCAGTGGAGGATTCTAATGCACGATGAGTGGAGGATGTAGCGCTCAAAGATATGGCGTGTGATATTCCATGAGAACTTAAAAATTCTGTTATTGATGTTGACTGTATTGTTTCAGGTGGTGTGGATGTTTCTGTTGATGGGGAAGTATGTGATGTTTGGAGTAGAGATGAAGTTAATACATTTGCTGTAGAAGTAAAGGCAGATGATTCAGGTAAGGTTGATACTATATTTGTTTTAGAAATAGTTGATGCCTCACTATTTAATATACCCAAATTGCTTGTGTCTCTCATTGAGGATCTTGTTGATAGAATTGATTGAGAAGTTTGCGGTGTAGTGGTGGATTCTGATGTTGCTTGAGTAATGGCTGTAGAACTCAATGATATGGTGTTTGAGTTGTCCGGAGAGGTTATTGATTGTTGTAGTACAGAAGTTTCTGATTTTGGAGTTGGCTTTAATGTTTCAGTTGGTGTTGACAGTTCAGTTTTTGGGGAAGTATTCAGTGTTTGGACGAGAAGTGAAGTTGATGGCTGTGCTTCTTTAGTAGAGGTAGATGATAAAGATAAGGTTGATGCCTCAGATATCTTATAAGAAGTTGGTCCATCACTCTTTGGAGTGCCAAAAGAAACTGTTTCTCCTATTGTTGAGCATTCTAATGGTATATTTGATTGGGAAGTGTCTGATGTTTGGTGAGTGGTGGGGGAATGACTCATAGAAACTTGATGTAAGGTACCCAGAGAAGTTTGTGATTTTGTTGATATTGAATCTTCTGATGTTGGAGTAAACTGTGGTGTTTCAGATGGTGTTGACATTTTTTTTGATGCAGAAAGATCTAATGTTTGCAAAAGAGGTACATTTGAAACTTTTTCAGTAGCAGTAGAAGCAGATGATTCAGTTGATATTTCACCATTTATGTCAAAATTGCTTGTGTCTGTTTTTGAGGGACCTGTGGGTAGAAATGACTGTGAAGCTTCCAGTGCCGTGGAAGCAACTAATTGTTGATGAGTAGAAAGTTGAGAACTGCTGGTAGTATTGTAAATTGAAGATGTTAATGGCATTTGTGTTGAAGTGAATTCTGCTTCTTTTGTTGTTAATTGTTCTGTAGGTGTAGACACATGAGTTAAAGTGATACGGTGTGTGGAATATGAAGTCTCCAGTTGTGCAGTTGATGTCTGTGTCTCCAACTCCGAAGTTATGGTGGCTGAAACATAATCTTCAGTATGAGTATTTGTAGACTGGGATGGGGCAGAATGGGGTAATGAGGTAGATGGCACCTGAGTGGTGCTCAAAACATTTGTAACTGCAGAAGTAATAAAATCCATAATCCCAGCAGTGGAACCCTGAGAGGTAGATGTCCACAAAGGTGAACCCATTACATTTGTTTTGCTTGAGTCTGTAGATGACTCCAAATGATTTGTTTGTGCAGAAGTAGAGGAAGTCATTATCGTGGTAGAGTTTGCTGTAGTAAGTTCTGCCACATTTGTTGCATTGCTAGTAATAGATGCTGATTGAGTTGTGCTTGATGTTTGTGCTGTAAAAAATAAACATAGTATATAAATCCCAGTTTTGCTATATTTATGGTTAAAAGGTATGTGAAAGTAAAATATGCATGTGTTATCTACACAATAATGTTAACAGAATTTGTCGTGAAATACAATAAAATAAACAACTGTACATGACAGAAGTTTTGTTACATTCCTAATACTTTGTTCAGAATGTGAAACCAGAAACTCTGATACAGTACAATGCAGGAGTTCTTTGACTACCTCCCGGCCGGCCATTGTGTATACACGGCCAGCCGGGAGCTTCTTGGATGTAACTGGGTGTGTATACACGTCCTGTTACATCCACCCGCTCGGGCGCGAGCGGGAAATGTCGGTTATTTTAAAACAGGCAGCGATGCCCGTTACTATACAAACGATCCGCTGGCTATAGAGTCGGCGGATCGCTTGTATGAGGTCCTGTGACGCGCCCCCCCTCCACGGCTCCCCCTTCACCCCCCTCCTGCTGTCAAGCTGGTCCCGGGCTCCGGTGTGAGCCCGGGACCAGCATACTGCCTCTGTCACAGGGGATCAGAGGGAGGTCGGTTCACGACCTCCCTCCGGTCCCCTCTCCACTGTCAGAATGCGGAAGTGGTGTATATTACATCACTTCCGCATTCTCGTGTCACTCTCCAGCTTCAGATGCTGGATAGAATCTGATGAAGCAGATCTCTGCTTCATCAGCTTCTTCAGGGGGGTCCTAGGTGACATTAGGGGTCTTGGAGACCCCTGATGTCTCCATAAAGAGGACCTGTCACATATTTTGCTATCACATAGAGGGGTTTCTCAGCCCCCTCTGTGATAGCAATAAAGTTAAGTGGAAAAAAAAATAGAAAAAAATTTAAAGTTTCCCCCCCAATTTTTAAAAAAGTCCTCACCCCTACATACACGCATGTTTACGTGCGTTAGGTGCGCATACCTGCGAAAACGACGATTGCGCCCATTACGCCGCACATGTTACATATCACCGCGAACGTCGGAATGAGAGCAATAGTTCTAGGGCCATCAATCACTGATAACACTAAACTGATGAGCTGTAAAAGCGTTTAAAGCGTCGCCTATGGCCAATTTTGGGTATGCTAGTTTTTTGCGATTTCGCGAGTGCGCGCAATTTTTAAGCTTGACATGTTTGGTGTCTATTTACCCGACACCAAATTTTCAGTAATTTCTCCTGAATATAGTAAAAAATAAAACCCCCAGTGGTGATTAAATACCACCAAAAGAAAGCTCTATGTGTTCCCAAAAAATGGTATAAAATTCATTTCAGTAAAGCGTTGGATGACAAAATGAATGTCAGTCAAAGTACCGCAGCGCTGAATACTAAAAAATGGCCTGGCCAGGAAGGGGGTCTAAACACCTGGTCTTCAAGCGGTTAAAGTATAACGCCATCTTTAATAAATTCCCCATCTCCCTAGGTGAAGCCCACCTGTGTTTTGCTAAACCCTACACAATTGGCTGGAATTGGTTTGTAAAGCACCGCTAGCACAAAAAAAAATCAACTGTACGTTATTAATACTAATTCTGCACGTTTCCATGCAGTCCAAGCCGTTCAGGAAAGCTGTCCCCAGTGAAAAGAGATGGGACAAACTATAACATTGTTAGGGGTGCTTCAGCAATTGTAGCCACAGTTTATTGTTTTTAAAAAAGATTACGACTATGGGAATTAAAGGTGATAGTTGCTGCCCCCATACATCCCTCTTCTCTTTGCACTGCTATAATTTGTCCCAACCCCTGTCACTGCCACTTATACTAGACAGCCTATTCTTCATATAAATGTGTAAAAATATTATTAAAAGAATGAAACAAATAATGAATATATTGAATACTATAAGTTAATGTATTATATACAAATGCTTATCAGAATATGGTATTCTTTGATATAATGGTCCTTCAAAGCTGCAATATCCACAGCTATCCTCTAGATGTCGTATGTGTCAATGATTTGCAGTATCAATGTAAGTAAAAATTACTTTTTAAAGGGAGCCTGTGCTGAGAGAAATACAGAGGAAGCCATCGTTCACCTCTCTTTCTGAAAACGCGATATGATAATCTAGGTGAATTGACCATAAAATACCATAAAAACTGCAATGTAACATATAGATGGTTAATTCAGTTAATCAGCATGATTAAACCTTTAGTAAACTGAAAACTTTATTATAAAGTGAAGCTAAACTTGTAAAGTAGTCACCGATCCAAGCTTACTTTCTTGATGGACTACAATCTCTTGTTTAGTTTACTCATTTGTATTGAGATTGTAGTCCATCACAGGAGTGAGCTTGGAGCGGTGACTACTTTACAACACACAGGGACCATGGGGAAGAAAAGTAGTCACCCTCCAGAAGGAAGGACAGTGTCAGCACCAATTCCAAGATGATTTGAGGATCTACAGCCGAGTGAGACACAAATAAGATACATTTTTGTTAATTGTTAAGGTACTTTATTGTATTTGTAAGATTTAACTCCGGAAGCTTCAATCATCCAAAAATTTGGATAGAAAGGTTTCTTCCATGTTATCGCAGAGAGCTATACAAAGCCACTTTGTGACTATTATTATTTGACAGTATTTATAAAGCTAACAGTTTGCACAGCGCCTTATGATATTAAGGGAGACAGTACAGTTACAATACAATTGATTAAAAGGGACACACTTATGAGCCTGTGCTGCTGGCAGGGGACGGCCTTTTCTATACAGGCTGCCATCTAAAAAAAGAAAACTGTAAGACACTGAACATCTTTTGTTTTCATGCACCTGGAATGTTTTCCGCTGATTTAAAAGAGAACTATGGGGTAACCTTTTTATCCCATAGTTCTCTTTAGGGTCACAGGAGGACATATATTAACCTCCTCCCGTGACCCAAAGCTCAGTATATAGCAGGCTATTGCTCGCTATATACTGAGAGTGGCGCAGCCGGGACGGATCCCGACAATACTGGCGAGATCCACTCTGCTGGCTGATTGACAGAAGGCTCTGCCTATCTAGAGGCAGAGCCAGCTTTGCCCGCCCACTACGCCGTCCGTTCCTCCAGTCAGCGCTGGAGGATCGGAGAGTGGAAGGGGGAAAGCCCTGCGGGGAGCAGTGACTGACAGTCACTGCTTTTTGCAGGGAGATGATCGGGAAGTGAGCGAGCGACGATGTGTGTTCGCTCAATTCCCAATCTATGTCACATGTCGGCTCTAATTATGAGGATGAGTGTAAATCACTCACCTCATAGTTCTCCTTTAAACTTAAAGTCCAAATGGGCTTTTACTGCTTAGCAAACCCCCACAACTGTAGCCTCCTCTTCAGAATTACTAATAAATTCTGTCGGAATTGGCTGATGGACTGAAAAACTTTCCAGGAGATCAATAAAGACCCAATTGCACTATACCAGCCTTTGGATTATGTTCTTCTTAACATTTTCAAACAGAACTCTAGATAAAGGTTCATAAGCTTCGTACAGTATTCCATCTTCAGGTAGCTGCAATAGTGTTCATTACCTTGTAGAAAGCTTCCGTCATCTTGTGTTTACTTTACTGATTAATAGCCGATACTTTATATACACATGGTGAAGAGTTTCTCTCAAAACAATATTTCCTAATCTGTTCTTCGGTACCACTAATGTTTTATGTCTTCCCGATCACTTCTGAGATAAAGCTGGCCATACCCTGCTTGAATTTCATCCGACTCCTTCTCAGTTGACTTTGGGAAAAGGAGCCAGGTGGAAAATTGACAGCCAAACAATGATTGCAGCTAATTAGCTCCACTCACTGTTCGCGTATTCTGACGGTGATGAGCACAGCAGGCAGCCTGGCAGGGGGGTTGCCTCCATCCACACTGTTTAGCCTGGATGGAGAAATCTGATAGAATGCTTTTATTCAACCCATGAAAGAATTCTCTGCATGTATGTCAACTGAAAGCGAACCTTTACCTCTTTGACTAAAAGTCACATCAGCATACAGCTCTGCATGCTGATATGAAATCATCTCACATTCATTAGTTAAACGAACATTTTTATTTTACTTACAAATTCTTTTTATTCACTTCCTGGTCCATTTTGGCACAAATTCATTAATCGTGCCCAAGTATTGCATCCTGTGAAGATTACATCAGCAGAGCAATGCTGGGACATCTCATCTGTAATCTCAGGAGATCTCAGGGAAAGGGATTTTTCTCCCCTGTGATGATATGCATGGTCACAAGTCCTTAATTCCTATTAATGCCACAATGCCACAACACACTGTGGGGCTTCACTGACCTCTACTTCCTTGTATGCATAAAATGTTGTCCAATGTGAAATACTGTCTAGGAGAAGTTTATGGCCTTAGCATGGAGCTGTATGTGCAGGCCGATTCGTGTGTGAATGAGGCCTATATGGCTGCTTTGATAAACAACATAATGGGGGTCTTTGAATTTTGTTACATACTTTAAAATAGGGCTACTTATTTAAAGCTGAACTCCAGGCAATTAGTTAATGGAATGTTTCTCGGGGAAATGTCTTCACTTTAAGCACCCTGACCTCTTTGGATTACCTTCTGCCCTTTAAACCCCTCAGAAACAGCGGGAGACTGCAACTAGGTGGTGTCAATAGCAAACCTCTGATAGCCATCACTTAGTAACACCATGCATTGTATTATGAGCTGTTACTACAGATTATAAAAGGAGAAGAAAGCTAATACAAACAAATTCATATGAAAAGCTGAAATAATACATTACCAGCTTTTATTATCAAACATCTAAAAAAAACATGTCTCCCATTAAAGAAGAACTGTTGGCAAAAATGTCTCAACCCTTGCAGTGGGGAGAAAATAACAAAGTTATACTCACCTGAACCTCACAGCGGGCTGGCTGTTAGATCGGTTCCTAAAGCTTCTCCCCCTCTGCTCCAGTGGTCTAAAGGTGCCCACACACTGTGTGAATTTTGGTCGGTTCTTAATGAACCGGCCGAAACCCACACAGTAGGTGCTGCTGTCGGCACCCTTTCAGATGTCATCTCTCGATCAGCTGATCAAAGGAGCCAGTCCGAAAATCTTCGTACAAACAGAGCCAGTGGCCAATGTGCTGCCAGCTCTATTCGGGTATTCGGACAGCGGCCAGCGCTCATAAACGTTGATGGAGGAATCTGTTCAACCTCACGGTTGAACAATGTATGGCCAGCTTAAGGATCCTTGAGTCATCACGTCCAATACACAATGCATTTGCGCATTGTTGAAGCGTAGGAGGAGACAGGCTGGAGAAAAGGATCTAACTTTGTTATTTTAACACCTAGACTAAAATGAGAACTTATCCCTTGCAGTGCAGGAGTAATCCAACTGCAAGGGTGAAGATCAGTTTTGAGTTCTTCTGGGCAAGTTAAAGTGTGGGTAACACCAATAAGGTATCTCTGATGATGTGTGCCCCACTGGTGGCTGCTGCATCTTTCTTGAAAAATGTTACATGCAGCCTCTGCCATTGATGTTACCTCTGAAGTTCCAGTGGTGAAACTGACAGTCGGAGCTGGAGCACATCGATCACATTGTGTTGCTCACTCTGCAGCTCCTCCATTCATAAAATGTCCTATATTTCTTCTCTGTGATTGGACAAGGGGTGTATGAATGTCAAAATATCTTCTTGTCCAATCATAAACTGCCTTGTATCCTTTGAACAGAATACAAGATGTTTTATCAATGTCAACTGTCAGTCCCATATGACAGTTTTCCCATCCAGGGATGCTAGCTAAAATCCTTGACCAAATAGGGTCCACATTTGGCCAATAAATGTCATCCAGGATGCCGGAAGCTGTGATTGACACTAAAGGAATGACTTCCGGATGCAGCAGTCAAATGTTCAAATATACAGGCTTACCTGGCATAAACTGGCCATTTAGTTTGCCCATTCAGCAAGCTGCAAACAGCTCAGGTTTTGGTCGAAGTCATGGAGGACCTGAACCTGAAGCTCATTTCTAGTTCCCAAAAACTTTCAGGATTTTCAAGTTAGATACACTCACCCTAAGGGTTTAAAAAAGAGACCTGATATACATTTTCTGAACCTTGAACTTCTCCCCATGTAAAGGCCTTTTAATCTTCTTAGTTTTATTTTATTGTTATCCTTTTTCCTTTTACCATTCTTTGTCATTGTCTTTAATCTATATCACATTGTATTTATTTTATCTTTTTTATTTTATCTGTTTTGTATTCACTGTATTTTTAGAATTGCAAAAGATTGATACATTTTATAATAATCTTTTCATTGTATTATCTTAACTAAACAAACATATTCGTTTACTTACTTATTACTTCTCTTTTTACTCTTTTTACTTTTACAACATGTACGTGAACCTTCGCACCTTCGCCTGTGTAGAAAAAAATCCTTGCACCGGCCCTGTGTCCTTTACATACTTCCTGTGTGATCTCAAGGAGCCTAGCAAGGCTTCCTAGTTTTAATCTTGGATTTCAGAATAATCAAAGTCTATGTTGTAGATAATAGAATAGAGGGAGACCCTAATGCAGAACTCCATGAAGTTTAAATAAATACATGTGAGCTGTATGATAAATTAATTATGTTCAACTGATCTAATGTGCTCACACTATCTGGCCAGATTGTAGAGGTTTGAGAGTCACCTGCCTGCTCATTGGACAATGATGCAGTAGTGTGGAGATGCTGAATCAGTCTTCAGTGAGCAGGTTTTTAGGTGAAGACAGGGGAGGTTTTGAAGCAAAACCAGAAAATAGTAGTACCATGTGCCTGGCTGTGCCATGGGTCAGAGGTGTGTTTATCACAGGCCAGTCCAGCAGAGAACCTGTACATGATCCCCTGCTGATTGGATCGGACAGGCACCCATGTGATGGGGCTTCAGTGCTATTTGGGTTTAAGGTACATGAATCAATCAATTCAGATCAATTAATCAATGTATATAAAAGCAATTAGTGTGCTACAAATGCAACTCAGAAAACTCAACAAGATTCAAAACCCACCTAAAACCTAAGGGGGGTACAACCATCATATGACTGTGCTGTTCAGTTCTCTCTGCGAGTAGGCAAGACATCTAGGAGGGGCTTAGTGAGGAAAAGCATGTCTGCACATGGATCTGCATGTTGTTCCCAGAACTCTAGACTACCTGCAAGACATTTTAAAGTGTATCAAAAGCCAAAACCTTTTTCATTTTGGATAGAGTTGGGAAGGGTTTTAGAGTTGAGAACCCTGTTTAAGGTTCTGATTGCTGTCTGTGTGCCTGCCAGGGAGATTCGCTCTCTCTATTTCCCCTAGAGATTCACCCTCTCTATTTCTCCTAGAGATTCACTCTCTCTGTTTGTCCTGGAGAATCACTCTCTTTATTTGTCCTACAGATTCACTCTCTCTATTTGTCCTGCTGACCATTGCTTTGCTTTGGGGAAATTGTAGAAAACCTTATTTAGTATCTTTATGAACATAAGTGCATGACTATGGTATAGACAGTTTACACATAGTCCCATAGCAGTGAGCAAGGTGTGGACATTGCCCAGAAGGCACAATCGATTCAATAAATGGAAAGCCGGTAAAGGCATGCGGAAACAAATAGGTCATAAATATTTTGAAACTTGATTATTTCAGAATCCTTTCTTGCAAATCCACATTTCCCAGAAAGGTAATGTTACCCTTTTAAGTCAATGGAACAAACAAAAAATAAATAAACAAAAGGACTGTAATTACTATGGACTCTGAAGTTTATTATAATCACTATGGAGGCTGTTGATTAACTACCTTAGCTTCTTGGATGTAACTGGGCCGCGAGCGGTAAATGCCTGTTATTTAAAAACAGGCAGCGATGCCCGTTAATATACAAGCGATCAAATGTATGCGCTGTAACTAAATGAGGCCAAACAGTGACTTTAAAGGGAACTTTTCATGAGAAAGATCAGGACACTGATAGTACTGGCCTGTTGAAAACACTAGCTGCCTGACTGGTAGGTTAGTCCAGTAGCTTCAATGCTCTCAGAGACACTGATCTGATGTGGGATAAGTAAGAGTTAATACAGGAAAACACAGGAAGTAACTTATTTTTAACAATAATTATACAAGTTGGCAGATTTTCGCAGTAGCATTTATCTATAAAAGAGTGCCATTTCTGGTAACTAGGAGAAGTTTACACCGCATGATAAATTCAATTGCCACATGAGGCATACTTTGGTATACTATTACCAAGGAATGTGTACAACAAAAGATTGCTTACAAAAGATTTCACATTCTAAAGACACAACTTTTAGGACATGGTGGGAAATGCAAGTGATATGACATTTACATTTCGTACATTTAGGTATTTCAGCTTGTATCCAGTTTCAAAGTAATGTAAGTAAATAAAAAAGTGAATAGTATAAAAGTAAGGACTGTACGCAAGTCCTCAGCATGTCCTGGTGCAGAGGGATGTAATAGAGACAAATACTTAGCCCATAACTTGGTACAGCAACAGCTGGCAATCCGATCTTCTCCTCTCCTGACCCGAAATGTAGGTTAGTCCTTGACGTCATCACATACAACGCATATTTCTGCATTGTGCACAACAAGACAAGAGAAGAGGAGCAGCTTGGGGAAACTGGTTGTCCAGGGGGGGAGTAAGGTAGAACCTCCACTAGACTAAATATGCAGTATAACCTCTATATATGGAGGTTGGGGGTGCAGGGGAGTATCTTCCACAAGGCAAACAAGGTGTTTGCCTTGGGTGGTGCTTTCCAGGGGGGGCGGCAAAAATGCCGTCCCCAAAACAGTGAGGTGAGCTGGGCTGCACAGAATCCAACAGCCTCGGCTGCTTAATAAAGGAATGGAGGAGGTGGAGGAGGTTAGGGGACAAGGAGGAGGAGGCGGGGGCGGGCCCAAGTCCCCGCAGCTCCGGTCGGGCAGTGGAGGAAGCCGGGTCCCCAAAGCACTGGTCAGGCGGTGGAGGAGGCTGGGTCCCTACAGCACCAATCCAGCGGTGGAGGAGGCCAGGGACCAAGCAGCACTGGTCCGGCGATGGAGGAGGCCAGGTCCAGCAGTGGACAGCTCGAGCTGACAGCAGATGTTATCAGGAGGCAGGTTGATAGAAAATTTGTGTTCAGACCCATTCGGATGCATTAAACCGAAAAATACATCTGATTGGCCAAAAAAGTTACATGTCCGATTCAGTCAGATTCGGATTTGGACACATTCGGATGCATTGGGATTCAGAAATTTGGATGTGTCCGAATGTCCAAATTTTGGAATATTCGTCCGAATTTTGATTTGGAAGTAAACGAATTGCACATGTCTACTGTCTTCCCATATGTTGTAAAACACTGAGAAAACTGTTGCCACTATATAAATCCTGTATAATAATAATATGATAACAAACGACCTTAGTGAAGTACAGATAGGGTCCAATGCTAAAAACCCAAAATAAGATATGAATATAAGAATAAATAACAATGAACCATGGAAAGGTAGAAGAAAACAAAGAGGTAATGATGTCATCTTATAATGGCACAAAAACATATTGTGAATGAGTCATTTAAGGAAGAAGGGGAAATGGAGCGTAGCCATCGACAAACTGGCAGTGAACCGTGATATGAATTTTAAATTGTTTCTTGTCTTCTTTTTAGTACTGGATGGCACTGTGGGACAGAATTATTACCTTCTTAAAGTGACACTGCACCTTGTCCATGTAGATCTGTAAAACAAATCAGAGCAACTGGACTTGTTGTATTTTTCCTGAAGACGCTTCACTGGTCATCCCACTAACTTTCTCGGTAATACATATGGTGAAAAAAGTAATTCTGAATTGAGAAATCTGATCAAATGACCTGTGAAATGTCTTCAAGAAAAATACAGCAGGTCCAGTTGCTCTGATTTGTTTTACAGACCTACCATGACCTGGATAAATGAGAACCTTTAAAGACAACTTGTCCTTGTAGGGCAAAATGACAGTGTGTGTGAGTAGTTCAACACTCCAAGTATACTGCCTGTGTGACAGTGACATGCGGTACCTCTTGCTCAGGGTGAGGCATTTCCCGCCGACCAAAGCCCCCCCGCCGGATGAAGCCCCACCCCAACCCATCCCCAAGCTAGTGTAAAGGAGGAAGGGAGGAGACCGGGAGGAGCCTCCCTGTCCCTCACGTGCTCCTCACTGCCGAGGTGCTCCATCCATGACAGGTTACACAGAGGGGAGGATTTCCCTGCTGTGTAACCTGTTAGATGCCGATTTGAATAGAGAAAGGGCTGTCAGCTTGGGGTAAAGGGAGGACACAAACTAGCGTCCTCCCGTCACCCTAAGCTCAGGATCCAGACAATTATGTCTGGATCCGCCCAGCTGCGTGAGTGACAGCTGGCTCTGCCTATCTAGAGGCAGAGCCAGCTGTACCCACCCCCCTCCCCTGTCCGTCCTGCCAGTCAGCGCTGGCGGAGGGGGGGAATCCAGCCCCTACCCCTGTCACGGCAGAGAGCCGTGACAGGATCGAGAGGTGAGCGAACGCCGGTATGTGTTCGCTCACCTCCCGATCTACTGAGCCGACCTGTGACAGTCTCATTGTCACAGGTCGGCTAGAACTATGAGGTGAGTGAAAAGCACTCACCTCATAGTTCACCTTTAAGTCTGCCCTTTCTGTCTTTTTCTTGTTGGTCTTTGTTGTTTTGGTGTTTTCTGTCCTACTTGAGAATAGATATATGTTTGTAAGACCCTTAAGGGATGGTCCCTATTGTCGCACAACCTTCCCATACTGGGCATATATAGGATGGTGGGAGGAGCCTTCGTGGTGGTGTGAGGTGGTTTTGCACAACAGGATCACATTAGGAGGGATTATTTGGAAAAGAGGACTATT
The DNA here is from genome assembly GCF_000935625.1 of Nanorana parkeri. NCBI lineage: Eukaryota > Metazoa > Chordata > Amphibia > Anura > Dicroglossidae > Nanorana > Nanorana parkeri. The sequence goes on along the minus strand of NW_017306362.1, from coordinate 1,658,745 downwards.
TTACCATAGAAATGTGACTCTTTGGGACTTGGGCTCCCCTTTGGAGGAGCAGGGCTTTCCCAGATGAGAGCATACCTTGAAAAGGGCAGGAAGGAAACTGTGGGGCAGTTGGTTTCACTGATATTGTCCCATGCTGATGTTGGAGTTCGATGTACATTCTGGTAGAAAGAAGTTAGCCAAGTAAAGCTTCAAACTCGTACAATCCGTGTGACTCTTCCTTCTTTCTAAGGGCGATGATGTGGGTTAGGCAATGATGCTCTGTGGCTGGTGAATGGTGGAACTTCTCTCTCTAATCAAGGGCCAGGATTGAGATCTGAGTGGTTGGCCTTTCGCAGATCCCAAAGTCTGCTAGTCACTGCCTGTGGGGAGGCTGTGTAATTTGAGGACTGACAATCCCTGTGTAAGAGGCATTGACCTGGGAAGTTATAACCTTCTGTATCCCTGCAAGAGCTGGAAATGGGAAAATAATGAAAGTCCTTTGCTGTTGAAAGAGTTAGCTGTTAATGTGGACATGGGCGGACTCGGCCCCAGTGTCAGGAAATGGCTGATGGGTCCTGTGTGCCATAGAAAGCTTGTGACTCAGTGGTACTGAATTAGGAGGAAAAACATAATTGGCTGGGAAAAGAAGCAGACCCCCTTATAGGGTGGTAGCAAACCTCCCAGTTGAATGGATTACAAGCATGCTGACTCAATATTTCTGCTGGCAGTCTGTTCCAAGTATCAGCTACTCTTTTGATGAAATAATACAATGTTACACAACTACATGCATATAATATACAGGTGAAACTCGAATAATTAGAATATCGTGCAAAAGTAATTGCAGTAAGTGCTGCAAAAGGGGCCCAAACCAAGTACTGAGTACATATGCATGCTTGTACTTTTCAGAGGTCCGATATTGTTCTATGTACAATCCTTGTTTTATTGATTGCATGTAATAATCTACTTTTTTGAGGTTGTGGATTTGGGGTTAATGGGGTTTTCATGAGCTGTAAGCCATAATCATCACAATGATGACAAATCACGGCTTGAATTATCTTGCTTTGCATGTAATGAGTCTATCTCATATATTAGTTTCACCTTTTAAGTTGCATTAGTGAAATAAATGAACTTTGCACGATATTCTAATTATTCGAGTTTCACCTGTATACACAGCTGACCAAAGCAATAGCAAATAATGAGACTACTACAATGCCAATATGCAGAGCAGGTCAGAAACTGCTTAATAACATGTTATGCAGGTAGTAGCTTTCAGACAAATAATTTTGAGCCATTCATTTTTCTCCCTTCCTCTCTCTTTCTGTGTATGTGTGTGTGTATATATGTATATATATAGATCTATATATATATATATATCTATACAGCAGAGGCACCCTTTTTGGGTGTCATGCTGAGGGGGGTGCAGCTGCCTCAGCATCGCCTAGCCATGCCTTGCACTGGGCAGTGCTGAGCTGTCAAATTGACATCTCAGTCCTGCTGATTACCCTGGGAAATCACAGCTCTCCCTGTGTAACCATCAGCACTCCACCCCACTGTCTGCTCTGTTTATCAGGAGCTTTATCTGCACAGAGCTCTTATGGTTATACGGGGAGAAATGCATTCTCCTGTGTAATCTGCTGGACTGAGCTATCAGTTTGACATCTCACATCCTGCTCTGCATTAATTTAAAGTAAGCTACTATTCCATCCATTCATGCATTACTGTTATGTGTAAACAATAAATAAAACCCTTTGAACCCCTTGAGCTCTCTGTATGTATCTGGTACATACAGGCTTCAAGGTGTTAAAAACAAGCTCAAAGCTGTAGAGGACACAATCACTTTTGCATAAACACCCTGCCATCTGTGGTTCAGGAGTTCTCCAGGACCACAACAAACGCAGTCAGGATGGCCATCAGGAAAGCATTCAGGAACACCCATTCCCCAATGTCCTCAGCAGTGTTTGATTCTGGAATTACTCTCAGCTAAAAAGTCAAATAAACAGCCAATCAAGCACAGTCTGGACAGGGGAGACATTAGTGGTCTAATAGATCCCTGTTGCCTCCATAAACAATACCTGTCACCTGTCCAAAGCTATCACATCGGGGATATGTTATCCCACTTGTAAAAGCAATTAAATTAAGTGGAAAAAAAACTGAAAAGCGTTATAAAATAGATTTAAAAAAAAAGAAAAAAAAGCACCACCATCGACCTGCACACATACAAACAGAAATGCGTGCATATGTAAGGAATCACACACATTTTTGAGGCTTGACATATTTGGTATCTATTTACTTGACACAACCTCATCTGACGTACAAAAAAATTTTGATTTAATTGGTGTATTTTTTTCTTAAAATATAGATTTGATAAACGATTGACACAAATTTTTTGTGACATAAAAATCTGCAATTACCATCTTTTTATTCTACAGGATCTCTGTTTTTAGAAAATATATAATTGTTTGCAGGTTTTTAGCCAAAATGCTGATTTTTTTCTTAATTCTGTTTTTAAACTGTTTTTATTAGACAAAAATAAAAAATGTAAACATAAAAATAGATCCGATGATACAAACTAAAAATGCAGATTTTAACATTTGAGCAAAAAATTTAAAAAATTGCTTCAGGAAGTGGTTAAACAACATTTTATCCCATGATCATCATTTGTTGGAGAGAAAGAGAAAGAGGGAGGGAGGGAGGGAGATATTGTGCTTTTACTGCTGGAAAGCCTATAGTAAAATGTGTACTGATGCCCTGACACTTATAGCTACATCCTTTAAAAAAAAAAAACCAGAGGAGTTAAGGAGAAATATTTTGGTGCATATTTAAAAATCCAGAACCGAAAGTAACAGAATTAGGATCATCATTCTTGCATTATTTAAAGTGACAGTAAACACAGGAGTTAAATCCTAAAAATACATTAAAGTTCCTTGACTATTAACAAAATGTATCTTATTTGTGTATCACTCAGCTGTAGATCCTCCAATCATCTCTGAATTGGTGCTGACACTGTCCTTCCTTCTGGAGGGGGGCTACTTTTGTTCCCCATGGTCCCCGTGTGTGTTGTAACATTCGTTCTAATATCTCAAAATCTAAAAATATCATCTTCATCTGACAGAAAGCAATAGAAAGATTCCAGTTGTACAGATTACCATTTCTGCCACCATTTGTGTACAACACACTCAATCTTTTAATAAAATGTTTTGGTTTTGTGTGACAAAGCACAAACTGATTTCCCCAAATTCCATATAACTTAACATTTAAAGATCAGTGTAATTGATATCCAAAAGATGCAATGCATTAAAACAATTGTTATATCTAACAGTCATATTGTTCTGCATATAGTCAACATATGATAAATAAAATGTGCCTCTTTAGATCTATGGAAAGTATTATGCTAAAATAATACAATTGTTTCCATATAATGAGTTTACAATGAAAATATCACGTCTGCCAGAATTCATTTGCACTAAACAATTGTTTCTACCTATACACAATCACTATAAACAATTTCAAATCAATACCTATGAGCAATCAAAGATCTGAAGATCTGCCCTGGTGGAAAACCCAATCAAACTGGACAAGACCAATACCTTTTTTGTATCAAATGAACATTTTCAAGTAAAAATTTTTTTTTAACAATCAAATCTATTGCTTATTGTTACATGGATAGGCAGCATGAGGCAAAGGCTACATGGGCCATTTTTGAAACATGCTACTGAGACATTTAACAATTTTTGACTATCATCCAGTTAGAAGCATATTGAAAATGAGATGATTGTCAAGTGGTTTCATCTGTCAACAGAGATACAAAATAGCTTGTATAACTCTAGTCTAACTAAGAACATATAATAATGACTCTGAAAGACATAAGAGGTCATGCTACTGAAAATTTCCTCACATTTAAACTAGGTTTTGCTGGAGTTGAGACTTTAGCCAAATATTTCAACTCAAGAGAAAAGGAAAGTATCAATTGTCATTAGTACTTGAGGAAAAGTTGGAGAAACTGCCTAAATCTGCATTATTTTAACAAAATTGCTGTAGTTTTTTTTTCCTGTTTTGATTCAATTTCAATGGTCTTTATATAAACTGTGTTGAAGCTGTCAATTTTTTGCCCATTTTGGACCAATTGACAAAATTCTGCTGGGTGGTAGATTTCTTAGATTCTGGTGGTTACTTATGAACATATTTGCAATCTGAGTTGGCTTAAAGGTTGAAATTGAATGAAAATGAATACATGAATGACCAGCTTTAAGGCTAAGCTACATGTAGTATTGATCAGACTCTCATGATAGCACAATGCATCAATCATTTGAAGGTGATCACTACAATATGCAGTGTAGCTGACTCCATAGGGAACCAGTTGTTCTATGTATAGCAATCAATTGCTTCTCCTAGTAATAAATTATGATTTTGCTGCTAAAATCTCCCATGTAGCCTAATTAATTCACTGCCAGCCAATGGTTAATCTCTCAGTAGCAAGATATTAAAAGTGTCCTTGTAGCTTATCCCAAAACTTGATAAAGCACTAAGACAAAGGTAATGATCAGTATAAGTGCAACATGGACGGGTTAAAAAAAATGGACACTTACCTGTGACTCCATAAGTCCATTGAAATAGCACAGGCAGGAGCAATATTAAATAAATCCTAAATTTCCAATGCAGTCCCATGATGCTGTCACCTTTTAGTCCAGCAATGCTTTGTGCACAAAAGACACATTCAAATCTCTCCTGAGATGAAGAGCCTTAAAAAACTGAATTGGTGTACTCTCTTCTCCGTCTGTTATGGTTTTAATAAGTGCTATAGAAAGTTCTTCAGGACATAAGACAATGTGAGATGCTGCTGAGCTACAGTCACTAGCCCTGTAGGCTTGTCAGCAAGCTATGAAAAACTGTTATCTGAGAACAGTTAACAGTGACAATGAACATGCAAAATGCTAAACACACCTTAAGCAAACTCATTCGCCAGGCTTATTACTTAAGATTGCAAAAAAAAAAGGAGCAAACAGTGCAGGAGAGAGATGTTCATTCCCCCTTCTTTCATCCTCTACATTGTCCACATTGTGTTCTCGTTGACGTCACCAGCTTTTCAAGCTCAGGTGGTTATGAGGTATCAGAGTTATTGGGGAACAGTGGAGAGGGGAAGTAAAACACAGAACAGAACAATGTAGAAACATTATTAATGGGATTTTGGAGAATAGTTCTTGGCACTGTGCCGGGCTTGAAGGGATTTTCTATTGTGAAATGTTTACTTAATAAGGGTCATGGCACGACTGGGTTTACAGGTGTCAGAAACTAATTAATACGTGATTTTACCTGAATAACATGCACTGTATCCCTCTACCCACGCACATGCACCTACTCATACTATGAACTTTAAGAGAGTAGAGAATAAGTATTTAGCTTAGGAATTTTGCCGAAACTATGATCACCTAAATCTAATACGTGAAAAATTGGATGATTAAAGTGAACATATCTTTACCTTATTATACAAGGTGACCTACAGTATATGCAGTGGTGTATTTAGGTTTCGTGCTTCCCAAGGCAAGACGAAACTCAATCTAAATTTGCTCCACCCCTTCCTGTTTAAGGCATTTTGCATAACCTGTCAGTCTCTGTATCCAGCGCAAACACTGTATCCAGCTTCTGACAGGCAGCACTATTAGCGTAGCAGGGAAGCTGGGGTCTCAGGTGGGTTGTGAAGGATCTCTGGTGGGCCCTGCAGGGCCTGAGACCCTGCAGAGCTTACCACAAACCCTGCAGAGCCTAGCTGAGACCCAGCACAGCCCAACTGAGACCCAGCACAGCCCACCTGAGAACCCGCACAGCCCTCCATAGACCCCGCAGAGCCCACCATAGACCCAGCAAAGCCCACCATAGACCCTGCATAGCCCACCATAGACCCTGCATAGCCCACCATAGACCCTGCATAGCCCACCATAGACCCCACACAGTCTACCATAGATCCTGCACAGCCCACCTGGGCTGTGCAGGATCTATGTTGGGCTTTGCAGGGTCCCTTTCCATGACACATGTGCTGCTCCTCTTACCTGCAGTTCCCCTGCCCGCCTCCAGGACATGCTGTTGTCAGATAGTGGTTCTTCCTTTAGCCTAGAGCCACCCGCAGCTTCATCCTCCAGCCTCGACCCACCTGCAGCTTCTTCCTCCAGCCTCAAACCACCTGCAGATTCTTCCTCCAGCCTCGAACCACCTGCAGCTTCTTCCTCCAGCCTCGAACCACCGGCAGCTTCTTCCTCAAGCCTTGAGCCGCCCACAGCTTCTTCTTCCTCCACCGACCGCGCCTCCTCTTTCACCCGAAAGCTCTCTTAGGTAAATTAGGCCGCCCACAAGCAGCTGCCTACTTTACCTGATTAGGCAGCAGAGGCTGCCTGATTCTGTGCGCCCGGCCTGCCTCACTGATTTTGGAGCGGCATTTTTCGTCCGTCCAAGTGCCGTCCAAGGCAAATGCCTTGTTTGCCTTGCGGTGGATTCACTCCTGCCTATATGGCCAAATGTTTGTGGGCACCTGACCATTACACCTACATTATATGGCCAAAATATGGAGTTCAGATGTTTCCAGTGAAGGATACTATTAATGCTAAAGCATCCAAAGACATTTAAGACAATTGTGCTCTTCCAACCTTGTGACAACAGCTTTGTTGCAGCATTATTGGAAAGGCAGCTCCATAAAATATGGTTTGATAAGTTTGGTGTTGAGGAACTTCATTGGTCTGCTTACATCAACCCCACTAAATACCTGTGAGATGAATGGAAGACCAATCACAAGCCATGTCTTCTCATCCAACATTAATATATGACCTTATAAATGTTCATTTGGCAAAATGATCATAAAATCACACTCCAAAATCTTGTGCAAAGTCTTCCCTGAGGAGTGGAGGCTGTTATAGCTACAAAGGGGAGACCAACTCCATATAAATGGGAATAATTTTGCAATGGGATGTCCACCAAGCTCATACTCATATATAGAGTGCTGGGAAGAGGGACAGGTTGTGTACAGAAGCCAGAATGGAGCCAGGTGGTTATGTGTGTTGATTTGTAGTCCTCTATAGCTGTTGGTATTACTCTACATTGCTTTATAATGTATTGCTGGGAGTTGTAGTCTTCTATAGCTGATGGTATTAAACTACATTGCTATATAATGTGCTGAGATTTGTAGTCCCTCTACAGCAGGGATAGCCAAACTCCGGCCCTCCAGCTGTGGTGGAACTACAAATCCCATGATGCATCTATTTCCGGGAGTCATGTCTGTGGCTGTGAGAATCTCGCAATGCCCCATGGGATTTCTAGTTCCACCACAGCTGGAGTACCGGAGTTTGGCTTCCCCTGCTCTACAGCTTGGAGTCAGTGGCAGAACTACCAGGGTCACAGCGGTCGTGTACCGCACTGACGAGGTATCCCTCCGCTACTGGTGTGCTATAATTTTCCTCAACCCAAAAATGTATCTACCGCGTTACTTCCAGGTGTGCATGAAGAAAGGGGGTCGTGAACACAGGTGATTCGAATGACACGGCCCCACCGTAAGTGACACGGTCGAGAAAATGTATGGGGTCGAGAAAAATTATAGAACACTGACTTTGACACTGTCTGGCTCCTCCCACTATCCTCCCAACAGCTCACAGCCTAGAAGTCCGGTGGCCCAAAGTGGGTGAGAGTGCCTCAGTAGCGGACAGGAAGCAGAGTTAGGCCAGAACCATGTAGTGAGCCCAGTGGGAGGAGAGCACCATCCCCTAGCCAGTCGTCCCTTTGATGGACTTACTAGGAGTCCTCACATCTCGCGACCATTCAAACTACCGTTACATGGATTGCCATGGCGGGGGAAGAGGCAGAGTGGGAGGGGGGCCAAGTCGCTGCACCATGGGCCTCTGTGTTGTACTTGCCCCCTGGGCTAAAAGTTGCCAGTCAGCCCCTGGCTGGAGGCACACGAGGAACAGCCTGGGGAGCTTGAAGGCTTGGAGAGGCTGAGAGAGCCAGGCACCCCAGATGGGACTGGGACACTGAACAGGATAACCTGTGAGTTGGTGAAACATTGTCTACTTCCTGAAATATAAGCAGATTGCATGTTGTGTTGCTGAAGAAAGCTATTTTCTGTTACAAGAGAAATAAAAGACTGTTCTTTTTATGTTAAAACGTCTTAAAGACTGGTCCTTAAGTGCTCACCATATGTGCTCAATTCCCCAAATATCGCACAATATACTATCTATTACTGCTCACATGTTCTCCAATGACACAGAAGTTGTTCTATAGATAGCTCAACCTACTCTAATTTACCTGTATACCATATACACTTGCAAATAACTAGGAGGGATACCTTGAAAGGTTGGAAAGGAAAAATGGCATGGACAATAATGTGGATGTGACTTCAAAGTGGATGTCTTGTAGTAGGGCACATTTCCGATTGCCTTGCTATGTTTTAAACAAAGTAGAGCCTAGGGGTACACTGAACAGAAAGTGAGAATAAAATAAGTCCAATTGCTGGTATCAGTGGGAGTCATGATATACCCCATTGTGGTGTCAGTGGGAGTAAAATGAGTGCCAATTGTTGGTGCCCATGGAAGCAAGAATAAGTGTTTACTTACTTGAACACACACTCGTGTGCTGCTGCTCTGTCTCTCCTAACTGGGATTATATTGTGACCATTGGAAAGGAAATCAATCACTCTGATATAACAGCTGGAGTGGGTGGTGGAATGCAGAATGCCAAAGAATGAACAGTGGTGAGTTAGTTTTGGCCTACAAAGAAACTGCTTGGCGCTAGTAAGGTACAACTCAGCACAATGGCAGCTGAAGACCTCCAGTGGGTCCCCACACCAAATCCAGCAAGCTAAACAAGCGTGACATAACTTATTAAGTGTAGAATGATAGAGTCTCTTGGAAGAATAACCTGTCCCTTCAAACACTTTTACTCACCTTCCCATGCCACTCCATTCCTCTGTGGGAGCACTTTTTTAAACCCTTTGTAAGTTCAATATTGGATACCGTCAAAGTTTGCACTGGATCCATTGAATGGTCACTCATGCCTAGCACTGCATCCTGACAAAAAAGGGAGGAGGTGACATGCTCCCCTATACCCAGAAGCACCAGGTATTACTCAAGAGCTCCAACAGAGCTGCAAAGAAGTGTGGAAAAGTGGGTATCAGTGGATGGGTTGTCCTTTTAGGAGATTCTACCACTTTGCTCTTACTGGGCAAAGGGACAGATTTAATTTAATGATTCTGTCCGTCATTGTTTCCCCTATTTTTCTTTTTTTTGTGGAAACAGAACCTACTATTATTTACCAGAAACTGACTCCATCCTTTGTAACCCCATCTTTCTGTCACAGCTGCTCCCAATATAAACAGAAACTTGTTTTTCAAGCTTTGGCCACACTATAAAAGTTTAATCTATTTGCCAAAGAGGCTTGTGCTTTTGTTAATCTGCGACAGGTAGTTGCCAAAATTAAAAGGTGACCTCTCTCCACAAGCAGAATCGAAAACAGACTCTTGTTTAAAGCCATACAGCCTGAAACTCTTGCTCTGTCCATGCTCGCTCGCTGCTTTTGTAGCTAAGACTGTAAATAGAGATGTTTGCCTTTGGTAAACGGCCAGTGAACGTATTTGTCTCAACAGGGCTATGTTTTTCATTGCAGGTGCCAGTATAATCTTACCACTTAAATAGGTATCGTCATAGCTAAATAAGCAGGTGTGGGCTGTACTTTGTCAATAGCAATGTAATGTTAAAGTATGCAAGTACATTCAAAGTAAAAACTTTATCTCTAGTAGAGAGCAGTGTTATGTAATGTTAAAGTATGCAAGTACATTCAAAGTAAAAACTCAATTTCTCTAGTAGAGTTCAAAGTGATGCCAGGCAGCAAGTAAAACGATTCAAAATAGAACATTTACAGGGCTATTCACAAAAGGGTGGAGAGTTTGGAGAAGGCATTTGAAAAGTAGATCTTAACACAAAAAATTGGGGGCACCCCTGTCCTAGATTGCTCACTTCTCCTGCCATCTCCAAACTCTTCACCCCTTTTGTGAATAATCCTGTTACTATTAAAGTAGAACTCAACTATCACAACTGAATATTTAGGGGTCTTTTTATAGTGGAGAGCAAATACTGCAACCCACTCTCGGTTATACTCTGCAGCATTACTCCACACCACACCTGCATTTTAAGGACCACTCATAAAATGCATGCTGCGTTGTAGAACGGGCAAAGTCACAGAGCAGCAGAGAGAACTCCGTGACTGGAGGAGATGTAGTTTCCATGTATATAAGAGGCCATAAGACCGGGATCTCCTCCTGGATTATTTTTTTTTTGTTCAATAAAGGAGAACTATGAGGTGAGTGATTTACACTCATCCTCATAGTTAGAGCTGATGTGCGACATTGAAACTGTCACAGGTCGGCTCTATAGATCAGGAAGTGAGCAAAAACATACCGTTGCTTCCTCACTTCCCGATTCTCCCTGCAGAGAACGGTGACTGTCAGTCACCGCTCCCCGCAGGCAGGAATTCCCCCCTCCCTTCTCCGATCCTCCAGCGCTGACTGGAGGAATGGACGGGTGAGAGGGCGGGCACAGCTGGCTCTGTTTCTAGATAGCCAGAGCCCGCTGTCAATCAGCCAGCTGGGTGGATCTCGATAGTATTGTCAGGATCTGGGATCTCGTTATATACTGAGCTTTTGGTCGCGGGAGGAGGTTAGTATATGTCCTCCTGTGACCCCCAACGGGAACTATGGGATACAAAGGTTACCCCATAGTTATCTTTTAATTTTAATTGTGCTCCTCTTGCTTTGAGTCTAGAAAGAAAGAGAGACCAATGCATATTTGTAACACACACCACTATACATTAAAACTGTAAGGCCATAGTGCTGCTCTATGAATGGACCCATTAGTCATGTAGAGCATTGTAAGTAAAATAGAATTGGATTTTTTTTTTGTTAAACCAAGAAAGCTTTTCCCCTTACTATCTTTGAAGTGTCTTTGTAGGAACTTCCAGTAGATTAGTGCATTCTCCAGCATACTGCAGAAGGGCTGGTGTATTGTGTATTGGCAAAGCTCAGGGTGAACCGGAGTTAGTGTTGTCACCCTGGGAAATAAAGTGTCTGTGGACACACCTTGCTGATATGATTTTAATTGAAAGCAGCAACATCATGTATGATTTTAGCGGTTGGTTTTAAATACACTTTAAAGAGAAACTAAACCTTAAAAAAACATTTGCTAGGAGGTAGAATTTTTTAGTGAAAGGTTTTGTAAGTCTCTTGTGCCAAGCAGCTTTCCCTTTCTCCTTTCCATTCTATTGTGTACAATGCTTGCAGTGCATGCACAGTGCACACTCTCAGCTCACTACCATCTGTAAGCATCTGTATGTAAGTTGCCGAGAATGAATCTTGGTGTCAGGATAATGTAACTCTGCTGGGCATGCACAGGAGGCACATAATCAGTGGCCACCCAATGACCAAAGGGGGAAGACACCAGACTCTGAAGTAGATCTATCAGCACTGGAGGAGAGCAGCCTGGAACATAAGTGTGCCATAATGTACAGGTTTGGCTACAGCCTCCTCTGAAACCTGTCGTTTAGCTCTGCATCAAAGCAAAGCAATTGAAATACATGGTAAGTGCAGAAAAACCATGGAGAAATGTCTATTCTGGAATGTTTCTCCACTACTTCGCATGGGCAGGTTATTTCACAATGCTGTGATCTAGTTTCACATGCAACTGGGCCATTTAATGCCTAAAAGTAAAACCTACGCACCCATTATTATGAAACTAGAACTCCCTATTACCAGCCGTCCTTATAAATGCAAAACAAATACAAATGAAATCCTACTGTTCAAACAATTAATAGGATATCAATACCACATGCATACAGGAATACGATAGACAGTAGCAAAGACAGTGGCTGTGAAATATTATAGGAGGCAAGACTCACTGCTCATGTATTTATTTAATAGCAACTGAATAGCTACAATATAATAAATAGAGTGTATTGGTAAGGTCATATGTAAGCGCACCAGAGAAGCGACATCCATGAGCTCGCTCGCTGGTGCCAATATCTTTGCTTGGTCTTTTTCCTGGAATGTTATGCTACGTTGCTCGTTTACAGCTGGGAGCACATAGCTCTGTGCCCCCCCCCCTCTCCCCTGAGACCCTACTGCCACTGACAGCTCCAAGTCTCCACTAATTATCGGGAACTGCTCATGATAGTTCCTGTTGATGTGGTCACTATGTCAGCTATGACCCGTGGACCACATGGCTTTGTTGTTAAGTGATGCATTCTGACCCTGATAATTTGGTCTAGACATCCAGGCATCAATGACGTCTGGTCACAAATTGATTAAATTGCCAAATGGCTTCTGTTGCAATTCTATTATTATTTATTTCAAAACTAGAGCTTTTCTTTAAACTGAAAATATTTCATGGTTGACTGGACTGCTTCTTTAACAAAGTTCTTCAGTTGGCATCTTGCTGTAGACAAAAGAAAGTGCAGGTGAGAGTTTTAAGCTGATAAAAGGTTTGTTGCATGGGGGTGTCACAGCCATAAGCTGGAGGGTGGGGTATCAGGCAGGTTGTAAATCTCCATAACAGCCCTAAGCAGCTTATTGTAACCAAGATGTGTCATGGCCTTCCACACTTCACACCTGTTCATTTATTTCAATAGCTGTGATTCATGCTAAGGAACAAAGACATCAAATATTTTACATAAAGTATGTCATCTCTAATGCAATAAGATGCCTGTTAATGGCCTTATATAGGCTTAAATTTCAGTAAGGGAGAGCTCTGCTTGCCCCATTCATTCTCACTAGGAACCTGGCTGGGGGAATCTGATTGGCCTTCTGGAGGGTGGCTGCTTTTGTTCTCCATGGTCCTTGTGTGTGTTTTAAAGTAACAACCGCTCCAAGCTCGCTCCCTTGATGGACTACAATCTCACATTTAGTTTACTAATTTGTATTGAGATTGTAGTCCATCACAGGAGCGAGCTTGGAGCGGTGACTACTTTACAACACACACAGGGACCATGGGGAACAAACGTAGCCACCCTCCAGAAGGAAGGACAGAGTCAGCACCAATTAAGAGATGATTTGAGGGTCTACAGCCGAGTGATACACAAATAAGATACATTTTTGTTAATAGTTGGGCTACTTGAATGTATTTTTAAGATTTAACTTCTGAAATTAGTGTCACTTTAAACCACTTTCAGCCAGGGCCTCAAAGTCTCTTTCCCTGGGAGCACATTACCAGGCTGTCCTGGACTCACAGGAGAATGCTGCAAATAACTGTGTCATAGCATTCATTCAAAATACCAGATTCTAAAATGTTGTAAATTATCTACTCAATTTGAAATTGTGAAAATACAGTTACTAGTGGAAGTGTGAAAAAAATGTAGAAGATACAAAAACATATACGATAAGCATAAACATTAAACAATACGTTTAACAAAGTTCAGATAAGTTTAGCAAAACTTAAAAATACATTTTTCTAGAGGCTCATGTTTGGAATGACAGCAACCATTACTGCAGAGAAGACTCTCAGCACTCAGAAGAAAACCTGAGAAATGTGACCTGGGTGCCAGCATCTAGCAACACGCATAGCTGTAACCAGGAACCCCAATAGGGGGGTACGGCTGATACCCATGTCAGGGGCCCAGGCCCTGCCCAGAGTCGACATGGCAGAGGTGACAGGGGAGGAGGTGGAGAGCTGGTCTGGCGGTGGGAGAGACCAGGCCCCAGCAGCGTCGGTCGTACAGTGCGAGAGTCCAGGCCCCAGCAGCGGCAGGTAAGGAGCATGTGCAGAGAAAGGGACCCAGGCGGCCAGCCCACCTGAGACCCTGCAGAGCCCATCATAGAGAGTCTCAGATGGGCTTTGCAGGATCTATGGTGTGCTTTGTAGGGTCACTCTCAGGTGGGCTGTGTGGGGTTTCAGGTGGGCTCTGCAGGATGTCAGGTGGGCTCTGCAAGGCCTCAAGTGGGTCTTGAGTCCAGTGCATTACTATGTCCAGAGTCCAGTGTGTTACTAAGTCCAGAGTCCAGTGTGTTACTAAGTCCAGAGTCCAGTGCGTTACTAAGGCCAGAGTTCAGTGCGTTACTAGGTCTTGAGTCCAGTGCGTTACTAGGTCCTGAGTCCAGTGTGTTACTAAGTCCAGAGTCCAGTGCGTTACTAAGTCTAGAGTCCAGTGCGTTACTAAGTCCAGAGTCCAGTGTGTTACTAAGTCCAGAGTCCAGTGTGTTACTAAGTCCAGATTCCAGTGTGTTACTAAGTCCAGAGTCCAGTGTGTTACTAAGTCCAGAGTCCAGTGCGTTACTAAGTCTAGAGTCCAGTGGGTTACTAGGTCCAGAGTCCAGTGTGTTATTAGGCCCTGAGTACAGTGTGTTATTAGGCCCTGAGTACAGTGTGTTACCAAGTCCTGAGTCCAGTGCATTACTAGGTCCAAAGTCCCGTGTGTTTTTAGGTCCTGAGTCCAGTGTGTTACTAAGTCCTGAGTCCAGTGCATTACTAAGTCCAGAGTCCAATTCATATACTGTTCTGCATTGCTGTATAATGCATTGCTGGGATTTGTAGTCAGCCTACAGCCGGTGCCATTCTTCATTAGAGTGCAAGCGCCTCTGTACAGAAACTAATGTGACTGTCTCCGTGTTCTCTGTACAGCCCTGTGGTATATGTCAGAGCTTTATAAATGTATAATAATAGTGTGAGACTGTAGTGGGACCATAAATAACAGCATGCCATTGGCAGCTTGTGGGGGGCGGGGCAGCCATGTAGGCTGTATGGGGCCCCATGATTTCTAATGGCGGCCTTGGCTGTACCTGAGATGTGCCATCTTATAAACTCCCAAAGCATACAGTTCTTACAAGAAAGTGGGACTGGTGCCATGAGAAAATAGTTTTATTAGCTAGAAAGGTGTCAATGTTTTTATTTCTTCCTGGTGTTCCTGTGCCCAGAAACCATCTTATCCAAGTTTTATCTTTTTATCGAAAGGCTAGAAGTCAAATATTTGTATAAATAGTATCAGAAACATCATAAAAAATAAAAGCTGCGTTAAATAAACTAACACTCCTGTCTTAAAACATAACTCCAGGTTAATGTATTGCCCAACCAGGGCGGCATCCCTTTGGGTCATGTGGAGGGGGGTAGCAGGTGTGCATTTTTTGAAATGCATTGGGTGAGGAGGGAGGTCCATAGAGAAGGGAAAAGCACACATGTAGCAAAACTGGAGTGATCTTAAATCCTAACTTGATGACATTTAGATTGCTAAGCCGCTGTGTACATTAAACAATTATCATGTCTTCTTTGCATTGCAGTGCTGCTGATCTCCTACAGCCTCATTACGACCACTTCCTGCCTGTGCGTGCACTCCAGCGACCGGCTGCATGTCATTTCTCAGGGGAGGCTTCCTGATTGGTGAGAAAGGCGGAAGCTACCTGCTCACTAAGCGGAGGCGCATGTGACAACATAGGAGAGCAAATGGGAGGTCGGGGACACAGTGTTGTCAACTTATAACAGGTAGTGGCTGAACAAGGACCTTGAAGGCAGGATCACCAGGTATTATTGTAAGAAAAAGTTTTAGACTTAATAAGATTGAAAAATATTTTAATATGAGATTTGTGTGATTGTATCTACCTTAAACCTAACCATGTGGAATACCTGTATAGTCAAATATTTATAGTAAATATATTTGCATGACTGATCCTTGGAACTGAGTTCTGGAAATAACATTGATGTGTCATAGCCATAATGTAGCGGTGTACTGAGCTTTGAAGGTTGAATACCCAATAAAGTACTTAAAGGTCAACTCCAGGCTTAGCTCCCAAAAGCCCCCCCCCCCCCCCTGGGTGC
>NW_017306362.1:1641245-1642899 GCF_000935625.1 Nanorana parkeri | reverse complement strand
CCTTAGGTTCCCAGCATTATCAGCTGTATTTTATGCTAATTATTGTATTATTTCTCTTTTTCGGAAGCCTTTCGGCCATGCTGGGTCTTCTTCAGTGGTGGGCGGTCCTTAGTGTTGCAGAGAGTCATTACATTCGTGCCGCATTCTGTATCTTTACATTGTGAGTGTAAGGTGTCATAGCCTTGCCTCCTCAGGGGTCAAGCCCATGACACCCCGCACTCACACTGTTTTCAAACTTCAGAGTGGGTCTCATTTAACCAGGAGGACTGAGGACATCTTGTGGTGAAAAGAGAATACTGCTGGGGACAGCTATAGATTGAAGGTGAGTATTGTAGCCCAAGCCGCTACACCTGCAGGCAGTGGTGTGTTTCGGTTTTGTGCTGCCCTAGGCAAAACTAAACTCGGGCACCCCCCAATCTAAATTTGCCCCAGCACTTCCTGTTTAAGACCCACTCCCTCATCTGTAAACTCGCCCCCTCCAGCTGCTGGCCTAGTCTATAGTTGCGGCTCTCTGTTTTCCTCCTTTCCCTCTCCCTAGTCTATTAGCGGCAAGAAGTGTGTCTGCATACCAGTGGGACATGTCCGCCTGTCATCAAGTGGCAACCCTGAGGGCCAGTTCACACGAATTGCGGTGTGTTCCAGAGTGGCAGCTGCTGGAAATTCACAGCAATCGCACACTAAACTCCCCCCTTCATGTGGGGTGGGAGGGGGCATGGCGGTGCATTGAAGTCAATGCCACCACAGCCACGCCCCCGTCCACAGTGCAATCTGGCGCGTGGCAAAACATTGCCTGCGTTTTGGTCCAGTGCGAACGCATTTGGCTCATGCAGAGAAACAATGATCGCACCTTCACCCGCTCACTGTTCCCTCTGCTCACCTTCTGCCTGGGAGGAGCGTCCATCTGAAAAATGCCACCCAAGGCAAAAGCATTGTGATAGATATGCCCCTGCCTGCAGGGGGACATTATTTTTTTTAAATAGCCCATACTTTAGCTTTAATACCACTAGAAGAATTGTTTGATTAATAATGCACATTGTATGGCATTAAAAACACTCTCTCTATTGTGTAATGAATACATTGACTGATAAAGTGGCAATGTCTACTTATAAGACAGTTTCTGTGATATGATTATTAATAGGTTTATATAGATAGATAGATAGATAGATAGATAGATGGATAGATAGATGTATAATAGATGGATAGTTAGATAGATAGATAGATAGATAGATAGATAGATAGATAGATAGATAGATAGATATTTTTATTAAAAACAATTATCTTAATGTAGTAATAATGTGTTAGGAGATACAATGCCATAATGTCATTCCTCTTGCGCACGCGTTGCCTTTATGCCTTAGGTATGGTTATTTATATCTTGGCTCGATTACCACAATGATAAAACTTAATCAGCTATTAATTACATAAACCATTTTGGCAAGTGCACTCATGAGAAAGGAGTAGTTGTGAAGTAAAATACTTCAGTTTGTATTTGAAGTTTGTTCTCTCTTTTACACAGACGTGACTGTGCATTAAGTGCGCATTTTGTACACTCCAAGTGTCAAGTTCAAAGTGACAAAATGGGCAGTCAAATCAAGAGCATGTGGTGAGATGCATTCATGAGCGCATTATCAGAGGCAATATGTATTTTAATATA
>NW_017306362.1:1629522-1641192 GCF_000935625.1 Nanorana parkeri | reverse complement strand
AGCGCATTTTCAGAAGCAATATGTATTTTAATATAGAAATATATATATAGAATATAGAATATATATACATATACATATATATATATATACATACATATATATATAGTTGAATCTGTGCACTTATCCCTACGCAGAGAGGGAGGGGCAGCACTTTAGGCCAATCAGTACTGCTTTGCATGATCCACGTTACAGACATACCGCTAGAATGGTGGAATGTATAGTTACCTTGGGGTATTTCACTGATGTTGACGGAAGTTGAATTTTCTCCTTAGGCCAGGCAGTACTGAGGTTGGGGTAAGTATATCTTTTTATTATAGACCTTAGACGAAAATGAGCACTTAACCCTTGCAGTGCATGGGGTAGCCTCATTGCAAGGGTTAAGTTTTATCCTGTCCAGAGTTCATTTTTTAAGTACCATTAAACTCAGCAGTTAAATCTTAAAAATAGATTCAAGTACCTTAACTATTAACAAAAATGTATCTTATTTGTGTATCACTCAGCTGTAGATCCTCAAATTATCTCTGAATTGGTGCTGACACTGTCCTTCCTTCTGGAGGGTGGCTACTTTTGTTCCCCATGGTCTGTGTGTGTGTTGCAAAGTAGCCACCACTCCAAGCTTACTCCCCTAATGGGCTACAACCTCAACACACATTAGTAAACTAAATATGAGATTGCAGTCCATCACGGGACCGAGCTTGGAGCGGTGGCTGCTTTACAACACACACAGGGACCATAGGGAAATGTAGTCACCCTCCAGAAGGAAGGACAGTGTCAGCACCAATTCAGAGATGATTTGAGGATCTACAGCTGAGTTTACACAAGGTAAGTATTATTAATAGTTCAATTGGAAAATAGAAAAAAAATTTGTCAAATGCTACAGGA
This sequence comes from Nanorana parkeri, assembly GCF_000935625.1. Taxonomy (NCBI): domain Eukaryota; kingdom Metazoa; phylum Chordata; class Amphibia; order Anura; family Dicroglossidae; genus Nanorana; species Nanorana parkeri. Next base: position 1,640,310 of record NW_017306362.1, on the reverse strand, counting down.
TTTTTCTCTGGGGTTTAAGTGTGGCAATTTTAATTATATCACATTGCAGTTAATGGAAACCACCAATTTATATTTTTGATTGCTTTGCAATTTAAAAAGAAAATGGAATTGGAAGTTCAGTCACCCAATCAAATTGCAAATATATTTTGTTTTTCCACAAGGAATTCAATACAATAAAGTATGCTTTACATATATACATTGGGTTTCTAAGCTGGAGTATCTTGGATGGTTATTTTAATTACACGTGATCTCTAACAACAAATCCTGTTATGACAACAAATATTTTACTCATAAGAAAGTGGAATAAGGAGAGCCATTAAACACAGGACTTCACTGTATGACTGACAAACATCATATAACCACAACTAGATGTCTCTGTATTGTCTTTGTTTAATAAACCTGTAGTGTTGACTTAATGCCTCTTCGGGAACAAAACTTTTATTTTTCTTGGATTATGCCTCTGAAATCCACAGCAGCCTAGGAGTTTACCATAAACAAAACCACATATACCTACACAATGGACAACAGTGATGGTGACCAATGATTGGACAACTAGTATTTTAGGAGTAACGATAAACACTGGTATCTCTTGAGCATAAATTTTGATACACAGAACAGGCAAAGAAACAATAGTAACAAACAGATCAATAAGGCTTCCAACTCTCAGCAAGATCAACAGGGGCCAACTCTCCCACTTCCCCACATAAGTCCCATTTTAAGGTTCCTACAGAAGGTATGTTAGTATGGAATAGTAGATTTGGGTGCCATATTCCTGTCATTGGTATCTTTCAGCACAAAAGATTTAGTCTTTGGCACATAGGATTCCTACTTTGAAGACACAGATATGCTAACAAGGGTTTACATTTATACCAAAGAGGGGTAGTAAAAACTATTGTTATTTCCTACAGGGAGGGCTAGTGTGAAGGTTATAATGAAGTTAATTCTTAGGGTTACAGAGAAGATACTGACATGAGTATTAAAGGGAGAGTGGTTCTGGGTTACAGGAAGGGTTAGTGTCAGGGTTACAGGGAGGGTTAGTGTCAGGGTTACAAGGAGGGTTAGTGTCAGGTTTACAAGAAAGATTAGTGTTGGGGTTGCAAGAAAGATTAGTGTTGGGGTTACAAGAAGCGATAGTGTCAGGGTTACAGAGAGGGTTAGTGTCAGGGTTACAAGAAGGGTTGGTTTTTGGGTTACATGAAAGGTTAGTATCAGGGTTACAGGAAGGGTTAGTATCAGGGCTACAGTAGGGATTAGTATCAGGGTTACAAGAAAGGATAGTGTCAGGGTTACAAGGAGGATTAGTATCAGGGTTACAAGAAAGGATAGTGTCAGGGTTACAAGGAGGATTAGTGTCAGGGTTACAAGAAGGGATAGTGTCAGCCGTCAGGGTTTCAAGAGGGGTTGGTGTTTGGATTACATGAAAGGTTAATATCAGGGTTACAGGAAGGGTTAGTATCAGGGTTACAGGAAGGGATTGTATCAGGGTTACAAGAAGTGTTGCTGTTAAGGTTACAGGGAGGGTTAGTGTTAAGGTTACAGGGAGGGTTAGTGTTAGGGTAACAGGAAAGTTTATTGTCAGGGTTGCTGGGAGGGTTTGTGTGAGGGTTAAGGGATGCTTGGTGTCAGGATTACAGGGAAGGTTACTGGGAGGGTTGGTGTCAGGGATATGGGAAGGGTTTGTGTCAGGAATACTGGGAGGGTTGGTGTCAGGGCTATGGGAAGGGTTTGTGTCAGGAAAACTGGGAGGGTTGGTGTCAGGCTTATGGGAAGGGTCTGTGTCAGGGATACTGGGAGGGTTGGTGTCAGGGTTATGGGAAGGATTGGTGTCAGGATTACAGGAATCATTAGTGTTACCTGAGGGTAAGTGAGGATTGCAGTTTAAGTAGTGTTACATTGAACCATGTCTTTATATATGTTTTACAAGTTATTTGAGGCATATATGATGCTTACGTGTGCATTTTCTAGCAAAAAAGCGATTGCAGAATGGTTTCACGTCATAAGACTTTCCTAATGTTTAATTGTGAGCTTGCCTGAGGTTCTTAAACTTGATGGAAGGCAGCAAGCATTTGATATCTTTCTCTATTTGCTTAGAATGTTATCACACCTGTGCCAAACCACACAGGCCTCAAGAGTGGAAAGTTAGGATGAAGAAAGCTACAATGTTTCCCACACGTACCGATCAGATTCAAGCTATCAGAACATAAAAGGTAGAACCTTATGAACAGAGAGATATCTCAGAGTTGCCAGGATCTGTGAACATTGTAGTCTCTGTGCATTAGTACAGCTTCCATGGCGCACCTAGAAGAGGGTTCAGTGCTGAAACTTAAATTATTTCTTTAATGGTGAACTGTAATACTATAGTAGTTTTATGGTTAATGTGTGTATTTATTTTTGTGCTTTGTACGTTTTTTTATAATGATATATATTTATCAGTGGTTGTTGTAACGTAGCCGCCGCTCCAAACTCGCACGCAATCTCGTTTAGTTTACTAATTTGTATTCAGATTGTAGTCCATCACAGGAGTGAGCTTGGAGCGGTGGCTACATACACACAGGGCCCATTGGGAACAAAAGTAGCCCCCCTCCAGAAGGAAGGACAGTGTCAGCACCGATTCAGAGATGATTTGAGGATCTACAGCCGAGTGATACACAAATAAGATACATTTTTGTTAATAGGGTGCTTTAGTGCATTTTTAACTCCTGAGTTTGTTTTCGCTTTAAAAAACTCTTTGTGTAGCCGAGCCCTTTGTGAATGTGTGTTTGTGGACATGGCGTGATAATTAACACCGTTCCACGAGATAATAGTTGGCTAGGGTACATACTTCTAAATGTCACTACCTGAATTTGGGTGAAACTCAATTACAGAGCGTCATTAATGATCGGTACCATCACTATGTTACTCCAAGGATAAAACAATGCAACATTTGTGTACATTATCACTCTATGGTAACGCGAATACAGTGACTCAAGAGTGCCCATTACATTGGAGTACAAATGACCTAACTATATTTTGCCTTTGCTCTGCTTTTTAATTTATTGCTTCTGCCCATTGTTTAACATGGACCATTAATTTCACTAATTGCTTTAATAAAAACATATCAACAAGACTCAGTTTTATGTAACAGAAGTTAAACAGAGCAGAGTGTATCCATCAGAGTCCTCCTAAGAGCCTGCTTTGTCAAAACTAATATAAGGGTCATAGGCGTTACTTGGATGGTCCAAGACCTCGGGCACCTCTGGGCACTCCCCAGTGGTGAAACATTATGTGGTGCACGTAGCATGCCGTGGTGAATAGTAGGCATGGCCACACTGTGCTCATAGTGTTAGAGGCTAGACATATGCACCAGCAAAAAATTAGTTTAGTTTCGTTTTGATTCAGATTTTGCTTTATTTAGTTTTTTGGGATTCGGGTCCGAAAGTCAATTTGTTTTGGAATTCAGATTCTGACTAAATTCGTTAGCGGTAGTCTGCACAAAATTTCGTTTCTATTTCGTTTTGTTTGCATTTCGTGCGTTCGTTGCAGCACAGTGATATTTAAGAGGGGAAAAAAAGGTTTTTTTTTCTCAAATGCCACTTTGCTGCAACGAAATTTCGTCCAACAAACTACATTTCGTACAGACTACTGCTAAAGAATTTCGGAATCTGAAATTCGGATTCCTTTGCATTCATTATATCTGTAATTTGGAATTCAGATACATCCGAATCTCAGAATTTCCGAAATTTCGTCCGAATTTCCATTCCATTCAGAACGAAACGAATCACAGATGTCTAGTCCAAGACCTCGGGCACCTCTGTGCACTCCCCAGTGGTGAAACATTATGCGGTGCACATAGCATGCCATGGTGAATAGTGGGCATGGCCACACTGTGCTCAGAGTGTTAGAGGCTTTCAGGGTCATGGTTTAGTAGAACCTGGGCTTACTTACTATATACACAGTACACATATGCCACAGTCCTTGTAATCACAAAATATGCTTTAATTATTGGGCAACAAGTGAGAGTCTTGCAGACACATATAAACCTCAACACCGTAATATTTAAAGCATATCAGCAGGAAAAAAGGAAAAAAATGCTTGCAGTGGGCCCATCCCTGCACTGGAAAGGTTTAGCTGCTCGTTAAAAGCAGAACTCGAGCTTTCATAATATGTGCCATTTAATTGGATGAGGGGCAGTGACATCTCTTAGCTTCATCTTAGCTTGTTTGGTTACTCAAAGAGTCATTAGAACAATGACTTAGCCATTATCTGTAGGGCTGTGCTTAGGTTCAGAGCAAATCGATACAAACCTGAGCTCCTCTGAACCCGGAAGTTGCCTGAGCCACCTGCGCAATCAGCTGCAGCCTAGGATATTCCGCGCCCTGCAGCTGAACATAAAGGGGTGGGATGCATGTGCTGAAATCATTGACCTTATATGGCCAAATGGCCATGTTGGGTAAATGCCTTTGAACAAATATAGCCATGTGGCCATATAAGGTCTGTGATATCACTGTATCCCACCCCTTTGCTTACATGCAGTTGGGGAAGAAACAATTTATGAAAAGCTGCTTTGGTGTTTGGGGGAACTTGGGTTCGGTCCAAACGTAAGCTCACCTCTACTTTTCAGATGGATCAGTCCAAGGTTAAATTCAGACAAACAGGATTGCAAAGCAATCCTTATTTGCTATGCTGTCTCTTTAGATAACCTATAGTGCTCTAGAACTTCTTTGTCGTGTAATAAATGTTTGTAAAATTTATGTGCATATGTTTATATAAATATATATTTTTGAGAAAAAAATGTAAAACCAAGTTGCTCTATATATAACATTAAAATTTATATTCGGGACGGCTTATACTCGAGTATATACGGTAATTAAAAACATGTAAACTTTAATTTCAATGATTAAAATAATATTTACTTGACCTTTGTAGCTCGCTTTAAACAATGTAAACCCAATCAGTCATACAAGCTTCAGCATGTTAATGTAATTTCAAAGATAATTGTCAAAAATTTTAAGTCTGCAATTTTTTTTTGTGCAACAAATTTTTATTCATATTTCCAGTTTGCAAACCAAGGACAGGAAATTGTATACAGGAAAAACAACGATAAGGAAACATATAACAACCCCTTGTAGCCGGAGTCTCCTCTGTTCACTGTCACGAAGGGGACCTCCCACTAAAAGAAAATGGATGGCATGTAATCCAGTAGGATGGGGAGGGTCCTGGATAGGAAACATCAAGTACCCAAGGGGAATATGGGTCTAAAGATGCCCATACACTGCACGATTCTTGTACGAGAATCGCGGTAAATCCCACGATCGTACGATAAACGTGCCGTGTATGGAAGGCGTGTGACCGTTTCTAATGTACGGTCGCACGACTTTTGTATATCGAGCATGTTGGAAAACCAGCCGAGAATCGTACGATTTTCGGCTGTTTTTTAACATGACCGAGAGATCACTACCAAACGGGCCGGGGTGCGCACGCGCACACTGCCCGTTCAGCATTGCAGTCATCGGAAGCCCGCCCCTCAGGTCCTTGTTCAGGCACTTCCTGTTATAGGGCAGCAACACTCTCTCTTAGTACTCTTGCATTGTTACAAGGTCTTCAAATAGAGATGAGTAGTCTTTTTAACGCACAATATGCAGGCATGATTTGCTGTAGTCACTTTGGGAAACATCATTATTATTATACTACAGGATTTATATAGTGCCAACAGTTTGCGCAGCGATTTACAATATAAGGAAGATATACAATCACAATACAATTCAAGACAAGATGGTAAGGAGGGCCCCCGCCCCTGAGGGCTTACAATCTAAACATGAGGGGCAAGTGATACATGAGGAGGTAGCTGTGTGGGGATGAATTGTTTGAGAACGTGATGGTTGAGTGGTTAGGTTGAAGTGGGATAGGCTTCCCTGAAGAGATGAGTCTTAAAGTGACATTAAAGTCAAAACAATTGTCCCTACCCCCATGTTAATATCAGCACTTACCTTAAATGATGTCTCTTAATCCGATATTCTTCTTCTTTCCTGATGTTTTCATCTGTCCCTCCAGCGGTGCGGCGGCACTCCGATCCAGCGCCGACTCCTCTCTGCTTGCAGGCACTTCCGATCCAGCGGTGTCTGCATGCGGGTGCACGCGTCCATAGACTTAACTTGCGTCTCTGCTCGTCTCCCGGCCGAGAATCCGAACTGCCCATGCGCCCGCCCCAAGATGCTTTGCAGCCGCATGAACAGTTTCAGATTCTCGGGTGGCAGCGCGCAGCGACAACGAGGTAAGTTTAAACTGCTGTTAAAGCGGGGGTTTTTTTTTTTTTTTTTACTTTTTGCCTATATCTACTGCTTGCTAGCAGTAGATATAGGCAAAAAAAAACTGGAGACTTTAGAACCCCTTTAAGGGATCGCCTAAAGGCAGTCAGAGTGGGAGATAGATGGACAGGTTGGGGTAGAGAATTCCATCGATCATCATCCTCATCATCATCATCCATCATCCTGAGGAATTCCATGTAGCCAGTGTCGCAGTGCTTATAGACAGGAAGTGGCTGTGCAAAGAGATCAGCAGCAATGAGATGCAACAAAGGTATAACAAAAGAAAAAAACAGTTTTTCATGTTTCAAAATTATTATAATACACAATGATTTACTGTTGACATCGACTTTATGTTCTTGCAATCGGAGGCCTTCATACTGACTTTGTACTCAGCAAAATAAAGGAAAAGGAAGCTTTTAATCCACAGAGGGTACATCAAATATTCTATTCCAAAACCATACATGTTTGGCTCATTGATAAGAAGGTATTTGTTGCGTCGTGACACACCAGTTACCACAAGTAAACTAGCTAGGAAGGGCCGACAGGAACAAACAATTAGCTTTGTAACCTAACTTTAAAATACAAACAGTGTTCTCATGGTATTGTTAGATGTTACAGTGACATAATCCCTCAGCTAAATAATGCTGAACCTTTGTATGCCAAAGCTTCCACCTACAGCAAACACATTTACATTTATATAACATAGAGACGGCATCAAACATTACTGGCCCAGAGATAATGTTATATACAGTTTATCTCTTAAAGACCACTTACATTATAAAATTTTTCTTTATATGGAAGGGATAATTTGTAAGCCCCCCTATGTGATAGCAATTAAAGTAAAGTAAAAAAAAAAAAAAGAAGAAAATAACAGTTTTTAACAGTAACATTAAATAAAATAAATCTAAAAATAATGTAAAAAATGTTTTAAAGTCCCCCACCCCAGTCAGCATGTTTGTCTTCACGTAAACACGCGTTGGGTGTGCCTACATATGAAAACGACGAACGCGCTACACACGTTGGATATCGCCACGCACGCCAGAGTGAGAGCAATAATTCTAGGGCCAATATTTTTGGGTATGTCTAAACTGATGACCTGTGGGGGCATTTAAAGTGTCAGTTAAACAGAGAAGGGAAGGGAGAAGCGCTGCAATCCGAGTATGGAACAGGGCGATTTTTTGCTGAACCTTGTAAGGGGGGGAGAGGGGGGCTGGAAAACTGGGACCTAATATAAGTTCCCAAACTTCCGTGGTTAGTCCAATTAGTTCGAGTGTGGTCCCAAAAAATAAAAAACATCAAATTGTGGAGGTAAATGAAATGGCGTGTACAAAAAAGAGAAAAAACAGAAAAAATCTAGGGACTTACCCTTAGGTAAAAAATATTACGTGGTGATCGACGGAGGGTGGAGTTTGATGATGCTGGTGTCGCACGGGTTCCAGTTTGCCAGGGGTGATGTCTGTTCTCTAAAATCTTGTAAACGGAAGTTGGCGAGGAGGTGTAGGTGAGGTATTCTTTGCTTTGCTTGCCTAGGGTGAGGGGTGTTTGCGGGATCCGTAGCGAGGGCTAGAGGTGGATGGTTGCGGGGTGTCTGCAGTGTCTTGACTGTGACCTTGCGTTGGAGGGATGTCTATTTTCCCATTGATATCAATATAACCACTTACCTCCCAATTTACTATGTTCCCTACTCGGCTTGCAGCGCTTCTCCCTTCCCTTCTCTGTTTAACTTACTCTTCGGTTGGACACCCCGGTCCATACGCTTTTGAAGCTGCTCAAACCGTACAAGGAAACTCAACATATCTCCAATTTAACCCCTCAAGTGTAGCGCTGTATCCTGGCATGCTGTCCTTTTAACTTTCGGCATTTAAAGTGTCGTCTATGGACTTTTTGGGGTACTGAATTTTGTTGCTGTTTCACAGACGCACGCAATTTTTAACCTGGGCATGTTGGTTATCTATTTACACGTTGTAACCTCATCTTTTATATTTCATTAAACAAATGAGTATTGTATTGTGTTTTTTACGTGCATTTTTCATAAACTTTTGGGGTTTGATAAAGAGTTGCGCTAATATCGTGCAACATAAAAATGTGCAACTGCCACCATTTCATTCTATAGGGTCTTGGCTTTCAGAAAATATATAATGTTTGTGGATTTTAAGTAATTGTTAGGAATAAAATGTGGAATATAAAAAATACAATACAAAAAATGAAGAAAAAAAAAAGATCTCAGTCATGAAGGGGTTAATGCTCATGGAGCAGACAGGATTCATCACGTGTCTCCTTTGGCAAGTACAAATAAAGTAAATCTTTTTAAAGAATCACTTAGAAAAAAAAATCGTCTGACCTTTACATTGCAATAAGAGACACTCAGGCAGTGTAAATATGCTTTATAGAGATCTTTCATATAAACCGGTAGATGTGACATGCAGACCTGTTACAGGTTTGAACAGTCCAGTTAGCGCGGGTGATGAGCCACACTTCCAAGGATCCATCATAATGTATGAAAATCCCTGAAAGTAGAAATGTTTGTTGGTAATGGCATCCAATCAGCATATTTGCTTTATGATGATTATTATTAGTATTTATGTAGCGCCAACAATTTACACAATTTGTGCAATCATACTGCACATTTACATCCGCCCCTGCCCTCAAGGAGCTTACATTCTAAGGTCCCTGTCTCACATGCATACATACATTATTCCAGAACATATGAGGGATTAATAAAGATTAGAGTTCTTATGTGAAATATGGGCCTTGTTTTTTTCTTACCTACCCCATAGAGCAAAATGTTTGTAGACACACTTATATGAACTTGTTGGACATCACATTCCAAAACCATTTACATTAGTATGATGTTGCCCCCTTTGTGGCCATAACAGCCCCCGCTCTTGTTGAAAGGCTTTGCACACATTTCAGAATGTGTCTGAGGTATTTTGTGTCTGTTCAGCCAAAAGAAAATTTGTGAGGTCAAGTGTTGGATGAGAAGACCTGGCATGCAATCAGTGTATTTTACTTTATCTATTTAATAAACCGCTATCTTAAAAGGAGAACTATGAGGTGAGTGATTTCCACTCATCCTCATAGTTAGAGCCAACATGTGACAAAGAAGCTGTCACTGGTCGGCTCTATCGATCGGGAAGTGAGCAGAAACATGCATGATCTGCTCACATTTCAATCGTCTCCCTGCAGTGAGTGGTGACTGCCAGTAACTGCTCCCCGCAGGGATTCCCCACTCCCTTCTCCGATCCCCCAGTGCTGACTGGAGGAACGGACGGGGAGGGGGCAGGCACAGCTGGCTCTGCCTCTAGATAGGCAGAGCCAGCTGTCACTCACGCAGCTGGGTGGATCTCGACAGTAATGTCGGGATCTGTCCCGGCTGCGGCACTCTCAGTATTTAGTGGGGTAATAGCCCGCTATATACTGAGCTTTGGGTCATGGGAGGAGGTTAGTATGTGTCCTTCCGTGACCCTAAAGAGAACTATGGGGAAAAATACTTGCCCCATAGTTCTCTTTAAAGTATGGAAAGACCTGACACTAATTAAAATAATTGAAACTATATACCTTTGAACTGAATTATCCACAATAGAGAAAAGCACTTAAGTGGACCTGAACTCAATAAAGGGAAGATTTGCTATGTTATGGATAACATATAGAAATGTTGATTGTTTCTAAGCATTACCCCAAAATGTGAACCTTTAGACTGAAATTCCTAATGGAAATTAGCAGTGAATTACTGGTATGTGAGGGAGCCTAGGCACTTCTTTGCCTACAGCCTCATAGCTGTATATCTGCAGTGTGAGATTCACTAATGCCTCTCCAAGTCTTCGGAGATTTGCTGCTCATTGTTCTCTTTGCTGGAGGCTCTGACATTAGGAAACAAAGCCCTGCCTCTACTGAGGTCACATTCACACCTTTTTCGAGCCAGGCGGTGGCGGCAGGACCACGCATGGATTGAATCTTGTCCGATTTTTGTCCAGAATTCTGTGTATGAGCAGCTTTAATCTCTAAGGGCTCTTGCACATGGGCAAAACCCCCTCTACACCATAATTGCCAGCGTATTACCCATAGAAGAACATTCGACCAGAAGAGAAATGACACTAAGGTAATTTGTTTTTAAACCATTGTCACAACAGATGGTTAACCAACACAGAACAAATGAATATGCAGCTTCACTGGACAAATAAGCTATGTAAATATTTTATAGATAGACCCAGGGCTGCCCCTATAATAAGGCAAGTTGATGCTGTTGCCTCAGACGGCATCTCTTTGGATAACGTGGGGTGGCAACAGGCAGAGTGGCATGGCTGCTCAGCTGCACAATGTTTGCCGCACCCTTTTCTGGCCAGAGCATCCTAGGTTGCTAAAAGATGGGCGGGGAGATGTGTAAGGGCCATACAAATCTCCCCGCCCATCTCTAAGCAACCTAGGATGCTCTGGCTAGCATCCTGCTCAATGTGCCTGCCAACCAGTGATGGGGGGGGGGGGGGGCTTTTGGTTGGGGGGTGTG
>NW_017306362.1:1561061-1628999 GCF_000935625.1 Nanorana parkeri | reverse complement strand
GGGGGGGGGGGGGTTCTTGGTTGTGGAGTTTTGCTGTAGAGGTCCCCCAACTGACATCAAACCGTGCATCCCCAGCTGCTCCCCTTTACCCCAGTAAGTGTGTACCACCAGTCGTCGTCGTCCCCCCCCACATCAACTGCCATATGTGGAGAAAAGGCAAGTGGCACCCCTGGATAGACCCCTAAGCAGTAGAAGTAGAAGTTCAGTATGTCCAACTACAGCCAAAATGTTTCATTTTGCTTTTGGTATGGAAGCAAGTGTTAGGTTTATATTGCTTACTGTGTCCCTATTAGAAAGATGTAAGCTGGCCATACACTCATTTATTGCTAAACAACATGGGAGAATGTCTCCTGCCATCCAAAATCTGAGCAGCGCATGGCCAGCTTTACTGTGAGGACAGGAAGGCAAGGTTTACATTTTATATTTTTATTACTTCTTTAAACCTTCCTGTCCCAGTAACACCTGCAAACCAATTTTTTTTTTTTTTTTTAGCATGTCAGTTTTTATTGAGTATAAGGCAATACAAACATGTTCAAATATTGGCATGTACCACGGAGCAGGTACCAGTACGCTGACTGTACCTGAGAAATACAGACAGAAATACATACCAGTCAAAATAAAGGAATAAACAAAGTAATTTTACTAAAATTGCGCTACAACCATGTAGCGTCTCCATTGAAAAACCATAAGGGACAGTACAGTGGGGAGAAGACAACCTCACCACTATGAAGGTAATCGTAGGATGCATCAGGAAAACTATATACACCTTAAGGTGATGGGAAAAGCGCTTGGGTGAAGGAGACCATGAGTCAAAGAACATCCAAAGGGCCTAGGGAGCCAGTTAGTTTCGCTTCAAAATACCATTTAGATAGTGGAAAAATGGACATCAAGTCTTTCAACTTTTGTAGCGATAATTCCGCTGTATCGCCCCATTTCTTGTATCAATGCCACAGGAACAGAATGTTGGGGAAAACCTTTCCAGGGGCTGTCACAAATTCTTACTGGGTGAGGCAATACAGTCGTTTCTCAAATGAAACGCTTTGTGATCCATGTACTTCTGAAAGTGAAGTGTGCTGAAAATATCCAGTGTTTGCCTCAAACAAAGAAACAGTGATTACTCTGTAACTGTTTTCTGATAAGAGGCTGGGCAACAATTATTCCAGGAAAGTTATGTTTGTGACTGTTAGGTCTCTTGCACACAGACGCCAGCCCCTGTACACCATAAATACAGGCGTATTTCCACTGCTAAATAAATCCAGATGTAGCAAAAAGCCTCAAAACCTCAATGGCTATATGCTGTTGTCAGCGGGTTTACGTCTGCACTACATATAACATAAAATCTTGAATGCACCCAGTCGGCATAGGCAGTCTTGTAAGGAGATACAATGTTACAATTTAAGAGACCACTGGACGGAAGTAGCATATAAATGTAACCGTTACTATCCCCGTTGTATCAATAAGTACATTTATATGGTCATTCCCTTTAGCGGTCTCTAGAATTGTAACAGTGTATCTCTTTACTATGCAGGGCCGGCCTTAGGCCCTAGGCCTTTAGGTGCCCTGTGCGAGAAAGCTTTACAGCGCCCCTCAGTGACCACACCCCTCTGTGGCCACACCCTTTAGTGGCCACACCCCCGTAACCACACCCATTTTTCCCAATATCCGCACCAATTAAAGACTCTTATTTTGTTAAGCCACAGAAAACATATTAAAAAGTATGATAAAAATAAAACTTTTATTCAAAGGTATTAAACTTGTAGGCACAATAGAAGTATTATTATCAAATAAAACAACAGAAGGTAAACAGTAAATTTCAAACTAAAATAGAGTCTATAAAAATAAAGTGTCAGGATGCCATGCCGATCCCTTTTTTCAAGTAAGTGCATCTCGAAAAGTAAAAATAGAAAACAGAACACAAAACCCCGGGTGCCCCCAGGACGAGCTGTGTCGGCCGCACGGCGCCCTTGTTGCCATGGCGCCCTGTGTGGCAACACGGCTCGCACCCCCCTAAGGCCGGCCCTGTTACTATGTATTTATTTCCTATGATCTTCAGCTCCATATAGTGGTCATAATGCAGTAATTTTCCCCATTCATCCAGATAGTCCTGGAGCAAAAGAAAAGAAAAATAGGCGGAAGGACTACATGACAGGGTGGACAGGGAACTCGGAAGTACGGGGTTAAGTTAGTGTTAAGGGGGGATGGTCACTTACCTGATTGGCCGGTTTCAAGAGTTGCAGGAGGGCCTCCTTAGTGGTCTGGAGAGGGGTGGAGTAGTACTGGTTCAGTCTGGATTTGCCACACGGCAAGCAAGCTTCCCGCCCCCTTTTTTCGTTCTCTCGCACTAGTTGCGTACAGGTTCCTGTCTGTTGCGCTAATGGTCCTGAGGTCTGTGTTGGCTGTGTTTTTGGTTGAGTCATTTTGGTGGTTACAGGGACTCGTCTCAGGTGCGTAGTCCTTGGCGGATTCTTCAGTAAAGAGGTCTAAGTCTTAGTTCTACAAGGTCTCTGCAGTTTCTCATATTTGTCCCTGAGTCGGTGTGTTGCGGCTAGGGACCAGTGTTTAAGTGGTTTGCAGAGACCGACAATCTCAGTAAGAAGGTGCCTTCACAGACCTCAGATATAGTTAGAGATATATATATATAAATTTATATTGTTTGTTATAAGTAAACGTCTTATTTATACACACCCTGTTTCACTTGAAATTTGTAATAAAAGGCTGCTACAGCCATTTTAACTCCAATCTCGAGTGTGGTGTCTTAATTGGGAGGTGGGGATTATTGGAGGGTGGTGGCATAATAGCATGGGAGTTTGGGTGTAAAATTGTTATGGGACTATGTTCTACCTTGTCATGTTCCTTATGATTATACCTATTGAAGAACATTGGACCAGAAGAGAACCTTTGTTTTTTTACCCATTCTCACAACAGCCTGTTAACTCACCTGCGGTTTCGCTGGGGGAATAAGCTATGCCAATTTCTTATAAATAGATCTCTGGCAGATTAACTTCCCTTAGGACAAAATTTGAACATACCCACTTCGAAGAAGCTTTTCCAGTGATATGCTATATATCTATGTCACTTATTCACAGCTCATAAAAAGTGCATTGCAAAGAACCTTGGTGTATGCTCAGTGACTCTTCATCAATGTAAAATGTATGTTGTCTTATGGTAAAGCTCATTAATGCAGCTCAGGTCATATTTGAAGTTTATGTTTATATGTACTATATGTATTTGTACAGCACTGTAAATATACAAAGAGCTTAAAGAAAACAAAAAACAAAAGGCTAAATACACAGGGGCATACATGCCTGATCAGAATATTGAACCCTTGGGAACACAAATAAACAAAAGGGCATCACTGCTTGCCATCTATATTTCCATCAGTAAAAGATGGATGCCATAGACAGGTATAAGTGGTTGTATCTGCCACTGTTGTGGTTGCAGAATGAAAAATCTTCTAACCTCTGGCATTGTTTTACTTCAATGTGCACACAGGCAGTTAATGGTCAGCCTGCCACTGTGGCAGGTTCAGGCAGGTCGCTATTATTAACTTATTTCTGAAAATGTTAGTTGTGTGGCTCTGTTGGGTTCCAAAACTCTGAATTCTGAATCACTGGCCAAGAACAGGTGTGGAGCAAGCAGTGAAGTCAGACCTGAAAACATGAAGACACAACAGGAAGGGAGAGGAAATCTCTCTTAGACAGTCACCAGATCAAGGTTCCACCTTTAATAAGATTGTTCCCCTATTCCTGCTCTGGGACAACTCAGAATTTTTGAATTTGGCTCACTTTCAGTTTTGGTGACAATGGCTATTAGGACAATGACAGAGGCATCCTGAGGCTGGGTGACACCCGGAGCGGAGAATGGGTGACACCCAGCCGTGACATCATCACGGATGCGCAGCCGTCTTAGTGATGCCTGCTGGGGGCAAACTTGGCGGGATGAGGAAGGCCGCCTGTTCCACTCCTCTCTCCTGACACTGTCAGGCTCTCGGTCTGTGATTTTTCATAGGGGGTGACACCAAAATGACTGTTAGTCATTTTGGTGTCACCCCTCCAATAGTGGCACCCGGGTGCGGGCCGCACCCCCCTTGTGATGCCACTGGACAATGGCTACTATGGTCATCAGGAAAAGAAGGTTAATGCAAGAGCACGGACAGCCACACAATCCTGACTGCAGTTCTAACTCTTCCCTACTCTATACAAAACTAAAAAATGCTTGGGCTTCACATAATTACCTAGAGGTTGAAAAGGGAGGGAAGAAGAGGGAATAGGATACATTTCCAGGTAAAATGGAGAAACCCTTTTAACACTCTCAAGTTTTACAGGGTTATTCACAAGAGGGTGAAGAGTTTGGAGAAGTGAACACTTTAGGCGAAAGTAGCTGATTTGAAAAAATGCTCCAATTCAGCTGACTTTCCAGTTCAGCGATGTTGTCCCAGATTGTTCACTTCTCCTGCCTTCTCCAAACTCTTCACCCTTTTGTGAATAACTCTATTAGACTCCATACACCCCTTACAGCCTGGCCTTTCCCCAACGTCAAGCTTGGAATGGCGACATTTTATTACAGGTGCCATTGTCCTTATACAATACATCCATGTTTGCTCTGCTCTTGACATCACTCTGAAGGCATTAGCCTGCTACCTGTGTCCTATACAACTAAGAGAAAGCAAACAGAGTTTTCAAAGAAACAAAACAATCAGAGACACCAAAACTCCTTGTAACCAATGTACTGTACTTATTTACCTACATCGTCAGAGCCGCTGATTGTGATATGTGGGTGGAAAGTAAACTGAACGCTGTCCTTCTCATATGGCATGCCGAATCTTTTTTTATTCAGTTCCTTTTCTTTGTCCTCTTGTCAGCCATAGAGAGGGCCTGAAATAGCTTTTGGCAGAGCTTAATAACTTAAAGTGTCATTCCACTTTCACAGCCAAACTGGGATAACACCTATTTTATAGGTTTTATATGTTCCCATTCATGTACATAACGTAAAGGAAAATCAAAAATTGCTGCTTGTTTTTCTTACTTAGCTTTCCCTTTCTATGTAATGTTAAGGAGGGGGCCGGAGAGTTGTGTTTGCCATAATTCACCTTGTTATTTTTTGTAAACCAGATGTGCAGGTTTGGGATCTCTAGGATTTGGGTGGTACAATAATAAAGCATGTTTAAAAAACTGTCCTTCAAGTCTATCTCTTATGTGCAATCTATTTAAATCAATAGAAGCTGTCTATAGAGTCCTATGCATGAACCTGCTCCAAAAAAACAACTAGAAAGGCAAGAATTACATCTTTACTTATTTTAAGGTATGCTGTGTGAATGGGAACTAACAAGCATGTAGAGGGGTTTCTCTAATTTGCCGGCAAAAATGGAAATACACTTTTAAGTTTCAAATAGAGTAAGATAGGGTGAAAACACCTGTTAGATTTTTTGCTGTCTTAATGGGATGTCCTATTGTTGTTGTCGTATCGGGAAGAGTTGTCATTGGATCTGGGGTTCACATTGGAACATCTCCCCTCCTGTTCTGGTGACAACTGTAATATTTTTGTATTTCTCATAAATTTCTCTACTGAGGACAATGGTCATCAGCCAAAGAGAGAGTGAATCTCCCCAACGGAGACATTGAGACGGCAATAAAAACTTGACAAAAGCTCTAATCCTTCCCTACTCTATCCAAACGCAAAATAAGTTCTTAGCGGTTTACTTGAAAGGTCTGAGATGCCAGATCACAATTGGTTATATTTCACAGTGTAGGGCAAGGTCCTTATCATAGAGTGCAGTGACTCTGGTACAAACACAAAGAAGCCTCAAGGGGACAATTCAGTTAGAATTCAATAGGTAAAAAAGAGCTACAAACTAATGACTAACCATTTCATTAAAAAAATCGTAAGAACAAGCTAATGTGTTCTGGAGTTCTGAGGGCCCCGTTTCTTCAGGGATTCCCTTGTGTCAGGAATGCTCCAGCAGCTGGCTTCTTTTTTCTATCCCTACGGTACCATGCTGTTGTCAGCTGCCCTCTGGTGGATTATCCATAGAAATATACAGAGAGGGGAACTAGGTCAGTGTAGCATTAAAGTAAATATCCAGCAGTGGGTGAAACCCTACCTCATTGCACCCAACAGTAAAAAAAAAAATTATTTTACGTTACGCTTCAGTTGTTTTTAGTACCTAGGTGTCGCCCCTGCAATGTCATGATTGTCTGTATATTGTAATAATTTCCTGTTGATTGCCCATGCATTGCCACAAATACCTATTTATTGTCCATGTTATTATTGTACAGGATTAATTTAGCAACAACAGCTTGAGCAGCACTTTACAACAAAAAGGGAGGCAATACAGTTACAAAATAATGCAAGACAGGAGGATCCTTCTCATGAGAGACTACCATCTAAAAAGGAGGGGCAAGTTATACCAAAGGTAATAACTGTGAGGGGATGAGTTGACAAGTGAGCTAGAGAGCAGGTGGTAGGGAGGTGTGAAGGGGACAGTTTGGGTGATATTTTGAAACTAGGTTGTCAATGTAGCACAGGACAAAGTTGTAGATAGATGACTATTAGAGATCGCCAAAGAGACTGGGGTAGGGAGTTCCAGAAGATGAGAGCAGCTCTGGAAAAGTCATGGAGTTTATCATGGGACGAGTTGACAAGTGAGCTAGAGAGCAGGTGCTAGGGAGGTGTGAAGCGGACAGTTTGGGTGATATTTTGAAACTAGGTTTTCAATGTAGCACAGGACAAAGTTGTAGATAGCTTTGTATGTTGTTGTTAGTGCTTTGATTTTTTAGCTCAGTTTTGGATAGATTGAGATTGAGTTTAGAAAGTGGTGTGACATCCATTAGTAAACTAGTACAGAGCAAGGAGACTGGAGGAGTAAGCTTAGCAGTGGATAGACTGTCATCAGCATACAGATGGTATTGAAAGTCATGGGAGGCTGTCAACTGAGAAAGGGAGGAGGCATAGATAGAGAATAGACAGGGTCTAAGGACATAGTCTTGAGGGGACCCCTTTTGGAAAGAGGGAGGGAGAGCAGAGGAGGAGAAGGAGTTGTAGGTGACACTGTATTAGCACTTACATAGGTAGGAGGAGAACCAGGAGAGAGCAGAGTCTTGGAGGATAAGGGAGTTACATTTTTTGAGGCGGACGGGTGGTCAAGTATAATAAAGAGAGCAGAAAGGTCTAACACTATAGAATAGTGGTCATTGATTTTAGCAGTTAGTAACTCATTAGTGTGTTGGAAGAGGTCAAATTCAGTGGAGTGTTGGGGGCAAAAGCCAGACTCTAACGGGTTGCCAAAGGTCATCACTGAGATAGCAGCTCAAATGGTTAGATGAAAAACTAGGCATTCTAGAAGTTTGGAGGCAAATAGTAGCAGGATGATGGGTCTTAGAATGTTCAGACTGGTGTGGTCCAGTGCAGGTTTTTAAAGCATGGGGGGCAGCCAGTGCATGTTTCAGAGGGAGGAAGGGGAAGATGGCAGTAGAGAGGGAGAAATTGACGGTGTTGGTTTGAGAGTGTAGAATAGAACAAGAGGATGACCAGAATAGTTGTAAGGGAACAGATTCAAGCGGCAGGTGGTTAGGTGGCCATCAGACAAAAGATCATTAACTTCCACTGTTTTAAAAGAGGAAAGTATTGAAGCTGGGGAAGCGGCTAAGCAGGGTAACTATCTGGATGGTGGAGATTTTGTCATTATTTCATCCTGTCCTGTTTTTTTAAATGAACGAGTAGTGGATGAGTTAGTTGGTGGAACCAGCGGGAGAAGAAGTAGAGAGTTAAAGGTCGAGAAGAGTTGATGAGGACTAGACGAGAGTGCTGGAGGGTGTTAATAAGAGTGGTGTAATAGGTCTGTTTGGCAGCAAGGATGGAGGAATTATAAAGGGTGATGTCTTGCAGGAATTTAGTTTTACCCCACACTTGCTGAAGAGCAAGGCAATGTCTTTTAAGCTTTTTCCTGCACACAGGTGGCTCTGCCTCACTTACCTCCCCTGACCGCACGTCCCTGAAGAAAGGACTGGCTACCACCACCCCCAAGGATGGAGAGGAAGAACCTTTGATGGCCTGAAGGTTACAGACTGAAGACTACAGGAAAAAAGGTAGATGTTGGGTCTTTTTTTTTTAATAGATCCAAGGTGGAAGGAAGCTAGCCTGAATAGGTGCCTTGGGGTTCCATTGTAAATGGCAATGCAATAGCACACCTAGCATGCAGTATCTTGTGCTGTACACTAGTGTGTGCTAAATGCACTGATTCCAAGGCAGTAGCAAAGGGATATGGGAGGTTGAGCGGTAAGGAAGGCAGATGGCCTGAAGACATGGTCATTAGGATAATCCAACCCAACCGACTAATTACACTGACTTGCTCATGTCATCAAAGAAGCAGAGAGAACTACATGAGTGGTGAGGGGACCGGTCCCCATGTATAACTGTCGTGTAGTGTATGGCCCCCGCTGAAAGTGCTAGTAAAGTTTGAGTTTAAGAGAGAATATTGCGCATATACGTGAGGAATATATTTTGATGGAAGGCATTGACAAAAAAGGTATAACATTTGCAGTACATGGTTTAGTTTTGAAGTTTGCCTCAATTTGGACTTTAACTATCAGTTTTGGGTGAAATTAAAAAAACAAAACAAGATAAAACGTACAGATAGCAAGAACTAGACAATGCTTTGTGTGCCTGCAAGGCCCATGACAGTGCTAAATGCTGCTATGGTGACTGCTATGCCCTCGCCCAAGTTCTTTTTAACATGGATGCAGCAAAGGGCAGCTTTGTTTACTGTACGTTGTCACCTGACTGTCTGGACTGTGCTGTCACGCCATATTTTGTCCATCACTAAGGTAGACAACAGGTTTCCCGGATACCTAATGTCCACAGGGCGGGATTCCCCCATTCTTCTATCATCTGTTTCCATCACATAAAAACACTCAGCCCCCGGAGAAAGCCTAATTCTGTCGGTGGATTGTGTCTATCACATACCATCACTGTGTCTGCTCCTTGGGGCAGGATTGCCCTTTCATTCTTAGCTAGTTGTAAAGAAATGAAACCTTACACAGTAAGCTAATGTTTTAAAGGCCATTGTTTATGATGTCCTCATGGTTCTTATTGGCACGTTAAAATTGATTCAATTAAATTTTTAGAATTGAATTGCGATCTTTTCAAAGTTTTCGCTGTTTTTATTGTCTCCCAAACAGTTACTGTTGAGGTACATGACTACTGAAAAGGTTGTCATTGTGCTTATTTCGGCTCTCAACTGAACTTCCAAACCCTCAAATGGCTGGTGTCAACTGCAAACCAAATAGAGAATAAGATGGCACCTTTCTTGGCTGTAAGGGATAGGAGGCTCTAGCTCTGCTATAAGCTGGTTTGAACCAATGGAGAAAGGTTAAAACCTAGGTCTGGTTTTTACTGTTGAGTCTCCCATCTGCTGAGCAAAAACTGCTGCTTTAAGATCCCCCAGTATCCAGCCACATGATCACAATGCCTAGGCACCGCCCCCTCCCCCCATCAGAAAATGTCATTGCAATATCTTTTTTTTTGAGGGGCTAAATACCTTTTTTTGGATCCTTCACTCTCTCTCCTTTTTGCCTGGTGAGAATAACATATGCCGGGGCACCTGATGCCTTCTGGCACATTCACATTCATATGTCCCATATGGCTGTAGACAGTGAATCGCAAGATTTTGGTTTGCTTAGATAACATGTGTATGTATATTATACACATGCGCAGAAGCTAGCAGCATGAGAATGGGGAAGCCAGCTGTGAAAGCGTGGAAGTAACAGTTGACTCTCAATACACCAGGAACCAAACTGATAACATGTGAGAAGCGAATCAAGATATCAGCGGACCTTAGGGATGGATCAAGGGGAACTTGATGACCTAAGAACAACCCAGCAATGGTGCCCCTCCATTGCTTAACTGACAGGAAATTGACGTATCTATTTATAAACTATTCTCAGGTCTGTTTGCCACATGAAAATCTGTGAAAGTTGGTTCTCTGCTATTTGCCAAAAACAAATGTTCTTTAGATGTCTGTTTACAATTGAATGCGTTTTTGAATTTTTGTAATATTGCATTATGGCCTCTAGATGGCGCTGAAGAGCATAGAAAATACTTATTTCCTATGCGCCTTTAGCTCGATCTAGTGACTATTATGCAATATTACATGAAAACATGTGAAAATTAATTCCATTTGTAAAGAAAAAAAAAACAGAAAAAGTTAATTTTGGAATATATTCGCACAGAGTGAAAGTTCACACATATTTACAGGGCCATTGTTTATAAATAGATTCCAAATGCTTAATATGTGCTGAAAGTTGAGTAAATGGTTGGAAATGAATAAACCTTCTTCAGTTGTCTTCCACGTCAGATCTCACAACTATATTAAATTAAAATGTTTTTATTTGTTCACACGTTGGGCATGGATCGAAATCAAGCAACTGCCTGAGGCATTTTATTTAGAAATAATGAGGGAAATTACTTACCTGATAAATGATCATTAAGAAATAAGAAGTCTATGGGGCTCGTCTACCTTTGTCTCCTGGCTGGGAAACAAAGACAAGCCCTATAGGACTCAATGGGGCTGTAATGCACGGCCAGGAGCAACAGAGGCTGCAGCAGTCAGATCTCGGTAAGCATACATCTGCGGAGGGTGGGATCAGTTAGCGTTGAGTAAAAAGAATAATTGCATTTGTTTTAAAGTGCATTTGTTCTTTAAGGTCATGATAGCTAGAGGAAAGGTTCTGCGGTGCCCACTTCTCTTGTGGCCCTAACCACAGTCTCATTTTTCTTAAACCAACCCTGAGTGGACAGGGAATGATAAATATGCGATTCTTAATTGTCATGGCACAACATTTACAATTTTGACAAATTGGTACAAGTTCCTCTGTTTATTAGGTGCATCCTACCTTTAAAAATTAAAAAAAAAAGTGGTTTGCGCTTCAACAATCATTTTGTTCACCACTTGTCCTCATGGTTGAATAACTCCACGCATCATCTGAACCATTTTCTGAGTCCAAGCTCACACAGCCTGGGCTCACAGTATTCCTGGGCTACGTGGTGCTCACACATCATTATGTTGGTGCCTCTCAACACAGGAGGAAGGACTGGCCACCGCCAACCCTTAAGGAAGGAGTGGAAGGATGGCATTGTCACCCTGTTACATCCTCACCTGGTGGAGACCCCAAGCCTCAGTGCTGACACACATTGCACAGGTATGCTACACTGTTGTCACCATCAGAAAGTTAGTCCAGAGTAATGACTCCATGCATAATCTAACTTACTTTGAGTCCAAGCTCACACAACTTGAGCTCACAGTGTTCCTGGGCTACGTGGTGCTCACACATCATTATTTTGGTGCGTCTTAGCACAGGAGGAAGAACTGGCCAACGCCACCCTCAAGAAAGGAATCGAAGAACCTTTGATGGCGTTGTCACCCTGTTACATCCTCACCTGGTGGAGACCACGAGCCGACACATGTTGCACAGGTATAGTCCACTATTGTCACCATCAGAAAGTTGGTTACACAGCGCTTTAGAAAAACTACATGTCATCTCGTATGATTTACGTCCCTTTCAAGCCAAGGTAAAATATTCCAATTCTGACCCTCTTGCAAGGACGGCAAATGTGACACAACCAAAAATGAACAGGACTCCATTATAGTAAAATGAACTCTGCAGAGTTCTGCAGTATTGACAACCGAATGTCCACTTCTCACAGGTCCCATGACTCACAAGGCTTACAAAATATTTGGTAGAAAAACAGAAAATAATAGGGTTTCCGGAGAGGTGTAATTGACCAAGCATATATAGTTGACTAAAAATATATCAGATTTTATTTAAATATACAAAGAATAAATAGAGATTAAAAATAGATACAAATCATATATCATACATTGCCCTGCATAGAGTTTTGGTATACATATACCCAATGATTTCATTCATGTGTATTTATATAATCCAAATAGTCATAATAACATAGTCATGATCATACAGCTGGCATTGGTATAATTGACCAATAGAGTGGCTTAACTTAGTAGGTCCCGACACGTTTGGTCAATTATACCAATGCCAGCTGTATGATCATGACTATGTTATTATGACTATTTGGATTATATAAATACACATGAATGAAATCATTGGGTATATGTATACCAAAACTCTATGTTTGTATATGTATATTTAAATAAAATCCGATATATTTTTAGTCAACTATATATGCTTGGTTAATTACACCTCTCCGGAAACCCTATTATTTTCTGTTTTTCTACCATGTGTACCCTAAGGGGAGAGGTGAAGACAGGGTGCTCATAGTGAGGCAACCCATGGCTTGTAATTTGAATTTTCACTTATTATAATGTGAATATTGTGAAATATTTTGTAAGTTTACAGAGGATGAGGAGAATTAATGTGTTGGCCGTTGTTCTGCATGACTCACACACAGCTCTGCAAGAATATTAGGAGAAGGATTATAAACCAAATGTATATGATGGCAGAACAATAGAACGGTCACAATGATTAAATCATGATGTGACGGGACTGAGCAAATGCCAGAAATAATAAGGATGTGCTGATTGTGACAGTCACATTTTTGGAAAAGGTTCTAACTTGTTAGGCAACGTGTTCAGTAAACAAAGTAGAGGTAATCCCAATGACTAAAAATATCCTCTACCAAGCTTTCATTAAAATAATACCTGGTGATCCTTATATGAAGGGCCTTGTTTAGGCACTTTGTGTTATGTTGTGTGACAACGGCCTGTGCCTGTCTCCCGATTGTGCACCTGCATTCTCATGCTATCACATTCATTATTGGTATTTATATAGCGCTGACAATTTACACAGCACTTTACATTCTGCACATTCGTCAGTCCCTGCCCTTAATGAGCTTACAATCTAAGGTCCCTATCTCACATGCATACATACAGGGCCAATTAACCTTCCAACAGTACTTAGAAACACACACAAGCTCAGGGAGAACATGCAAACACTGTGTAGATAGTGTACCTGACTGGTATTTGAACCAGGGACCCTCAGTGCTGCAAGGCAGACATGCTAACCAATACACAACTGTGCTGCCCATTCATGGATTTCCTGTGGAAACTGTATGATGTCATGAACCTCATCTCTCACACATGCCATACTATTAAAAATATTAGAAGGTGGGGCTGTGACTCCCTTGTCAGAAGAACGCATTAAGGCCTCATTAACATGTGTGGCGCCCTCTCTGAATGTGCGGCGCCCTCTCTGAAAAATGATCAACTGTGGCTGACAGGCATTCAGGAGGCGCAGTATTCTGGTTTTCTTTTCTGTTTTAGATCCCAATGGGGATTTTGCATTGCAATACCATGCTGAAACCACGTGACAGTTGTGGCAGGCAGTTGTGGCACAGTCCCATTGATTGCAATGGTCACGCTTGTCATGAGACACCATCTTCCAAACATGAGATGCTGTAAAAATATTTACCATGGCATATGTCAGAGGCATCCCCGAGGCTGGGTGTCACCCGAAGCGGGTACCGGGTAACACCCCGCTGGGACATCATCATGCAAGTGCGTGACGTCACGGCGCATGTGTGGCCATCTTGGTGATGGACGCCGGCAGAGAGAGGAGGGGACGTTCACCCGGTGGGATAAGGTCATGAAAGTAGTATTTATTTTCTATTCTCCTCAGCGCCATCTAGTGGCCATAATGCAGCATTTTCAGAATATTACATTCAACCCAAAAATAAATATATACGAAGAACATTTTGTTTTTGGTTCCATTCCCACAGACCGAACATTCACCAAGATTCACAGGGTGAATGGCTCTGCAAATTGTTTATAAACAGACCCCTTTAAGCTGTTCCTAAGCTAGATAATTGGTGGCTACACACTTTTTCCATGGACTAACCTCTGCTGCTGACTGACCCTTTGACTTGCTATAAAGCTAAAATATTACAGCCAGCATGGTTACTGGGGAAGGGGTGACTGGGGAATACTTCCTCCTACCTGCAGAAGGAAGAAGACATCATTGCTTGTCAGTGTGTTCATCTCCCCAGGGTAATATCTATCAGTTATTGTAATGTTTGTCCTTGTAAGGCTAGGTTCACACCTAGGCGATCTGACGTGCGATATTGTGCAAAACACAGATTTACATTGAAGTCAATTGAGTCTGTTCACACCTTGGCGGTTTGTCACAGTCTGGGTCCCATAGACATCTCTACGCATTGAAAATCACGTGGTTTTCAATGAACAGTGACTACCTTAAGCGACAGCTTTGAGCTTGCTGGAGGTATTGACATCACATCAAAGATAGAAGCACCCAAAAGAAGTCTCAGGTCTTATATGGTGGCTGATTTTTAAATCTCTAATGGTGGCTGATTTTTAAATCTCTAACCCAGCGTAGAATGGGGCAAATGCCATTCACATGGCACTACCGGGAGACTGGCAGCATAGGAATTACCTGTTCCTCAGCGCCATCTAGTGGCTCTAGTACCACAGGAACATCACTCTCCTAGTAAGCCGTCACTCTCCTATAAACTGTAAGGAAGATTTATAAATCAGCCCCGTCTTGGGAGCAATTTTGTTGAAATCAATGGCCTGGTGACAGGATCTTTTCAAAGCCAAACTCCAGGCACAAGGAAACAAAATATATATATAATCCTTGAAATGCCCCCCCCCCCCCCCCAAGCTGCAAGGGTTAACTATTTGTTGCAAAAAGAGAAATAAGCAGTAATAATTACCTTATTCCTCAGTCTGGCAAGCACCCTCCATCTGTTTGACCCTTCCACTGAAAACCTCCTTCTTAAGGTGATCTGGTCCGTAGTATCACACAGACCTCCTCACATACAATGCAGGACTCTCTGTCCTGCATTGTATGTGAGGATGCTGAGAGACCACCCATGCCATCAGAAAGCATGGAAGTGAGGAATATGGTAAGTAATAGAGCCTCTTCCTCTACCCTCTAGAGTTAACAAGCATTTAACCCTTCCAGTAAGGGGCAGCATGCAAGGGTTATTCTTTTTTCATGACAGTTGGGCTTTAGGGGGGTTACATTTTAGTTTCCCTTTAAACCATTAAAAGAATCACAGCACACCAAGTGCAAGTTTTTTTTAGTTGTACAAAAATTGAAGAAACGGTTGCAGGCTGCCACGTATGAGGGGAAAACTTCTTTTAGAGTCTCAAAGTCTTTCTGGTTTAAATGCAAGTGATGAGTGGATGAGCAAACTCAGCCCTGATGCGTCTCATCTTCCCTAGAATTCTCTTCAGGTTGCTCAGCTGCCATCTCTTTCGCTTTCCTTAATCTTTCAGCGTCTGTGATGGTCATTGGATGTAATGGAAAGAACCCTGCAAGTCCTGGAAATAAGAACGCAATTAGAATGTAAAAACAGAAAAACTGCACTTAGCAAACACTCCTATATTCATTCAAGACAATAACATTTCTATTATGGCAGGCAGCAATGTTTAAATATGTTTATAAGTTATGAAATGTGAATGGGAACATGTAACAAATATAAAATAGGAGTTATCCCAATCTGGCTGCAAAAGCAGAAATACACTTTAAAGTTTCTAATTTAATTGCAACAACGGTCGGCCCATCGAGGGTTACCTACAGCCTAGCTGAAAACCTACTACTGGGAGCTATCAGTGCCGTCCCGTCTGTAATCTGGGATGCTCCTATACTGGGAGCGCTCCCAGCATTACTGGAACAAGTGCTCTCCCTCTTTGAATTTCCCAGTTGCAGCAGCAGAACTTCGCCGCTTTGGGGCCAGAAGGAGTACTGCGCCTTGACAGAGGGAGAGTGCTGGTTCCAGTGGCAGACTACTTTTTCAGCCAGGCTGTGGGTTAACCGCAATGGGCCTACAAAATGTTAAAGCTACACAGTAATTTTATGATGCAGGGCACCCTAGACTGCATAGTGCACTTGTTAAGTGAAGTAAACAAAAGAAGGGTAACTAAATAAAGGCGTTAAATCTGCAGTTTTCATTAAAACGGAAGTAAAGTCTGCTGTGCCTGGTGGGCTCTTGCCATAACTTCCAAGTATGCACAACATGCTGTCACATTTACAAGACAAGTGTGCCCTGCAGTGTGATCTGCTCTGTCAGTGCCACTCCATCCACCATATCTTTATATGCCTCTTTTGGGTCCCTGTCTTCCTTTCTGACCATTTGATTGCCGGTGATGACGCAACTCCTGCGCACAGGGTTTACTTAGTCCTCAGCCCCTGGCTTGATTCTTGGGACACTGGAGATGCTGCAAAGAACCTGGGGTACTACCTTGCACCGTGCAGTGTACACAAGAGAGAAAAACTGCTAGACGTTAGAAGCAGTTTTTTGTCTTCCAGAAGAGGGGGAGCCCCCCTGCAAGGGTTAATGTTGAATATGCCCGGAGTTCTACTTAACTAATTCCAGTTTGCTAGTTAGTGAAAAGTAGTTTCTTTTTCTCCCAAACCAAACCAGCTTGTTATGAACTCACCTAAAAGTTTTGCAGCAGGTTTGGTAATCTGTGCTCCAGAGGCCATCCAATATTTAATCCTCTCAATGTTCAGGCTTACGAGTTTCTCATTATATACATTGGGCAGTGGATCGTATGTCCCCAGTTTGTCTAAGTGCTTTCCATCCCGTGCTCGCTTATTGTAGGCAGCAACAATACGGTAGAACGGTCTGTTGGCGCATCCCCCGAGAGCCATTCGGATGACAACATGACCTCCATAATAACGGCGCAATACCTGGGATGCTGAAAGGAAAAAAAAAAAAAGAGAAACATGTTACTGTATTAAAGATGAACTCTGGGAATTTAAAAATATTTCCCTGCAGTGGGGCTACCCCAGCACTGCAAGGGTTAAGTGCTCCTTTTGTCTAGGGCAGGCAACCTTGGCTCTCCAGCTGTGCTAAACTACAAATCCAATCGTGCTTCTGGGAGTCATGCCTGTGGCTTGCAATGCCTTATGAGATTTGTAGTTTCAGCACAGCTGGAGAGCAATGGTTGCCTACCCCTGGTCTAGGGCACTCAAATCATATACTCACCTGATCCTTGGTCCCATGGTGGCCAGCACTCACCTCTTTCTCGCTCCACTCAAGCTATGGAATGTCCTTTAGCATCCTTACGTGTAATGCAAGCCAATGGACCTACAATAGATGTGATTATGTCAGAGGTCCTTAGACCGTGAAGCCCAGGGAAGAAAAGGCTGCGAGGACCTAGCAGCCCTGCGGGACTGAGGATCAGGCGATTATATCACCTTTATTTGAGCAGCGTAGACAAAACGTGCACTTAAACCTTGCAGTGCGGGAGTAACCCCACTGCAGAGGTACGTTTTTTCAATTCCCAGAGTTCTTCTTTAAGCTAGCCATACATGGCTTGATGTCTATTGTTCAGGCTCACAGTCAATCATTGAAGAGAGTGTGGCCGGGGGAAACTCCTCCCACTGGCTATTGTATTCAGACAGCCACAGGTGCCGAATCCTATTGGATACAGTCACCATTCTGCCAACTCCTTCAATTCAAACCAATATGGTTTGAATTGCGAATAAGGGGTGAGGTCTCGGACCACCTGCAGTCATTAGCCCTGTGGAGTTACGATATGAGAATCAAGGCCAACTCCTTCAAAGCTTGTCAAGCTGGGTGGCTCAAATTGTGGCAGGAAATGGCCGAAATTTGAGTCGCATTTGGCCAATTTTATATCATAGTTTGTGGTCAGTTCTACAATGACAGAGAAAGACAACGTTCAACAATTATGAAAACCATAGCGACTAATCAAGAGTCTCCCCCCCCGCACCGCCATGCTGGAATGAGATAGCCAGCAGGAATCTCTGTGAAATTGGCCTTCAATTGACTCCAATACAACTTCACACAAAATGTTTAGAAATTTGCAGAAATTTTATTTTTTTCCCTTTGGCAAAAGGTCAGCAAAATAAACAGAAACCTGCAATACTTACTTAGATGAACCATTGTGACATCTCCAACAAGCCCTGTAAGAGAAAGCAGACAATGCTGTCATCTGTCCCTTAACACCCCATTACACAATAACACTAGACATAAAAATCTGCCATATTGCTCTAGAAAATACTTTAAAAAAAAAAAAGTATATTTAGCGTGTGCTCATTCATTTGATTTACACCTATTATTTATGTAGTGCCATTCGAATTTTGATTCTGCAATTTTCGATTTCTAAACAAGTATTTATCATAGCACGCTGCACTCAGGAGTATACAAATACTAACTTGTTTCCTCACTTCCCCAGTGCAAGCCCTCAGGCACAAAGCAGGGCTGTCTGGTCACTCAGCTTGTGACTGGGCAGTGAAGGAGCAGCAAAAGACTGACATCACTCTGCTCTCTTATCCTGTCATCAGGTTTCTTGGCTGCGCACCTGATCGACCTCTATTTTTGTCCCTCTCCCTGTCTTAGGGTCTATTCATACCAGCCTCTGTTGGCGCATTGCAGTGCCATTGCTTTTTAGCAGCACCCCACAAAACCTGCAGCGCAAGCCCACATCTGTTGCATGCATTGAGGTAGTGCACCATAACACACTTCAATGCACGAAAACTGGGTTGAACTGCATCAATGCAATGCAGCTTTAAGATCTGGAAAGATGTTCCCAGTGCTCCCGAGACATATTGATGTTTCTCCTCCACAGCAGACCCCACCATGTGATTTCAATACACATGTGCCAGAGAGGTTATTACACCCTCCTGATGTCTCTAGACTGACACAGCTATGCTCCTTGATCAGACCACAAACCTAATTTCATATAACGCTCCTGGATGACAGGTCCACTTTCATATAACAGAATAACCAGTCATGATGATCCCTTACCCGTCTGCTAGGAAGAGCTCAGTGTGACCTGCCCTTCACCGCCCTCCCAAAACACAGCATGCCACCTCTAGGAAGTATGAACGCCTTCTGATGACGTCAGGATCATGTGACGGGTAACATGTGGAACTGCAGCCACGCCCCTCTCGGTGCAGTTGGATGAAGCCCCGCCCTCCTCTAATGTTTTCTGATTTCTGTGAAGTGAATTACTATCACTTATGATACATCGTTTCATTTTTAAACGTGAAAATGTTTTATTTTAATGAAGTGAAGAAGTTTAGCAGGTTTTTTTAAACCCGCGCACACCATATTAGAGCGCGACTTACAGACGTCATCCTGCAGGGGGCGCGCACACACCGCCCGGCAACAAGACTCAGCTCTATGATACCGGTGGCTCTCGTTCCCCACTTCCAGTATGGGATCCGGAAGTGGGGCAGGGTCGCCGGTTGGAATGTGTTTCTCTGGAGTACAAACATGGCGGCGTGAGTGCGCAGCTGCTGTGGACTGGTGAGTGCGCCCTCGGGGACCCCCCGGAGGTGCCGGTTCTGGTTATATTTGGGGTGGGAGCTGCCCGTGACAGGTGCTGTGGAGGGAGTGGGAGGTGAAGGAGACACGCCCCCCCAGTTAGCGGTAGGGTGGGGCTAGCTGTCAGTGAGCCCCGTGTGACAGGCAGGTGGGAGCTGACTACAGGGACACCTGTATGGGGGTCAGTATAGGACTGCCATGGCAGCTAACAGAGAGAGAGCTAAGTCACAGCCGAGTTGACTGTAATGTCCTCACACCTCACTCACACCTCAATCACATATATAGTACTTTCACTTTACAGTAAACAGAGGCTGCCATGGCTGACCTCCTGGAAATGCAAGTTGTCTGGCTGTTATGCTGATCATCTGGCTTCAGTAATTTCAGTCACTGATGCAGAATGAGCATTGTAATATGTTGGAGACAAATCAGAACACCTGATCCGCATACCTGATCTGGGTCACTGATTTAAAGCGGAACTCTGGGCACAAAAAACACTAATTTGAATATATTCCTCAGCAGGCACAACAAATATAAATCCCTTTACAAACTTGGATATTACCAGGTTAAAGAAACAGTGGCATCATCACTGTACTGCACATAGTCTGTGCAGAGAGCAGAACTGTGGGAGGAGCCCAGCAGGCCCTACCCATTACAGGAGGGTGCGGAGGCAAGACCAGTCACCCTGCACAAGGAGAGAGAGCAGCAGTGACCGGTCTTTATTACAGGAGGAGGCAGAGACAAGACCAGTCACCCTGCACAAGGAGAGAGAGCAGCAGTGACCGGTCTTTATTACAGGAGGGGGCAGAGACAAGACCAGTCACCCTGCACAAGGAGAGAGAGCAGCAGTGACCGGTCTTTATTACAGGAGGGGGCGGAGACAAGACCAGTCACCCTGCACAAGGAGAGAGAGCAGCGGTGACCAGTCTATATTACAGGAGAGGGCGGAGACAAGACCAGTCACCCTGCACAAGGAGAGAGAGCGGTAGTGACCGGCCTTTATAACAGGAGGGGGCGGAGACAAGACCAGTCACCCTGCACAAGGAGAGAGAGCAGCAGTGACCGGTCTTTATTACAGGAAGCTCACACTGGATCACTGCTAAGATCTGGAAGAAACACACAAAGCTCACCAAAATTTAATAAGAATACACATGTGTCTTGTATTTAGACAATATTTGTTTATAGTAGACCTCAGCTTTAAAAGTAATGACGCCAGAGGATCAGCATGGCACACAGGGGGCTAGCAGGCTTCTCAGGCTTCTCTCAGCCCAGGTCTACTAGATGTTGTTTGTACATTATTCACGCTCTGTTTGCTACAATGCAGATTTTCCAGCTTGGTGTGATCATTGATGTGTGTTATATGAATGAGGTTACTGTGATTCCTTCATTATTATTATTATTATTATGTTAAATGATAATAACATATTCTAGTTGCATGCAGTTAAAGTGGCACTCCGTCCACATAATTTCTTTGACACCGGTCTGTGTGGGTTAGGCATTGATAACCTTCCAGTGTCTGTGATCACTTCCCCTCCCCCGGTCCTGCACTGACAGCCGCGGCTCTGCTGTGAGATGAATTTCCTGACTTCCAGGTCTGGGATCAATTCTTTCCATGTTACAATTGATGAATAAATAGGGGAGGCGGTTGCAGCGTTCTTATGTCATATTCCCAGCAGCAATAAGTGGAAAATGTAGTTTGATGGGGGGGGGTCGGCAGGGGGATGGCTTCCAGCTTCTCCTGAGCCTTGGCTGTCCAGGAGGATTGGGGGTCAGGGTTGGAAATCCTCTCATGGGGGGGTCATAGATGGCCTGAACCCCTTCCCTTACTCTCTACGAAGCTAAATAATATAAACAGCGGGTGGAGACTGACTAGAAGTGTTTGTTTTTATCTGAGGGACGTTTTGTTATTGTATCACTTTGTATATAAACATCCGATACAATGTATCCAAATGTATTCCGTGGTGTCTCCTCATTGGCCAGCTGCCAATATTTTCCGTGTATTTGCACACCTTGCATTCTACATTCACATAGGCCTCCCGCATTTATGTCATTAAGGCCTCATTCACACACAACGCAAAAATTGTATATTGCGTGTATATGCGTGCACTATATGCAATCCCAGAATGCATCATTCGTAATAGAAATTTGAATGAACTTGCGCGAAGACGTGTATATGCGCGTAAAATACGCAGAAATACGCTGCCCGGACGCATCTCGGTTCCATCCTGTTTTTGCACATTTTTACGCTACGCAAATACACGGCTCCATACGCAGCTATGTGTATAGAGCCATTTATTTGCATATGGTACAGTACGCGCGTAATATGCGCGGCAGTGTGAATGAGGCCTTAAAGAAGAACTCCAGGCAATAGAAAACTTAACCCTTGCAGTGGGGCTACCCCGGCACTGCAAGGGTTAATTGTTCATTTTGGTCTAGGGGTGCAAAAAAAGGAAATGGACTCACCCGATCCTCAGTTCTGCAGCGGTCAGCGCTCACCTCTCGCCTCCCCCTGCTCCGTCTGTGGTGTGTCCCACGTAGTCCTTGCAGTTGGATTACATGTGATGGTGTCACAGGTCCTTAGACCGCCGGAGTTGGGGGGAGAAGAGGCTGCAGGGGCTGGTCTAGCGGACTGGCGCGATTGAGGATCAGATAAGTGTATTTTTCTTTATTTTATCCCCTTAGACCAAGCAAGCAGTTAACCCTTGCAGTGCCGGGGTAGCCCCGGGTTAATTTTTTGATTGCAAAACAAACATACAGCGCCTTGTCCTCGTGTAATACAGTTTATTAATCAATGAACATACAAGCTGACATAAAATACTACTCGCATGGTAATCACTGAATGAATGGTACAAGGCAGACCCCCACACAAAGCTGCCTTGCTAGCTGACGCATTTCAGGGAATATACCCCCTTCCTCAGAGCTTAATTTTTTGATTGCTTTAAACACAGATTAGTAAACTAAACATGAGATTGTAGTCCATCCCGGGAGTGAGCTTGGAGCGGTGACTACTTTACAACACACACAGGGACCATGGGGAACAAAAGTAGCCCCCCTCCAGAAGGAAGGACAGTGTCAGCACCAATTCAGAGATGTTTTGAGGATCTACAGCCGAGTGATACACAAATAAGATACATTTCTGTTAATAGTTGGGTTTCTTGAATGTATTTTTAAGATTTAACTTCTGAGTTTAGTGTCACTTTAGATGTCAGTGATTCATTCATCACCAGTGAATGTTTGGTGACAGTAACCTTCTTTGATTGATAAATCTGCCCATGAGTGTCTGAAGGAAGCACACATCCTGTTCCTTGTAGCATTCAGACTGATTGGTTGGGTAAAGAGCGCCCTGAAGTCATATGCCTTGCGAGTGAATTATTCATCGTTAAGTTTTACCATCAATGTGAGAACTCCGAGACATTTACTACAATGCTTTAAACTTCAATCTCCGACCTATACTGTCTCTATATTTCCATGGACTGTACGCAAGGTCAGGGCAGGGGGTAAAGTTACAGATACATTTGATAACCTACAACAACAACAACAACAAAGGTATTTGAAGCTGTTCTATTTATTTCTTATCTTTTATGTTGGATAGAGAAGGGAAAAGTTAAAACCCTGTCAGATTTTTTTTGTCATCTGTGTCCCACTGGGGAGATTTTCCTTTACTTCCTGTCCTGTAGACACTGCAGCATTAAAGTGATATTAAAGTCAGCAGGTTTTTAAGCTATTTCAAATGCTAATTCAATCTCTTACAATGGATGCTGCTCCTTGATGTTTAAAGTTTTATTTTCCTGTAGAATCAGCTGGTCCCCTGAGCACTGGCCCTCATATCCTGTTTTTGGGGTGTCTCCTTTCACTTGCAGGGTCCTATGGAGTCACCCTTGTGTGTGTTTGTATGCTGTGTGTCTCCCCTGAGCACTGGCCTTGATAGCCTGTTTTGGGGTGTCTCCTTTCACTTGCAGGGCCCAATGAAGCCACCCTTGTATGTGCTAGTAAGCTGAGTGTGTCTCCACAAACACATAGGTACAGCAGGGCAAGGCTGAGCTGAGAGAGTTGGAGCTGTTCGGAAACATGATGACCGTAATAGCTTGGGCAATAAATACTTTGCTGGGAAATGTGTATTTGTTTGATCTGCATTCATTCTTGACGAAACGTTGAGAGTTTAATATTACCCTAAAAGCAAAATCTCTTCAAAGTGAGGAAAGGTCCCTCCGAGTTGTCACCGGGATCAGAGCCCCTATTTGAAGATTTCAGATTTCCCTTTTATTATTGTTTGGGTGACAGCTTAATATTTTGGATTTTCATTTATGGGGACAGCTGTTTTGTTCCGTATTTTTTTAAACAGAAGAACCCAAACTATATTTATGTATGTGTTAGTAAAGAGGACCTGAACTGTGGAAGCTTCACGCCAAAAAAAGACAGAGGGCAAAGGACTGGTTACCAGTATTGCCTCTAGTCTGCCTGCAGCTGATCTTTTCTCCACTGCTGACTTGCCGTGCCTTGTTCTTGACTTGTCTTTATGACTTGTGTCATTAAAATGGATTTGCACTAACGTGAGTCTCTGGATTGGAGTGCTGGTGACATCTTTATCTGTTATTGTATCCTGAGCGGTGCTATCCGCAGTCATTGCAAGCACCCATTAATGGGGCAGACCGGTAAGGAGTGCAGCAAGGTTCATGGACTTTTGTTCTTGACTCTGTCTCTGTGTAAAGGTTGACATCTTCATAGAGGCAGATCACAAATCTAAAAGTGAGGCAGCAGTGCCTTAGATCTCATGCTGAAGATGTACAGCTATAAGGCTGTGGGTACATTGGTGCCTAGGCACACTCACATGCTATATATAATTCAGGAGAAATTCAAGCAAATGGTAAATTTTCAGAGTACTGCTCAGACACTATCACGTACCTGGTAGAGAACTGAGTAGTGAGGAGGCCTCCTTTGCAACTCGTGTCCCACACCCCTGAGATTGGAGACAGGGAGTGAGAGGACAGAGAGCAGCACCGGTGCCAGAGGGTGCAGGGCACTGGGCCTGGGCAGGTCCCGAAGTCGGTCTTCAGTGAAGCAGATGCGGCTGGGAACCACCCAGAACACGGCTGGAGCAGAGCCGAGTCGGGCAAGCCAGTGTCAATACCAATCGAGCAGCAGGGTACAGGAGAGGCAGGCAGAAGAGTAATCCAGGAACAAGCAGAGGTCAGAGGCAGGCAGTAGTCAGGCGTAGTCAATGAAATCCGGGTCAGCAACAAACAGAGGAACAGGCAGAGGCACTGGAACATACACAGAAGCTGAAAGGCCACTCAGCAATGATCCCTGGAACTGGCAGGTTTAAATAGGGTCATCAATCAGAGAGGTTGTGTCAGTTCCTGTGCGCCACGTTAGCGCGTCTTCGCGTGTACGTTCCGTTGGGCGCTCATGCGCAGTAGTGTCCCTTTTTACTGCAGATAGGCCCATGCGCAGAAGCATCCACACGACCAGGAATGGTCTTACAGACACAATTAAAGGGTTATTAAACCCTCACATGTTTTTGCATATATCTATTGCTAGCAAGAAGTAGATATATTCAAAATGATTTTTAAAAAAAAACTTTTTCAAAGGGTTAATACTTACCTGTGTCTCCGCCGCGCGCTCCCGTCCCGTCTCGGGTGGCCGCAAAGGATCTTAGGGCGGGCGCATGCGCAGTTCAGATGTTCACCTGGGAGACGAGGAGGGATACAAGGTAAGTCTATGGAGCAGCGTGCACCCACACAGACTCCATGGGGCATCAGAGAAGAGGAGGACAGAGGAGTCAGCGCTGGATCAGACACCCGCACCAGCGCTGGAGGAACAGCTGGAAAGGAAAGAATAAGAAGATCGGATTAAGAGGCATCATTTAGGGCAAGTCCCTACAGCAGGATTGGAAAAGGGAAAAAAAGGTTTGACTTTAATGTCACTTTTAAGGCCGCATTTACATGTAGCATTTGCACTTTTGTACGTTTGTGCACACTTTTTCACATATTTTTTTGGCATGAGGTTTTGTTTTAGTCAATGGAAAGCTATTTACTAGGAGGAGGAGATGTTTGCTAGGTGTGAAATTGTATTATCAATTGCAAATGAGATTACCTCATTGAAGCCTATAAGGGCCATACCCCAAGGAAGCTCTTTTACTTTTTATGAGTGTTGTCACACCAGAACCCGGGACATGTTTATATTGTCATTTGCAGCATAAGGGCTGGCAACTTCCTTGTGTGTCAGTACTTAAGATTTTTCTATAACAAAACAGTAATTGATGGCTATCGGTGCTGGTTTTTTAGTGGAGTGTAAGAGATAACATTATAATCAGTGCGCTCACATAGGTAACCTATAGGCAATAAACACGGTAGTCATGCTGCATTGCTTGTGCTGCTAACCCATAAACAGGCCAGGAAGCTCAAAGTACAGGGAGAGCAGTTACAGGGAGTTACAGCATGAAAAGCTCATGGGCATTGTATAAATGAAAACAAATGTGTAAATGCCAAACTCCAAGCACATGTAAAATACCATTTTTAGATTGGATCTCCGAGCAGCAATTGATTTGGTAATGTGGAGGAGGGTTCTTATGGCTGTCTGTGCTTCTCTTGGGGAGATTTCTTCTCACTTTCTGTCCCAATGATTACCTGTCACCGGGACAGGGACTGAGAGGAAATTTCCAATTGGGGACAAAGACTGCAATAAAAACCTGAGGAGTCCACGAGCAGTTGAGCCAATAAGGGCACCATCCAAACATCTCAGAAGTCCAGTAGTGTGTAGAGTGCAGAGATCAGTAGTGTGTAATGCAGAGTGCAGGGGTCAGTAGTATGTAGCCTGGAATGCAGGGTTCAGGAGTAAGTAATGCAGAGTGCAGGGGACATGGGTAAGTAACCCAGAGTGCACAGGTCAGGGGTAAGTAACCCAGAGTGCACAGGTCAGGGGTAAGTAACCCAGAGTGCACATGTCAGGGGTAAGTAACCCAGAGTGCACAGGTCAGGACTAAGTAAGCCAGAGTGCAGGGGTCAGGACTAGGTAAGCCAGAGTGCAGGGGTCAGGACTAGGTAAGCCAGAGTGCAGGGGTCAGGACTAGGTAAGCCAGAGTGCAGGGGTCAGGACTAGGTAAGCCAGAGTGCAGGGGTCAGGACTAGGTAAGCCAGAGTGCAGGGGTCAGGACTAGGTAAGCCAGAGTGCAGGGGTCAGGACTAGGTAAGCCAGAGTGCAGGGGTCAGGACTAGGTAAGCCAGAGTGCAGGGGTCAGGACTAGGTAAGCCAGAGTGCAGGGGTCAGGACTAGGTAAGCCAGAGTGCAGGGGTCAGGACTAGGTAAGCCAGAGTGCAGGGGTCAGGACTAGGTAAGCCAGAGTGCAGGGGTCAGGACTAGGTAAGCCAGAGTGCAGGGGTCAGGACTAGGTAAGCCAGAGTGCAGGGGTCAGGACTAGGTAAGCCAGAGTGCAGGGGTCAGGACTAGGTAAGCCAGAGTGCAGGGGTCAGGACTAGGTAAGCCAGAGTGCAGGGGTCAGGACTAGGTAAGCCAGAGTGCAGGGGTCAGGACTAGGTAAGCCAGAGTGCAGGGGTCAGGACTAGGTAAGCCAGAGTGCAGGGGTCAGGACTAGGTAAGCCAGAGTGCAGGGGTCAGGACTAGGTAAGCCAGAGTGCAGGGGTCAGGACTAGGTAAGCCAGAGTGCAGGGGTCAGGACTAGGTAAGCCAGAGTGCAGGGGTCAGGACTAGGTAAGCCAGAGTGCAGGGGTCAGGACTAGGTAAGCCAGAGTGCAGGGGTCAGGACTAGGTAAGCCAGAGTGCAGGGGTCAGGACTAGGTAAGCCAGAGTGCAGGGGTCAGGACTAGGTAAGCCAGAGTGCAGGGGTCAGGACTAGGTAAGCCAGAGTGCAGGGGTCAGGACTAGGTAAGCCAGAGTGCAGGGGTCAGGACTAGGTAAGCCAGAGTGCAGGGGTCAGGACTAGGTAAGCCAGAGTGCAGGGGTCAGGACTAGGTAAGCCAGAGTGCAGGGGTCAGGACTAGGTAAGCCAGAGTGCAGGGGTCAGGACTAGGTAAGCCAGAGTGCAGGGGTCAGGACTAGGTAAGCCAGAGTGCAGGGGTCAGGACTAGGTAAGCCAGAGTGCAGGGGTCAGGACTAGGTAAGCCAGAGTGCAGGGGTCAGGACTAGGTAAGCCAGAGTGCAGGGGTCAGGACTAGGTAAGCCAGAGTGCAGGGGTCAGGACTAGGTAAGTCAGAGTGCAGGGGTCAGGACTAGGTAAGTCAGAGTGCAGGGGTCAGGACTAGGTAAGTCAGAGTGCAGGGGTCAGGACTAGGTAAGCCAGAGTGCAGGGGTCAGGACTAGGTAACCCAGAGTGCAGGGGTCAGGACTAGGTAACCCAGAGTGCAGGGGTCAGGAGTAAGCAATGCAGGCTGCATGGGTCAGGAGTAAGTAATACTGAGTGCCGAGGTTAGAAGTAACCCAGAACGAAGGGGTCAGGAGTAAGTAACTCAGAGTGCATGGATAAAGAGTAAGTAACGCTTATCTCCTTTTCACAAGCAAAAATTCCCTCCTTCCAGTACAAATGTCTCCCTCCTATGCTAAAATAGTCCCAACACAAATTCCCTCCTTCTGCTCTTCTTAAAATGTACTTAGACCTCAGATTCAGTGACACCCGGTAGCATAATGCAAATCCTCCAAGGTCTTTCCTTGGATGTGTCATATATCGGGAACAATGAGGATCCCAGGACTTCCCTTGGTGCTGCATTTACATTGCTGCTCTTATCTGAAGTCTGTGAAGTGGCAGCAGGGTCAGGAGCTGGCAGCACAGCACAGTCAGTTGTCATCTACCCACAACGTCCGCGATCGACTGGTAGATGGCAATCAATGGGTTGCTCGCCTCTGTTTTACAGTATTTGGTAATATGGTCATTCCTGAGCAATATGGATCATACAGTGTAAAAAAAACTGCAAAATGGCACCAAGTTTTGTAGAAATAATACAATAGAGTCATAACTATAACCAGTCAATCTGATTGGTGGTTATGAACAAGACATCTTTTACTTCCTCCAATTTCTGTAGCCTTTGACCTCTGTCCTAATGTGTTGGGAAAGAGTGTGAGAGAAATAGTTTTATTTTACATTTGTTTTTGTGACTTTAGGAATACAACACAAATGAACGATTGGTGAGATGGTACAGGAGAGTTAAGTCGTTTTTCAGTCGTCATGTTGGAGGGTTTGGTGGCCTGGGTCCTCAACACCTACCTGGGCAAATATGTCAACAACCTCAACACAGACCAGCTGTCCGTAGCACTTTTAAAAGGTAAAGTAACTCCTAAAATGCTTATTTTGCACAATGGAAACGCTGGAGCAGTAATTAATTGCCTGATGGTTTGTACAGCTACCTCTGTCTGTCTCTTCTTTCTCTAGCTCCTCTCTCCTCTTTTTATTTTTCTCTCCGTCCGCTTTTAATTTTTAAATTGTGGTTGCTGAGCAGATAATCAGTTATTAGTTATCTCTTTGTGCCTGGGTTCTGTTTTTTTTTAACTTCTCTTAGAATTTTACCTGATTTTTGTAGTGGATTTAAACCCCAACTAGATGACATTTGGTTTTCTAATACACTGTGGGGGGAATTTATCAAAACTGGAGCAGCTGTGCATGTCAACCAATCAGCTTCTCTCTTTAGTTTGTTCATGAAGAGCCCATTCACAACCCTTCCAGATCATCACCAGACCAGATTGTGTCCGGACCCAAAATGCATCCTAATGTATCCCTATGCTATTTCTGGCCTCTGTTCACATCAGCGCAGTCCGTTCCAGACCAGAAAAATAGTGCATGTCTCATTTTGTCGGGTCTGGAATGCACTGGAACGCATGGAAACACATACAAATGCACTGAAATGCACCTAAAAGCCCATTTTAAGCTTTAAAAAAAAAGCAACAAAAACAGAATCTATTCTTAAGGTTTGAAAATGAAAGAGAGAAGCTGATGCCATGCACAGCTGCTCCAGATTTTGTTTTGATAAATTCCCCTCCCAGTATCATAAATTATCACCATTTTCATTTTGCAATCTTCTTTTTTTTCCCTCAATGCTACTGATCTACTCCAGCCATTGTTCAGCCACTTCCTGTCTACCTGCATTTGCTCCAGCGTCACCATAACATCGTTGTTCTGTACTGGCTTCCTGATAGTGACAATGTTGGACCATGCCTGCACAATGTGTCATAGTAGTCTCTATCTGTAATGTATGGGGCAGGGTGATAATGAAGGAGCACAATGGGGAGACATCTGTCACCCCATAACAGGAAGTGCCAGAACAAAGACCTTCATGGCAGCATCGCTAGATGGTTTTTAATGAAAGCTGCAGATTTAAACAGACTGAAAACAACTTTTGCAATTACGTGAAATTGTATCACATTTTAGAGAATGGGTTTAGATCTGCTCTGATTGTTCTCTGGCTTTCA
The DNA here is from genome assembly GCF_000935625.1 of Nanorana parkeri. Classification (NCBI taxonomy): domain Eukaryota; kingdom Metazoa; phylum Chordata; class Amphibia; order Anura; family Dicroglossidae; genus Nanorana; species Nanorana parkeri. The sequence continues at coordinate 1,599,299 of NW_017306362.1, read as the reverse complement.
TTAAACTCTCAGTTGCTTCCTAGTCTTTACCAAACAAAAATGTGCTGCCAGTCAACCAAAACGTCCTCATTCATTTTTCAACAGACATTTTCGTTTGATTTCTTAACATGTATAAACGGATTCTACTTCTTACACACTAGAAATATTTAAAGGAGAACTATGAGGTGAGTGATTTACATTCATCCCCACAGTTAGAACCGACCTGTGACAATGAGACTGTCACATGACGGCTTTATTGATCGGGAAGTGAGCGAACACATACCGCCGCTCACTCACTTCCCGATCATCTCACTGCAGAGAGTGGTGACTGTCAGGCACCACTCCCCACAGGGATTCCCCCTCCCTGCTCCAATCCTCCTGCGCTGACTAGAGGGACATACCGGGGAGGGGGCGGGCACAGCTGGCTCTGCCTCTAGATAGTGAGAGCCAGCTGTCAATCAGCCAGCTGGGTGGCTCCCGACAGTATTGTCATGATCCGTCCTGGCTGCATATGGCTATAGCCCGCTATGTACTGAGCTTTGGTCAACGGGGTTACATTAGTATATGTCCTCTTGTGACCCAAAAGAGAACTATGGGATAAAAAAAGGTTACCCCATAGTTCTCTTTTAATTTTTTATTTTGGGGGGGGGAGGGGGTTTAAGTAAAATGTGTTGCCATATTGTAGAGTGTTGTGGGATGCTGTAAAAACTCTGTTTGTAATGCTGACTTAACATAGTGTACTTTAATGTTGCATACTAATTGTTCAATGTGTTCTGGCTTGCTGGTAGCTTTTCTGTTCTTTTTGTTCTCACCCTATTGTATTTCTGCGTTGTTTATGTAACAGTTTAACCATGCATGGTGGTGAGTCAGTGTCATATAAGCCGGCACGGTTATGTAAGAAGGTTTGGATAACAATGCAGGAACCTCTTTAGATTTCTTATGTAATCATTCTCTTGCTGTTCCTAGGTGCGGTTGAACTGGAAAACCTACCATTAAAAAAAGATGCGCTAAAAGAACTGGAATTACCATTTGAAGTGAAAGCAGGTATGCTACAAGTGCGGCAGGTTTGAAAAAGTCAGTGACTATGTAATACAACTGTCCTAACATTTACGATAAGACACCCAGGGGTGCATACACGTTCCTTGTTTTATCTTAAGCGGATTTTTCAAAGCTTTAGGACACTTTGTCGGACAGTGGGCGCATTTGAAAGAGGCAGAACGCTGACACACTGCATGTAATTTTATGTTGTACGATTACATGCAGTTAGAAAGAGATCACTATCCCTGGACACATAATCAATGCATCCCGGAATAGTAATTGATTCCTAACTGCATTCAATCGTATCATATACCACTGCATGCAGCGTTCTGTCACTTTCAAATGCAGTCAATGTCGCCCGATCATTAACTTGAAAAGATGGTAAGCGCACTACTGTAATAACAACAGTTGATGGTATAGGGTGTGCGGGCTTCTAAAGCAGGGAGAGGGACCCTGTGCATAGAGATAAAGAGAACAAAAAAAGAAGCGCTACTACCCACAAGTATGTAGATACTTAATGAGTCAGTTTAGGAAATGAGGTGTGATACATGAGAAGCATTTGTGCAGAAATAGGGAGAGGTGACTCACTGTTTGATGGATGTGGAGAATTGGTAGTGATGATGGCTTGTAGACAAAAATGGCTCATGTGGCTGGAGCGCGGGGAAAGATGCCGCTGGCTGGAGGTAGCGTCATACAGCCATGTCTGAGAACGGGCTGAGCACTGGATGTATTAGTGCTATCGGGTGCCGTAAGGACTCAGCTGGCCAGGCTGGGTCCTGTCGGCTGTACAGAGTAAGAGGCAAAGGAGCCGCTCTGCGGCGATTATTACACTGTCAGCAAACAGTGAGTAGTAGATGTTCTTGGGAGCGAGCACGGGGCTGGACGGTGGAACAGTCCGTCTCGCTCGGTGGTAGGGGGTGTCTGTCAGCAGTCGGCTACGTGTTTCCAGGCTGTGTCTCTTTCTCAATAAACAGCATTGACTTTAATATCATGGAGTGCGAGTGACTACTTTCATCTAGCTGCCACTTGTAAACGCCAGATTTGGGATTCTTGCTGCAGGAAATCGCAAGTTCCTGATGCAGGAATACCAAATCGCACTTAAAATATAAGTGTGACTGAGGGCTCTTTCTGCTTTAGGTTTGATATTAGGTTTTAAGTAATATGGGTTAAGATTAGGCAGAATTTTAGGTGTGATGACAAGTTATTAGAATAGGTAGAGGGGGCTATGGGTGTTTAAAGGTGAAAAAATACATTTGCTGCTAAATCCTATCACACTATGTTCTGTTCTGAGTTTCTAGTGTCTAAAACTGAAGTACACGAATTGAGATAATCACCTTTTAATCTCTTGTGACTTTTTTGCCTACAAACCCTAAGTGGCTAAACCTTGTAGAATGTTTTAGTAAATATTGAATGTTTCAAAGTTGCAGAATTTGGTTTTAATTAGGAATGCACCGATATATCGGCTGCCGAAGGATATCGGTGCATCTGTTCTTTCTCTTCTCCCCGCTGGGCGCTGCTATGTGTCCCAGTGGGGAGGAGAGTAACTGTCACAGGCGGCCGAGCGCTGCGGGAGGAGAGCGCTGTGAGTGGCCGGCGTCTTTCCTCCCCGCACTTCTCAGCCTCCTATCACAGATCAGAGTGTGGGCAGAGACAGCTTGCAGCGCTGTCACAGGAGGCTGAGCTCTCCTTCCTGCACCGCTCGGTCAGCCTCCTGTGACAGCTGTCAGGGTGGAGAGCGGGTACAAACACTCAGTGATCAGTGATCGCTGAGTGTTTCTAAATAATTGAGGACCGAGTATGTTTACTGTATCCTCAATTAGGAATGAATGGAAAGTGATCTACATCACCTCCTATTCATTCATGATTGTGGACATAGTAAACATACTCTGTCCTCATGTTATGAATGACCAGGAACACTCAGCATAGAGGCTTCCTGTTCACTTATAACAGGGGCTGCAGAAAAAGAGATTGAGCACTCTGTCCTCAATCTCTTTTTCTATTTTAAAAGGAAAATATCAGGGGTCTGTTTAGACCCCTAATATTTCCTCAAAGCCCCTAAAAGTAAAGTCAAAAATACATATTAATATTATAATAATAATTATATTAATACAATATTATAAAAAAAATGAATAAACAAATACAAATATATCTAAAAAAATTAAAAAGTTTTATAAAAAATAAATACAAATGAAATATTAATTTTTTTGAAAAAGTTAAAGTAAAAAACATGTTCGGTTTCGACCTGACATATTTTTTTTTTTTTTGTTTCGTTTCTTTTTTGAAATTTACATTTCGGTGCACCTCTAGTTTTAACCCTCACTTTCTGTTTAAGTTGTATTCATGTCTATGCTTTCCTGTCTTTTAGGTTTTATTGACAAAATAAGGATCCAGATCCCTTTTTACCGTCCACACTTGGATCCATGGGTGATCTCAATTTCCAAGCTTCATTTAATCGGATCTCCTGAAAATCTGGAAGATTTTGATGAGCTGAAGGAGAAGTTATTGGAAAAAGTTCGCAAAAAAGCTCTTCTGAAAGCACTTGAGGACAAATGGAAGGTATCTGAACTTCTCCATTACTATTCACCTGTGCATATCGAGACATTTCCCCTCACTTCTGTATCAATGAGACGTGTCCAGGCTTGTTTCCACCATCACCAGACCAGAATCAGACCATAATGTTTTTTTAAACACACCAGAAATACATCCCCATGCATTCCTATGGTATTTTAGGGGTGTAGTTCTCACGAGTGCATTCAATTCCAGTGCTTTAAAAAAACAGTACTGCAGGCACAATTTTTTCTGGTCTGGAACGCGTGTAAAAGCACATGAACGCAAGTTTAAAAAAAAACACTACTGGTCACCTTTTTGGTAACCTAATCAACATTGGACACTTCCTTTATGGAAAAGGGGCATTTCACCTGAACATTGGTGACCTTGGCTGTGTACTCTGTGTCCTGCAAACATGGTGGACAAACATGCAGACACAGATAGGTTCGTCACCTATGTACAAGAATGTCCTGAGCTTCATGACCCAAATCATCCAGGATTATCACACACAAGACAATGCCTGCATTTCATGGCTCCATTTTTGCTCTACTCCTGTGCTCCTGTGAAGGTCACAAACACGTGAAAAGCTTAGAAGAAGCAGGAAATGACCTCAGAGACATAATCTGCATACTAAAACTTGAATGCGTTAAAATGTGTGCAACTGTGTTTGCAAAAAAGCATCCAGATCTGGTCTGGTGATGGTGGAAACAGGCCTTAGTGAGCAGGAACCTCCTCAATTGAAGATGGACAACAATAAAAATCTGACAAGGGCTTTTAATTTCTCACTACACTAGCCCAACCTGATAAAAATGTTGTGGCTGAAGGTGCATTTTATGGAAATTGTATTTTTTAGAAATGTACTAATGTGGCTGTATTGACAAACGTGTACAACATTTTTGTGAAATGTCCACTTGATTTGCCCTTAGAGCGAACAAGAGCAAAAAGGAGAGTCATACTGGTACACCGTAACTGCTTCAATTGTGACCAGAATTGTGGACAATATTGAAGTAAGTAAAACACATTTCGGAGTACAGCCTGTGTAGAAAGGACACTTTAAATATAAATTTCTCCAGAGTCTGGGTTATTTCACATGAAGGAAAATGACTCGCAATGGGCCATTAAACCACTTTGCGGTCACGATAGTTATTTCCTCTCTTCTGATTTGCTGCAGCTGAAAATTCAGGATGTCCACTTGAGGTTTGAAGATGGTGTTACTGATCCATCACAGCCATTTGCCTTTGGAGTCTGCATTAAAAATGTGTCTGTCCAAAACGCCAGTCATGAGCCAGTAAGTAATCAATGCTATATTGTGATCGCTTTTTAAGGGGGACTTTTAATACATTGTTTTGAAACAATCTAAGGGCCATTTCTACCAAATTTTCATCATCCTATGCTCTCTGTTCACTGCAATCTGTTTTGTTTCTACATGGTATTTGAGGTTGAATAAAGACACAAGTCCATCAAGTTCAACCTTTGTGTGTCTGTGTGTGTTGTGCGTGCATGTGTGTGTATATGAGTTCCTGTGTAGTCTTAGTATTTAAGAGTACCTGTACCCCTGTATGTTAGATTCTTAGGATGGTATCTAATTGTTTTTTGAATTATAGACAGTACCTGGGTTACGAACAAGATAGGTTCTGTAGGTTTGTTCTTAAGTTGAATTTGTATGTAAGTTTAGTTTTGGATAGCATAGGGAAGGGCTAACACCCTGTAACGTTTGTTTTGCTGTGTGTGCCCCTGTTCAGAAGATTTCACCTCACTTTCTGTCCCTGTGACAATTGGATTTTGAAAATTGGACACAAGGATTGGTGATAAAGCTTCAGTGGAGACACCTTTTTCCCATGACAACTCTTACAGGAGTGAATTTCCCTGCCTCGGGGTAGATTTCCTCTCACTTCCTGTTGTCTCAAGGACAGGAAGTGAGATTAAATCTTTCTAATGAGGATACAGACAGCAGTAAAAACCTCAGTGACCCGGAAGAAGAGGCGGACACCCCTCGTCTGCACTTCTAAAAAGAGCCAACTTCCTGTAATGTACATACACAGTACTAGAAACCTGACCCAAAAAAGCGCGCACTCCTCGTCGGCACGAGTGTGTTGCATTACAACTACTGAAATGCTGCGCAGTACACTTTGGCTGCAGCCTGGGACCCCCTGCTGTACAGTAATAGCCCCCGTTTGTAAGTAGGGGTCGTATGTAAGTCGGATGTTTGTAACTCGGGCACTGCCTGTAATCAATATTCTCTGCTGATACCACTGCTTGTGGCAGTGAGTTTCAGAATTTAACCGCTCTGATTGAAAAGAAGCCCCTACGCCCTTTGTGGTAAAAAAAATTCTCCACCAATATTATGTGGTGGCCTCTAGTCTTTGTTGGGGAGTTTACAGTAAAAAGTTTATTGTTGATGTTGCCATCTCTGATCTAGGTGGAGAAGTTAATGAGGAAGAAACAACTGGAAGTTGAGGACTTCAGTATTTACTGGGATGTAAGCAGCACTTTATTGGGTAACCTACCTCCAGGGGAGCTACAGGTAAGGAGATGTCAATATGTAGATATGTACAATTTACTATGCCTACCTGCCTAGGGTTTTAGCTTTTCATCCTAGCACTGCTTGTATACAGGGCAAACTACTGCATACGATCTTCTGCGTGTTGGTCTTTTGGTTCTTTAAGAATTCTATTGATTCTACACCTCGAATGTCTCTGGTGTCTAATCCACCCCCCACATTCATTTAGAAATTATTCATACCCCAGCTCCACTGATGTTGCGATCTACAAAAAAAATATCACATTTTATTGAAGACAATCTGTGTGACATAATGGCAATGTTTCCTACATATCATTATCGGTCCATCAGTTTTACTGCCTGCCATTGCTCTTTAATATTACTCACCTTTTATGCTAGTGGCCCTGTGATCCATCTAAAGCTTAGGGCTTCCTAAAGCTTTAAACCACTTTAATTTTGGCATTTACTTATCCCGGCTGAAAACTTGGAGGCTTAAAAAAACAGGTCAGAATGTTTTCAAAACACTGTCAAGAGCCAATTCACACACCGGTTATGTGCTTGTCAATGGTGTTATACTGGGGACATGACCCTCTGGATATAAACTAAGCTCTGCCTCATAAACACTTTAAATCCTGCGTTTTAATAATCTTCAACTCACCTGTGTTTTTTAGGAAGCCATGGATAAAAGCATGGAAAACCGCGAGCACCAATACATCCTGGAGCCAGTATGCACATCGGCTCTGTTTAAGAGAAACTGTTTTAAAGAGCCTCTGAGATCGCGGCAACAGCCACGAATAGAGTGTGACATATGTCTCAAGACTATACCGCTTACCTTGTCTCAGGTAGGGTAGTAAATGTTCTTCACCTGTCATGTTACCATGGCTAACACTTAAAAGGAATACTGTAGTGCATGGTTAGTGAGTCTACAATGTGAAACCGATCTCTGCTGGCACAAACTGATAGAAGGGAGAGGGGCTGCAACAGTTTAAGACTTTTTTGAAGTGACTACTGTCCAACCTGATACAAACCCACCTTCCTGTTCCATTTTGTGCAACCCTGCACCTAGGAACAGATTATAAAATGCTGGAGTATGCAAGTACTGCACTGGTCCAGGAAGTTTCAGGAAGTTGCATAGCAGTTACACAGTTTTATGGTTTTAGTCATAGTTTTATGTGTTCCTTGTCATTATATAAGCTGTCCATTGCAGGTAAGTATTTTTGTTGTTGTTTGTTTTTGTTTTAAATCTTCAGGTTCCTACATGCTACACCAGGTTTGCTATTAAAAAAGGCAAGAACCCAAAATCCCTGGTATGCAAATTTTGACAGTCTACTATGTTAGGTACCTGGCTTGTCCTCTTGCATCCTCCTATGCCTCATACTTTTTCCATCACTCTAATGGGTGGCTTTCTGGTTCAAGAAAAGGGGCCTGGTTCCGAACTATAGATGGCGTTTGCATTCCTCGGCTCCCAAGGATTTGGGGCTTTCTAGGCAGTTAGAAAACGAAAGATCCCTCAGAGACCTGGCAGAGCCTTTGAAAGCTTCAGTATGAACTATTATCTTTCTCCTATACATGCTGGGCCTTTACAAGTCTCTAGGGAGACTCCAATACTCTGGTAGCCTGAAAGAAGAGTGGCTTGGGCTTCCAAATGGCAGAATGGCAGCCACACACTACACTTGTCTTCCACACTCCATCATTCCATTTTCAGTGTAGTGCCCGTTTAGGCCACCTTGTAACTTGTTTCTGTGCAGAAAGGGTCCAACCGCAGTTTATTGAGGCATTTATTTTTTATTTAGGCACAATATCAACAAATTATGGAGTTTGTTGACGAGTTTAAAAGAAAAGAAAGACAGATGAAGTACAGAAAATGGAGACCGAAGGTCCCAGTGATAAAGAAGTAAGAATCCTTAAATGATCAATTAATTATTAGTATTGTCCAGTAAAATAGTTAAAAAAAACTTCCTCTGTATGCGAGTACCTGACATCCTTGTTTTCCCTTCTGTGTGACAGCTGTAGAGAATGGTGGCTTTTTGCACTAAACACAAACTTGTCTGAGATCCGAGAGCAGAGGAGCCGACTAAACCTGGATTTCCTTCTCCACCGAGCTCGAGATGCTGTGTTTTATTGTGATAAACACTACAGTCGACTGAAGGGAATACCGTTAGCAGCTGAAGATGAGGTATTGATTGGGTGTAAATCTTGCATAGTTTCAACTGGATATTTTCATAAATTCCTAGTTTTAATGTTACCACACAAGAAAAACAGAATGGGGTGATCTGGTGTATTCAAGCAATGCCAAGATAAAATGCATAATCCTTAGTTGGCTAGGTTGTATGCCTGTAGATATTTTCAAGCTCAACATTTGAGTTTGACTGTAATGAACCTTTATTTCCATGGTGCCTTTTTTTAACAGAGATTCTCTTATATGCTCTGAAAACAGATCCCGGTTTCCTTTACCTATGGCAGCAAAGATCTAAAGGTTCATTGCAGTCCAACTCAAAATGTTTAGCTTGGAAATACATACAGGGATACAACCTAGCCACTTAAGGATAATGCTTTTTATATTGGCATTGCTTGGAAAACCAGGTCACCCCATTCTTTAAAATTCTCAGGTTACTGGTAACCTGGTACTTTTAGAATCCATGTTCCCAAGCCTATGATTCTGCAAGTCAGGCACTCCCACCTGAGTCTGTATGCATTTGCCATGATTGTATCCATGTAAGTAATGCCCCTTTGTCATTTAAAACTATGAGCAAACTTAAACTAAAATGATTCATACCACTTATCTTGGTAACCTGCAGTCTACAGAGGTCAGGAAACAATGGTTAGAAGGAAAGCTGCAGAGAAAATCACAATTTGCAAGAGGCTGCTATCCCCCATATAGTACTCTGAAAAGCCTGCTCTATTTTGCTGTGGGAAATGATATAGAACTCAAAAGGAGCTACAAATGCAGATGTCCTTTTGTTTCAACAAAGTTGCTTTTCCGGTTATTGTTTTTCATAAGGAAGAAGACAATGGCAGCCTACATCAACTTCATGTAATATTTGGTTGATGTGTCTTAATGTAGTACAAATCTTATTTCTGTGTATACAGGCAGTCCCCGAGTTACAAACATCCGACTTACTTACAAACGGGGGCTATTACTGTACAGCAGGGGGTCCCAGGCTGCAGCCAAAGTGTACTGCGCAGCATTTCAGTAGTTGTAATGCTACCGCACTCCTGCCGACGAGGAGTGCGCACCTTTTTGGGTCTGGTTCCTAGTACTGTATTTACATTACAGGAAGTTGGCTCTTATTAGAGTTGCAGACGAGGGGATGCCCACCTGTTCTTCCGGTTCACTGAGAGGTTTTTGCTGCTGTCTGTATCCTCATTAGAATGATCTGAGACAACAGGAAAGTGAGAGGAAATCAACCCCTAGGAAGGGAAATTCATTCCTGTAACAGTTATCATGGGAAAAAGTTGTCTCCACTGAAGCTTTATCACCAATCCTTGTTTCCATAACAACCAAAAATTTTAAAAATCCAATTGTCACAGGGATACAAGTGAGGTGAAATCTTCTGAAAAGGGGCACACATAGCAAAACATACTTTACAAGGGGTTAACCCTTCCCTATGCTATCTCAAACAATCACCAGTGCTGGAGGGACATCTGAAAACTACACTAAAAAAGAAGTTGATCGGATTAAGAGGCATCATTTGAAGGTAAGTCCTTACACTAACGTTGGGGGGAGGGAAAAAAAATTAGCCTTTAATTTCACTTTAAAAAATTTACCTGTTCCAACTTGCATACAAATTCAACTTAAGAACAAACCTACAGACCCTATCTTGTTCGTAACACGGGGACTGCCTGTAGTATGTTATATTTGTACATGGGGGCAGCCAAATCTGTTTATTACATATACAAATTGTTTCCTTCTTTGTAGTGTTGCACAGTGGATGTACTTTGATATTTCTTCTTATCTCACTGCAAATCTAACAGACAGTAAAACAGACTTTATGAAGCTCTTGTATGCTCCTCGTCACCGGAGACCCTGTGACCATGTTATTAAGGGTGTCCAGGCTTTGTCACATGGGGGAGCTCAGGCGCACATGTTTTTTTTGTTCAGAAACGGGTCCCTTTGAACTGAATAAACTAAAGATGGCCATACATGTATCAATATAATCATTCAGTTGATCATCAGATGCTACCAAAATGATCTAAATGAATAAAAATTGTAAAGTACAGATCCTCAATTGTTTAAGTGAGCTTTTGATCGATTACAACAGTTTTTATTTTTAATTGATCATTTCTGTTAATTCGAATGAATATTTGCATGTGACTCAGACAGACAACTAACCGTAATACAAAACAATAAAGTGATCATTTTTAATAGATAGTTTGATAGATCATATTTTCAGGTGATACCGTATGTGTTGTTTTTTTTCAATCAATGATAAATTGCTTGTCTGCAATCGCACGTACCTATAGATCACAAATTAATACTTACCGGTATTTGGCCACCTTAACACACAATACAGTATTCTGTCCCTAGGCATTGTGTTTGTTCGTTTGTCTGATCTTGTTCCAAAATGTCACTTTTCAGGCAGAACTGGACCGGATTGAGGAAGAACAATCTATTGAAGAACTGAAACTTTTACAGCAGCAAGTCCATGATCGCTTTAGGAGGCATCATGAACTGGCAGAGGTCAGAACTTGTGAGGTCAAAGGGAAATTCACTTTGTCAGCATGATCTGTTAGCGCTGCTGTGAGCTAATTGGGTCATCTGCAGCATTTTGCTTTCACATGTGTATTCTGCTCTCTATCCTTTTACTGAATACTTTTTTGGCCTTAGCTACCTTCTTTTTTTAGTAGACCTTTACATTTTATATTCACTACTATCTTCATTTGTTTTGGATATAAAGAGGTTTTCTTTCTTGTCCATTGAGGGACATGGAAAGTCTTTCACCTTTAGGTTATACTACCACCCACAGAAGGATAACCTCTGCTACCACCAGCATGCATCAGTTTTTGCTATTGTCTTTGGAGAGTAGATGTCTTTTCCTTAGCTCTGCTTTCTAAAAGACTAACCTATTTTTGTTGGCACAATTTTTTCTGTTTTAGTGGGCCACTTAGCGTTTGTTTGCTGTGTTGTCCACCCCTCAGTTGGACTTCTTTTGGACACTCCAAATGTGAAAGAATTTTGCGTTCTTCTGAACGAGAAAGATAATTAAGGCATTTGTACTTGCCGTTAAGTCCTTTTCTTAGAGTCTATTGAGGAAAACAAGCCCCTTTCCTCTCTGTTTATGACCATGCTTCTAGTACTGCTTTGTGTCAAAGTGAGGCATTCTGGTAGTAGGAGGGCTTATCCTGGGCTGGCCTACAGTTTTATGGTTGGCCTGCGTCCATTCTTCTTGTAGGGGGCAGTATAACCCAAAAGTGAAAGACTTCCAGTGTCCTTCTATAGAGTACAAGAAAAGGACACTTCTACATGGGTTGGATTCACCGGAGGCAATACTGGAAAAGTATTACTTTTAATTTTTTACTTATGTTTGTTTACACATCTTTTAATGTGACAACAAAGTCTCTAACCCTTTCGCTGCCACCTAAGGCTTGCATTGGCTTTTAAACGCAGTCCCAGCTGCTATAGCAGCCAGGAGTGTGTTTATATCTAAAAAACGCTTTCTGGTAGAAGTGAATGAATAGTATGCATACATTATACGTCATCTTTAATTCTATATTACTTCTAAACTCCATGAAATTGCTGCCTTCATGTGAGAGCAATAAATATAAGTGTTGAAAAAATTTAAGTTGCATATACAAAAAATAAAAATGTTTTCCTGCATAATGGAAATCCGAGCATAAATGTATGCGTTGGGTACGCCTATGTATGAGAACAGCAATTCAGCACACATGTTAGGTATCGCCTCACACAACTGGAGTGAGAGTAATAATTCTAGGGCCATCATTCACAGATAATTCTAAACTGATGACCTGTAGAGGCTTTTAAAGTGTCGCTTATTGACAATTTTGGATGCCAAACTTTGTTGGCGTTTCATGGCCGTGCGCAATTTTAGAGCTTGACGTGTTTAGTATCTATTTAGTTGAAGCAAACTCATCTTTTATATTTTACCAAACAATTGAGTAACTGTGTGTGTGCGCTAAAATTAACTTTAGTGCATTTTATACTGAAAATTTGGGTTTGATAAACCGTTTCGCAAATATCACGCAACATAAAACATTGCAACTACCATAATGTTATCTTCCAATGTCTTGACTTTCAGAAAATATATTCGGGGGTGGGGTTTAATCTTCAGGGCTAAAGTGTGCAAAAAATGTAATAACAGCTCTGACAGCAAAAGTGTTAAACACATGACCTTTTTTGCAGTTTTAACATGAGTTTACGTCAAAAGATTTGTCCACAAACATTTATGCCTTCATTATTACCTTTCATAGCTCTAGTAGAGTTTAAAGGTGAATTATGAGAATTATGCTAGTTTAAGTCGCCCGGTTACCCTTTGGAGAACTATGGGGAAAAGGCCTAACCCCATAGTTCTCCTTTTAATCAAGCAACGAGTAAGCAGATTGCACATCTGCAGTCCACAGCACCCAGTTGCCAGCAGGGATACACGTGAAAAGGGATGCTGGTGATGTGTTATATCATACAGTGGGGCAAAAAAGTATTTAGTCAGCCACCAATTGTGCAAGTTCTCCCACTTAAAAAGATGAGAGAGGCCTGTAATTGGCATCATAGGTAGACCTCAACTATGAGAGACAAAATGTGATTTGGAACCAATTTATTTGCAAATTATGGTGGAAAATAAGTATTTGGTCAATATCAAAAGGTCATCTCAATACTTTGTTATATATCCTTTGTTGGCAATGACAGAGGTCAAACGTGTCCTGTATGTCTTCACAAGGTTGGCACACACTGTTGCTGGTATGTTGGCCCATTCCTCCATGCAGATCTCCTCTAGAGCAGTGATGTGTTGGGGCTGTCGCTGGGCAACACGGACTTTCAACTCCCTCCCAAGATTTTCTATGGGGTTGAGATGTGGAGACTGGCTAGGCCACTCCAGGACCTTGAAATGCTTCTTACAAAGCCACTCCTTCGTTGCCCGGGTGGTATGTTTGGGATCATTGTCATGTTGAAAGACCCAGCCACGTTTCATCTTCAATGCCCTTGCTGATGGAAGGAGGTTTGCACTCAAAATCTCAGGATACATGGCCCCATTCATTCTGTCCTGTACACGGATCAGTCGTCCTGGTCCCTTTGCAGAGAAACAGCCCCAAAGCATGATGTTGCCACCCCCATGCTTCACAGTAGGTATGGTGTTCTTTGGATGCAACTTAGCATTCTCTCTCCTCCAAACACGACGAGTTGCGTTTCTACCAAATAGTTCTATTTTGGTTTCATCTGACCATATGACATTCTCCCAATCCTCTTCTGGATCATCCAAATGCTCTCTAGCAAACTTCAGACGGGCCCGGACATTTCCTGGCTTAAGCAGGGGGACACATCTGGCACTGCAGGATCTGAGTCCCTAGCGGCGTAGTGTGTTACTGATGGTAGCCTTTGTTACGTTGGTCCCAGCTCTCTGCAGGTCATTCACTAGGTCCCCCCGTGTGGTCCTGGGATTTTTGCTCATCGTTCTTGTGATCATTTTGACCCCACGGGGTGAGATCTTGCGTGGAGCCCCAGATCGAGGGAGATTATCAGTGGTCTTGTATGTCTTCCATTTTCTAATTATTGCTCCAACAGTTGATTTGTTCACACCAAGATGCTTGCCTATTGCAGATTCGGTCTTCCCATCCTGGTGCAGGTCTACAATTTTGTTTCTGGTGTCCTTCGACAGCTCTTTGGTCTTCACCATAGTGGAGTTTGGAGTGTGACTGTTTGAGGTTGTGGACAGGTGTCTTTTATACTGATAACAAGTTCAAACAGGTGCCATTGATACAGGTAATGAGTGCAGGACAGAGGAGCCTCTTAACGAAGAAGGTACAGGTCTGTGAGAGCCAGAACTCTTGCTTGTTTGTAGGTGACCAAATACTTATTTTCCACCATAATTTGCAAATAAATTGGTTCCAAATCAGCCGATGTGATTTGTCTGGATTTGTTTTCTCATTTTGTCTCTCATAGTTGAGGTCTACCTATGATGCCAATTACAGGCCTCTCTCATCTTTTTAAGTGGGAGAACTTGCACAATTGGTGGCTGACTAAATACTTTTTTGCCCCACTGTATAACAGTTGAAGCTGGGCTCTGTGATATTTACAGAAACCTGCCAGCTCCTCCCACCAAACTCTTAAGCTGGCCATACACATATAGATTTTCTGCAGATTTTCTATAGTCAGATGGAAAAAGTGCCACAGATTCCTCCATCTACTCTATACTGTGTGAATGGAGGAATCTCCCGCTGGGCCAAGCTTCAGTATCTTGCTAGTCGGCCCCGCTGACGGTCAAAATACCTGAACAATCTTGGTTGGATGCAGTCATTGTTTTAAATATTTTGAGAGCCAGCGGGGCCGACTAGCAAGATATTGAAACTTGGCCCAGTGGGAGATTCCTCCATCCACACAGTTGAGCGTAGATGGAGGAATCTTTTGCACTTTTTCCATCTGGCCATAGAAAATCTGCAGATAATCTATAGGTGTATGGCCAGCTTTACTTTGGAGAAAAGGCCAGCAGAAGACCCAGTGATGACATCACCGGGTCTCAAAAAAGGTATTTCTTAAAAATGAAATGATTGAAAATTTGTAATTGCTTATTTATCAGGGGAGAAGAGAAAACAAGTAGGTATTATATGCGCACATTACACTTCAGCTTTAATTCTATAATTGTGCAGATTGTGTCTTTTATTCAAAATCCTTGTGTTTTTTTACAGAGTATGAGAGAGCCGATGGCTGATTCAGCCGGCAGTTCCCCTGCGTCCACTCCAACTCGCAGCCAGAGCAGTGGAATGCTCCAGTACCTTCAGTCCTGGTTTCCAGGCTGGGGAGGTTGGTATGGGAATACACAGGAAGCCAGAGAAGATATAGAGAGACTATCACAAGAACAGCAACAAGAACAGAAGTCCTGGGACCCGGAAGATATCCTGGGTGGGTTCATTATTTGCTGTTTTATGGTAAAATGTTAGCTTGTTCCAGATGTCCAGTTGGGAAAGCACGTGGCTTTCAGTCAAGTTATCATTTAAAGCTTACCCCCTTTGTGTAACCCCTTATATCAGTATACTTGCCTTTAACCCCTGCTGTGTGGATCTTTACTGCGCAGTCCTGTCCAGTATTCACACAGCCTTTGCATAAAGACCGTTCTAGCCTGGTTCTGTGCCCAATGCACATGGTTACCATAGGCTCATTATTTCTTAAGGATGGGGCTGGATGGATGGAGCTCCTCTGGATCACTGGGTCTACCATGAGTATGTTTAAAGTCCTGCCTGGGTAACAACCATGAGTTTATTTATAAATACAGTGAAGGAATGACGCCTAGGTAAGGGGGCCAGGCGATTTTATATGCTTGGATATGTTGGGGTTAAAGTAACAATTAGACAAGGTTTTCAAACTTATGTTGTTGATCATTCCCAAGAGCCAATGGCTGGGAGTGTCCACTGTGCCTAATGTGATCTAGTCATCCAATGTATCTGAAGTCAATCAGGTCAATTGACTTAATTTAACTTTAGTTCTATGAAAGGTAAAGGGTTATTAAACCCTCCCTCTTTTTTGCATATATCTATTGCTAGCAAGACGTAAATATATGCAAAACATTTTTTTTTTTAAACCGTCTCCAAAGGGTTAAAACGTATCTGTGTCTCTGCTGCGCTCTCCCGTCCGAAATTCTCGGGCAACCACAAAGGATCATGGGGCAGGTGCATGCACAGTTCAGTTCTTCGGCCGGGAGACGAGGAGAGACGCAAGGTAAGCAAATGCAGCAGCGTTCACCCGGACAGACTCTGTGGGACAGGAAATGCCAGAAGGAGAGAGGAGTCGGCGCTGGATCTGAGACCGGCGCCAGTGCTGGAGGGACATCTGAAAACTACAGGAAAGAAGAAGATGATCGTATAAAGAGGCATCATTTAAGTCCTTACATTAGCTTGGGGGGCGGGAATGTGTCCTTTAATGTCACTTTAATGATGTCATTGTTAATAACATTTATATAATTTCTTGCTACAGGAGCTGATGACTTCTTTGACCCCACTTCTGACACTGCAAACTTGAACACATTCACTAAAAGAGATCACGTATTTGCAAAACTCAACTTTCAGCTAGAGGGTGGCACCATTACTCTCCTACACAAGGAGAAGAACAGCACCCTCTTGCGGGAGACTGCCTTCATACAGCTGGAATTCTCAGGCAAGCAATCTTTTTACACCATTTCCTAATCCCTTGGCCCCCACAATTTGTGTATCGATATTCTTCTGCATAGTGCCCCAATCTATGGGTATGTTAATCCACATTCTTCATTTTCATAGCTAGCATTATCACTTTTGATAGCTGACGCTGCACGGCTGTTAGTCATACAACAAGGCTGTTTCTGCAGCTTCAGTCTCCATTAACAATCGGGTGTCCGCTTGACACAAACGCTTTCATCTTAATAAATACAGTGGTACCTCGGTTCACAAACTTAATTCGTTCCACCATTCTGGTCGCAAACCGAATTGGTCGCGAACCGAATCAAACTGTAATCAGACCGCAATCTCGACTAGAGGAAGCCACAACCACGTGTCGGAGCGGGGAAGATGCGGAGTTTGCGAATGGAAGCAAAATTTTGCTCAACTTCCTGTTCGTGAACAGAATTGTTCGCGAACCGAAGCGTTCGTGAACCGAGGTACCACTGTATAGGCTATAAATACATATGGCGGGCACCAAATGAAAGAATACACATGCCTTTTGTATTTAGACAATATTTGCTTATCCTGGAGTTTATCTTTAATTCACAAAATACGTCTTCAGCCTGCATATGGTACATCAGCCAGAAAATGGTAGTATGCTTCTGTTTAATATTGTGATTGCCAGACACAATGACATTATTAATATAATGACACAACTATATTTTTGTGCAGTTGTCAGGCTGTGCTAAAAATGGAGCAGGGCTTTTATTAAAAGTATAAAACATAAAAATCTTCTTAAACAACAACAACAAAAAAAATATTCAGATATGCAAATTTGTCAGCGTATTAGCAAAGCACAGAGTAAACCACTACATGCTGACCAGCGTACACTTTGCTGCCGTTGAGCACCTGGCTGTCTTTACACTGCTAAAGCTGTGGAGCAGAGGTGCTTTTTTCCTATGCTTTGGTGCACTGCATGCTGGCCCTTCTAAATTTGGCCTGGGCATGTAGGCCTCAATGGGTTACCGAACAAGCATGCAGATTCCATCTGTTGTATTTCAAGTGCAGGTTTGGAATGTAAGCAACCGCCTGATTGGTTAGCTTGGTCAACCCCTCTAAGGTGCAGTTGCATGTTTGCAATTAATTACCGTATTATTATTATTAAATTTTCAGGGATGACAGTCAGGTTGGACGCTTTGCCCTGGAGAGATTCTTCCCTTCTGCTGGTTCAGCTAGATGGATTGTTCCTCCGAGACCTAGCAACACACGGGACCATATTTCCCAACCTTGTCTACCCTAATGCTGTAGGTAATTTGGTGTTTGTTCGTCTCTTTCCAAGTAAAGTTTATTTTTTCCCATTTAAGGCTAGCAAACATGGGACATGGTGGTTGGAAGATCCGACTGCAGAATTTCCTTAGGAAATGTTTTTTCTTAAATATCAACTTTTGTAATACCAGCACTTCCAACCGAAGAGGTGTCCTAGTGATTGCTTGGGAGAATCCACCTCAGAAGATCAAAGGGTGTCAGCAGTAGCTGCAGTTTTTCCACGGGCTTATTTTTCCTGATCCAGGTGTCATTGTGCCAATCAATGAATAGTTATCATGAACCCTTCTCAGAACAAGCAAGCAGTGTAGAGTGCATGTGATTTAACAGCATTTGAAATAGCTGAATGTACTCTTTATAATTGTTTTAATTGGTGGTCATATGATTGCTATTCTACTTTAGGTCTCTGTGGGGCTGTGTTGATACATACAAATAAATTGTAAATGATTCTAGCCTTGGTGCCAGGATAATTGGAATTTCAATAAAGACAGGAGGCTCATATTTGCATCATCTTTTTTTAATGACACCAACAGCAGCAAAGAAATAGTTATCAAAACTGATCAATCAGGTAAAGTGCAACCGATACCCGTAATGCACTTTAAAAGGCTAGCTTTTCTCTATACAAGAGTGCTAGAATGGAGAAACATCAGAGCATCTGCTCTCAACCTTTTTACCATAGAGGAACCCTTTAAATAGGTTTTGAGGAACCACCACTAAAATAGTTTGACCTACAGCTTGTGGTGGATTAAATGATTACTAGGTTTTAGAGACTTTTAAATAAAAGAATTAGGTTTATGTTATAGTCATAATACATTTTATATATATATTACAGGCAATGGAAAATTATAGTGACCCCCTTACAATAGTGATAAGTGTAGAAGTCTTCTCTTACCATGAAGGTCAGTATAGAAGTCTTCTCTTACAATGGAGGTCAGTGTAGAAGTCTTCTCTTACAATGGAGGTCAGTGTAGAAGTCTTCTCTTACAATGGAGGTCAGTGTAGAAGTCTTCTCTTACAATGGAGGTCAGTGTAGAAGTCTTCTCTTACAATGGAGGTCAGTGTAGAAGTCTTCTCTTACAATGGAGGTCAGTGTAGAAGTCTTCTCTTACAATGGAGGTCAGTGTAGAAGTCTTCTCTTACAATGGAGGTCAGTGTAGAAGTCTTCTCTTACAATGGAGGTCAGTGTAGAAGTCTTCTCTTACAATGGAGGTCAGTGTAGAAGTCTTCTCTTACAATGGAGGTCAGTGTAGAAGTCTTCTCTTACAATGGAGGTCAGTGTAGAAGTCTTCTCTTACAATGGAGGTCAGTGTAGAAGTCTTCTCTTACAAGGGAGGTCAGTGTAGAAGTCTTCTCTTACAATGGAGGTCAGTGTAAAAGTCTTCTCTTACAAAGGTGGTCAGTTTATGTCACCTCTCACAATGGAGGTCAGTGTAGAAGTCATATTTTACAATGGAGGGCATTGGAGAAGTGACCTCCTACAATGGTGGTCAGTGGAAAAGTTAGTGAAGACAGGAGATAGTGTCTTTTGGTCTCTTCCCAAGGAACCCCTAGCTGGAGGAACCTGGTTAAGAATGGCTGCATTAGAGTGTAATGCTTAGCTATCCTGCCATGTTGTCTTGTCTCCATATTATCCAGGCCCAGTTTTTTTAGTTTTTTCATTTTAGGAAGTGTTCTTGATTGAAGTGAACACGTCTTTACTCCTTGCTGATGTTTTTTTTTTTTCTCCACATTTAATTACTTTTTGTTTCTCATATCTTCTTTTGTTTCAGCAAAAGGAAGTGTCCTGTTTATCCCAACCATCCAGTGTGCACACGGGACCAGCTGACTTCCTCAGTCCCAGCAGCTGTAAGTTCCCTATTACTGCCCTTTCGGAAGGAGTTCAGATTGTTTATAGCCCTTGTGGTTTTGTTTTTCTTCATAATGTGTGTGCTTCAAAACAAGAAGTCTTATAAAATAACTAAATCAAAGATCATCTGTAGCCATCTTTTTGTTTGGGATAGAGTAGGGAAGAGTTCATATTAGGGATGCACCGATATATCAGCCGCGGAAACATATTGGCCCGAAAATGGCACTTTTGGCTAAATGCCGAAAGTGCAATTTTTCTGCCGCTGCTTTCTTTCCTCCCCGCTGGGTGCTGCTCTGTGTCCCAGCGGGGAGGAGAGAAGGTGTGACAGCCGGCCGAGCGCTGCGGGAAGGAGAGCGCTGTGAGCGGCCAGTGTCTCTCCTCCCCACACTGCTCAGCCTCCTGTCACAGATCAGAGGAGAGCGGTGTGGGTGGAAGCAGCTTGCAGCGCTGTCACAGGAGGGTGAGCTCTCCTCCCGCTCTGCTCGCTCAGCCTCCTGTGACAGCGTGTCGGGATGGAGAGCGAGTACAAACACTCAGCGATCAGTGATCGCTGAGTGTTTGTAAATAATTGAGGATAGAGTATGTGCTTCCGCCCCCACAGCGATCTGCCGGACTGTGATAGGAGGCTGAGCGTTGCGAGGGCGGAGACAGCCCGCACTGTCACAATTGGCTGAGCTCTCCTCCCGCACCACTCGCTCAACCTCCTGTGGCAGCGTGTCAGGAAGGAGAGCGGGTACAAGCAGTCAGTGATCAGTGATCGCTGAGTGTTTGTAGATAATTGAGGACATTGCATGTTGACTATATCCTCAATTTTTAATGAATGGGAAGTGATCTACATCACCTCCTGCTCATTCATGATTGTAGTTATAGTAAGCATACTCTGTCCTCATGTTATGAATGAACAGGAACACTCAGTATAGAGGATCCCTGTTCATTTATAACAGGGTAAAATAAATATTAAATATTAAAAAAATTAGAAAAAATTAAAATAAAAAACATTTTTGGTTTCGGCCTGACAGTTTTTTTATTTCGGTTTTGGAATTTCCATTTCGGTGCACCTCTAATTCATATTACTATCAGTATTGACTTATGTCCGTGAAGTGAGGACAAATCTCCCCAATGGGGACAAGGACTGCAATGAACTTTTCACAGAGGCTTTCACCGACACTGATTGGATGACACTCGCTGCCCCATATAAAAATTTAAATGAAAAGCTTTGGCTGGAGTTGGGCTTTAACTTTGTGTGTATTAGAGTGTTGGCATTTCTGAAGATACCAAACCTAACTACAGAGAGTCACAATAGAGGCATGTTTTTTTTTTTTTTGTTATGTGATTCTGATTTGATTGTTTTACAGCCACTTCTGGGGATAACCCCGTATTTAAAATGCTGTATGAGAGAAATCCAATACACAGTGTGTTTGAGAGGCGGCTAGAAGTCAGCACAAGACCTCTGAATATCATCTACAATCCACAAGCAATAACGAAAGTGGCAGACTTCTTTTACAAGGGGAAAGTTCACAGTTCAGGTAAGGTTTTTGGTATCCTTTCAATCTTTCCCATCAATCCGGCTGTTTCTTCAGAAACCGATATTTGCTTCTTTTTTATCATTCAATCTTTTATTAATTTTAAGAAGACACCATGCTACACATACTTCCAAACACATGAAATAATGAAATAGAAACAAAACAAAAAAAAAGTGTGTGTGGGGGAGTTTCTGTACTCTTTTTAATATAATTTTTCACTGAAATGTAGCAGGCATAGCCATGGGTACATCGGTGTGGTTATGCCTGTAGTAGAGGATATAATGTCTGTGACTTGTATGCAGAATTTTTTTTTTTATCTTAGGGCAGTGCCACCAAATGTGGGCATGTGTGCCATTATCTCCACATCCTCGCCAGCATCTTGCTGAGATATTAGGATGCATAGCGTGCAAGTGGTCTGGTGTGTAATACCATCTCGCGAGTATTTGTTTCTAACTAAGGGGCTCATTGGAAACCAGCGGTATGGCCTTACCGTGGCCATACCACTACTTTACAAAACACTCAATGCCTTTGTAAAGCACAACAATGTGTTTTTCAAATGTGCATAGCGCTCTTCTGTCTTCAAGACCCCAAAGCCATCTGAGCACTTTTAAAACGAGTAAAGGGTGAAAAAAGTTGGGAAATGGGCCTGGTCATATGACCTGTCTCTCTCCCAAATGGAGCCGTCATTTTATGAGTAAGCCCATAAATGCAGGCAGTAGGGGGTAGTATTGTGGAGTATAGTTGCTAGCGATAGCTGCTCTCTGTTCTAAATGTCCCCCCTAATTGTCTGAGTTACTAGAAGCAGATCCATTTTGGAGTCATAGATGAACGTAGTATTGAACCCTATGTTGAGCTTCACACAACTTGTAAGTAATATAATGCTATTTTTTGTGCCCCACATTGTTATTTTAGCTTTATTGAAGTTCCCTTTGTATCGCTTCTCTGAAATTTTAGTCGGGGAGTGTGAACTGTGTGTGACTATGCATCTGGTTTTCATGTCTCAGAAAGCTAATGCACATGCAAGTACTATAGGCAGACAGTATAACTCCTATTACCTTTTGATGTGCCGTATTTGCCGGTGTTAAGACCAGTTTTTAGACTTAAAAACATCCCCCGAAAATCGGGGGTCGTCCTATACGCCGGGTATACAATGTCAGCCCGCTGGATGTGCGGTAATACTGTATGTACGGTAGCTTCGGCTACATACAGTATACCGAGCTGAGCCAATCACGGCGAGCGATGTATTCTATTAATGAATAAAAAGCCTGCTCGGATTGGAAGAGGTGTAAATTGCTCGCCGTGATTGGCTCGCAAGGGACGGAAGATGGAGGACACAGCCGGGATTGTGGACAAGGGAAGAGACTGTATTCCCGAGTGTGGCTCGGGGGGTTATCGCTTATGGTACTGAAAATTAACCCCGAGCCACACTCGGGAATACCGCCATGGAGGTTAGTGGGTGTATTTAAACATTATTTTGGGCTATACTCGTCTTATACGACCAGTATAGCCCAAAACGTATGTTTTACCAGAAAAATTAGGGGGTCGTCTTATACGCCCAGTCGCCTTATACGCCAGCAAATACTGTAGAATGGACATCATCTATGGAGATTTCATAGAACTGGGCCCCTGTTTAACGCCCTTCTAGAAAAAAGCAGGGGAATGGTTTGGAATTCAGGGCATCTGTGCAGTTTGTGCATATAATACACATCCTGACCAGGAGCGCTTAGGTCAGGGTTGCTCGAGGAAGACCCTGGAAGGCAGTGAAGCCACCAGATAGGAGGAAATTAGGTTTATTAAAGTTCTGATGGACAATTTTCCTGAAATGACAAAAGAATAAGGAAGACAGTAAACAAAGAACTTTGAGGTATGATGCTACGCTACTATTTCCCGCAAGTTTTTAAGAACAACTTAAAGTGGATCTCTAGTGTAAACTAAACCTAAAACAGGTTGATATTGTGGATATTTTAAAAACGTCTCAAATTCTTGGTCTTTGTTTGGAATTTGCTGAGTTTTCATGCCATACAAATAACATTTTCTTCTTCCTCCTACTGCAGGCTTTGGGTACCAGTCAGAGCTGGAGCTAAGAGTGGCAGAAGCTGCTAGAAGACAGTACAATAATCTAAAAATGCAGACGAAAGCTGAAATCCGGCAAACCATTGACCGGTTATTGGTTGGAGAATTTATTGTGAGACATTTTAAGTATCGTTTGTGGATTGAAAATGGATTCATCTGTGTCTACACTAGAGCAAACAATCACATTTCAGCTGTCATTTGGTAGCCCCCAGTTGGAAAAATACCAAGTGTTGTCTTGTTGGCTGATATGGGCTGCACACACATATCCCTTTATACATAAGACTCAGAAAATCCACCATTGGGTTTTAATGAGATCATAACCACCATAGACTAATTGCAAATTATTAACAAGCAGTAAAATACGCCATCCCTGACTTCCCTAGCTGCTTTTAAAGCTGAAGTTTAATCTGCTAATATTTTGAATTCCCTGGTTCCTCCTTTCACTACTCATAAACATGCTAATGGAATTTTTAGATAAAACATTTCAGTTTTCATTACATAGCTTATTTTAGACCCAGTGACATCATCACTGGATTTCTCTGTGTCTCTCTGCAATGCAGGCATTTTGTGGCTGGTGTGAGGGGCCAGCAGGGTGCTGTACATTGCTTCCTGAAAACATCATAGCGCCATGCCTAAGTTCTCCTCTCAAGAACCCTCACGCCTGATGCGAGCAGTGGGTTTGCTCTTGGAAGCAGTCATGCTAATACCAAGATATACTGCCCAAGGTAACACCCACATGTGATGCTAAGCCTCAATGACTGAAGGCGCTGAAATCCAATGAATGAAAGGGGCAGGCCAGGGACAGTAAGACTAGAGAGGAAAGAGCTAGATAATGCTGGACATTCTCTAGCCAGGAAATAAGACGGGCTCTATCTGAGTTGCTGTAGCTTCTAATGCACAAGGTGTGAAGCTCTCAACGTGCAGTGAAAGCAGAGTAAGCATATTCAGTACAGTAGAGCAGCCGGTACAACTATGCAAGACTGAAGGTAAGGCTTGAGTTCAACTTTAATTTGAAGTTACTCCTTCCCAAATATCCTCAAAAGATCACAACCAAGACTCCAGAGTTGGTTTTGGTAAATTCCTTATTGCTTAGATCATGTTAGAAGCTTGGTAGGCTCCCATGATCTGCTATCATAGAAAAACACTGCTTTTGTTGTAAACTTTGAAAATGTCTTTATTCAGAGTGCTTATAGATACAGTGACGAATAAGGGCTTGCTGTAAAGTGCTTTTACTGCTTCTTAAGAATAAGTAAATTCTATCATGAGCACGCTTTGGGCACAGATTCATTTTAAAATGGCAAAATGATTTAAAAAATAAATTCATTTGTTAAAAGTCTTTGTTTTTTCCTCCTATGCAGGCGAACAGTAGGCGCTGGACAATACGCCTTGATATTTCTGCTCCCCAGGTGATCTTCCCAGATGATTTTGTGTGCCAGGATCCCGTTTTAGTTGTGGTCGATCTTGGAAGAATTCTGCTAACCAATTCTAATGGTATGGATTATCTGTGGCTACTTATGTGGCCATAGGACTAAAATCTGCACATTCTCTGTGTGTGGAAGCCATTAAAAAGAAATGTTCCTTAATGAGTCAATTCTGGCATCCCTTACAAATTGTCTCCCCAGCATATGACATCAGTGAAGTCTCTATAAAATGTCCAACAGGACATTTCTGGGCTAACCCAGCAAACGTACATCTTAAAAGCTAAGTTCACCTTTTGCAAAAATTAAAGAAATGCAAAAATAATAACATATAAAAAAATATGCATTTCTTTAATATTTGCATTCAAGCCTGGAAAGCAATGGTGATCACTCGATCACAGCTGCAAAGCTCAGGCTTCTTCACATTCTCTCCCAGGCAGAGCTCCGTACTGAGGTACATAGTTTCAGTTAGGAGCGATGGGTGGAAGGACGGCTGGACTTCAATCGCCTCATCCAGCATCCAGCCATCCTCGCTCTAGGTAGAGCTGCCCATATTCCCGCATCTACCTAGAGCGAGGATGGCTGTATGCTGTATGAGGTCGTTTAATGCAGTTTGAAGTTCAGCCGTACTTCCCCAGCTCTCCTAACTGAAACTCCATACCTCAGTACGGAGCTCTGCCTGGGAGAGAGTGTACTGAAGTCTGAGCTTTACAGCTGTGAGTGATAACAATTGCAATGCTTTCCAGGCTTGAATGCAAAAATTAAAGAAATGCATATATTTTTATATTTATTAAATATGCATTTCTTACATTTTTGCAATAGGTGAACTTGTCCTTTAAGAAATGAGGAGGATACTGTGTTTGATTTAGAAACTCCAGTAAACAGTATTTGGGTCTGTCCCAACAACATTCTTATCTGTGTGAAAACACTTACTGGCCACATTGTTACATGGCTCCATCAGTCTCTTACATGCAGAAAAATAAAAACATGCAGTATTTTTATGTGGCTTCACCTTCTCCTCTGCATATTTCTTCAGGCAGCCCTAACTCATGCAAAAGTAGTTAAAACCAAGCATACTTTGGTTCCCTACAGATGTGAATCTCCCTTTTGCTAAATGGCTGTTGCTGGTGTATAGCAAACATATGATCTGAGCTAGAGAAGAACCTAAAGCACCAGTCTCCCTGCTGTTCTGAAGTTCAAAGGTCACTCTGCATAATATTTGGTCATGCCGTTTGTGTAGATAAGTAGTTGAAGAATTTCTTAGCAGGCAAAGGAGTTTCGATCTACGGAGAATATGTAACCTTTATTCCATTTTTATTTTCTCAGCAGATCAAGGTAAAAGAAAGGTCACGGATCATTTATCTGCGGAAGCAAACGATTTAAGTGATGAAGAATACAAAACTCCTCTAGCTACCCCAACAAATAGCCCTCCACCTGAAGCTGAAGCCAAAGCTGGATCTGATACAGCTAGCTACAATGGAACAGAGTTGAGTGAAGAGCAGCTAGAAGCCTACCTGTTGAGCAATAAAATGTATGAGAAATACTCATTGTCTTTTAAAGATTTGCAGATCATGGTTGGGCATGTGAAAGACAACTGGAAGCATCTCCAGGACAATGAAGTTGGCCCAACTCACGTTGTAGAGAAGTTTAACGTCCTCCTACAGTTGGAACGTAGATTGATTTACACCTCTGACCCTCAGTACCCGGGGGCAATGCTTTCCGGTACACTGCCAGATTTAAAAATTCATATCAATGAGGATAAGATCTTCGCTTTGAGAAAGTGTTTTACCAGCTTGGCCAGTTCTGAAACTAAAATGTCTGATAATATGCTTCTGAGGAAAGAGAAAATATTCTTTGATACTGAAAGC
Organism: Nanorana parkeri; assembly: GCF_000935625.1. Classification (NCBI taxonomy): domain Eukaryota; kingdom Metazoa; phylum Chordata; class Amphibia; order Anura; family Dicroglossidae; genus Nanorana; species Nanorana parkeri. The sequence goes on along the minus strand of NW_017306362.1, from coordinate 1,572,889 downwards.
AATGGAAGGACAATGGATTCTGTGATGAATCTGACTCAAAGCGTTGTTACCCTTGAGCAACACACTCGTGAGGTTCTTGTAGAGTCTAAGCTTCTACTGGCTGAATTTAAAATCAACTATATGCAGCTTGGTGTCGAAAGCTGCGGACGTTACATTTCTCTCCTGAAAGTGTTTGGTTGCAACGCCAATTTTGTAAAACGACCTTATGATATAGACGTTGCCTTGACTGTTCATGGTCTACTTATGGTGGACACTATGCAAACGTATGGTTCTGACTTCGATCTTCTGATGGCTTCCCACAAGAATCTTTGCTTGGATGCACCAACTGGAAGTCTTCGTGACAGCAGAGCACAGTCACCAGTATCTGGCAATGATTTGTCACCATCCAGTCCATTCACATTTAAAAACAAATGTACTTCCTTAGAAAACATAAACCTAAAAGATCAAGAATCCCTCATCAAGCTTGAATATCAGTTTGTAAGCTCTGAATGTCCTTCAATGAACTTGGACAGCTCTTTGCAGGTAATGAGTGTCCAGGTCAACAATTTGGACATCATCCTTAATCCGGAAACAATGGTAGAACTCATTGGTTTTCTTCAGAAATCTTTTCCAAGAGAGAACGACGAGTCTAGCCCCCAACCTTTGAAGGCCAGTTTTGAAAATGATTTTACAGAGCAAGAATTTTTTCAGTCAACGTACGAGCAGAACACTCAAGTGGCAATTGACATTCACAGGTTAAATATCCTGCTCTTCAGAACGGTTAATAGCCCGGATGGAAGAAGTAGTGGGAAGAAGATTGCCACAGCTAGCATTGGTGGTACTAAGGTGAACGTAGCTATAGGTAGTAGGTTTGATGTCAATGGCTCTCTTGGTTGTCTCCAACTTATCGACCTTGCTCAGGATTCCTCAAAAAAACAGTATGTGATTAGTATAGGCAACACAGCTGCTTATGAAGGTCAAGGGTTTGAGGCTTTTGAAGCCATGTTGGTTAAACAAGACTCTCAATATAGTCTGATGGAGGCTTTGAGTTTTACTTTTGTTGAGAAGTCCAAAGAAGAAATTGCCCTTAATTTAAAAATGGCATCTTTGCATTATAACCATTCGGCCAAGTTTTTGAAAGAGCTGACCTTATCAATGGACGAGTTGGAAGATAACTTCCGTAACATGCTAAAGACTGCAGCCTCAAAAGTTTCCTCTGTGCTGGCCACAAAAACGGCAGAGTACAGTGAGATGGTGTCACTGTTTGAGACTCCACGTAAACATTGGGACTCTGTACAATTTGAAGCGGACGAATATGATGGATTTTGTCCAGTCGGTGCCAAAATAGATACAGTAAAACTCATTTTAAATATTAATATAGAGTCTCCAGTTGTGTCAATCCCCCGTACTCCTGGTAGTACAGAACTTCTTGTTGGACACCTAGGTCAAATATTTATTCAGAACTTTGTGTCGGATGAGGACCACTCAAGCAGCGATCGCTTACAAGTTGAGATTAAAGATATAAAGCTCTATTCATTGAACAGCAATGTCCTTGCTCAGAAAGAATATCAGCGTTCAGAATCTGAATCTTCGCGGTCCATGTCAGGCTCGGCGAGTGTGAGCAGTCAGGAGGAGGCAAATTTTACCCGCCATGATTTTTTTGAGTCTTTGCAAAAGAAGCAAGGTGAGTTTTTTTTTTTTTTTTTTAGATGAAGCAATTGCATATTTTCAATATTTGCATAATTTTATTTTAGCTCACTGCATTAAAGTTTTTACAGTGGAAAAGAACAGTGTATCTGAATGAAGCGGTAATGCACTGAGGTGTTTGAAGTGGAGCACTGGGGACATTAACAACATTGCTGAGTTTGCCCTAAACTTTAGTATCTCTGAAGAGTAATTCCTACCAGACTGAGCCTGATTTAAACCAGCAGTTGTGTGAAACACTGATTTATTGTTATTCTGTGAAAAAGGCTGGAGATACTATGGCCAGGTTTGTTTCAGTTTACTGCACAGGCGTGCGCAGCCTATTGCATTAGGGTGTGCATGCAAAAGTACAAACGCACACACGTGTGTATGTGTGTGTGTGTATACCTATATAAATAGACCTCAGACATCCAAGATTCCCATCTCCAACTGTCACTTTTCTCTTCCAGCAGGGGTGCAATAATGAAGCAGGGAGCCTGGCAGGTGGTCACGTGACCATCCGCCTGGCTTCCTAATTGGATGGGAAGCCACAGCCACGCTCCCTCGCAGCTTCCCAGGCACCGAGGACTGCAGCTGTTATGGAGGGAATGTAAGTGGCAAGTGCTGTTGTGCTTTGTATTGCAGAGCAGGTCACGGAGAGATCTTTGTGATCTCTCCACCAGCTTGGTGTCCAAAAACATGGCGTACCACTGTTGCAGTTTCAGTGTTGTACTCAAAGTGATTAGAGTATGCACAGGCACATCGGCACACCCTGTGCGCACACTTATGCTTTACTGGTCATATTCTGTTTCCCAGTAGAAGTCTTGCAGATATCTGTGCAGCAGAGATGGCTAGGAAGGACAGGTTTTTCTGTATAATTAATCCTTATGTACAACTTTGGACACATTGTTCACAAGTATACCTGTCTAAGTATGATATTCACACATTCTTATATATTAGTATATTTGGGTATAATGTTTTTATATATAAGACTGAAGCATATGGAATCTGGAGCAGCTGTGCATGGCAACCAATCAGTTTCCAGCTTTCATTTTCAAAGCTTAACTAAACAAGTAGATGATAGAAAATGATTGGTTACTATGCACAGCTGATCCATATTCGGTCTGCTTCCCCCTCCCAAGGTGTTTATTTTGTACAGAAAAATACCTATTGATTTGACAGAAATTGCACTCAGATCCTAAATCCTGTTGTGGGCTCACAACATGCAGCATTTTTGTGGACTGTTGTCAGCCCTTTGCAGATAAGGACTGGGAGGGCTAATTACTCTACTTAAGATAACACGTGAAGTGTACACTAGAGAGTTCTGAATTTCTGACATGATCAACGGGTATGTTTATGCACTTATCGAAATGATATAACAAAACATTTTCAATAGTATATTTAACAGACCAAAAGGAAGCGGTAAGAAAAATTCAGTGGCTTTGCTTTCACATAGATTATGTCCTTTTAATTAGGGCTGCAACAACTAATCGACTAAATTGATAATAATTGATGATGAGAATAGTTGGCAACTATTCTCATCGATTAGTTAGCTAAGGGGGGGATATTTTTTTTTAAAATGTAACTAATCGAAAAAAATTATCGGGCCAACTAATCGATTTTGAAAATAATCGCTAGCTGCAGCCCTACCTTTTGATATAGAGCAACTCGCACAGTGGCTGTATTCTGTAGCCAAGCAGCCAGGGGGAGCCTGGAGAAATTATATTTATTGAGTTGTTTGATTTTCCTGTGCAGAAAGCAGAGTTATAGAAAACTACAGGAGGGGTGAACACAAGACCAGTCACCCTGCTCAAGCAGAGAGCACAGCAGTGTCTGGTCTTTATTACAGGAAGCTCTTGCACAGAAGCAAAGATTCACAATGAATTACTGCACAGATCTTTAAGAAAACAAAAAGTACATTAAAATTCGAGAAAGAATACACAGGACTGTTGTATTTAGACAATATTTGCTTATTCCAGATTTAAGCGTAAAAGTTTTAAGAGCTGTGCTTTGACCTTTTATGATCTGCAATTGTAAAATATTATGTTTTGTTCTCCAGCTTTCCACATATTACACAACACTACCATACAATTCAAAATGGAGAAGTTTAATCTAGAAAGAGACTACCAGGCAACTTTCCCATTTAATGAAGACCCTATAGCGGTGGAAAGCATTTTAAAGATTCAGGGAAATTTGGTCAACAATGTTCAGGTGAGTCTGTAAGGGGCTTTGTAGCGAGGAAGAGAGGAAGACCAAGATATGTTTTAATGATTGTACCTAGTGTTTACTTTTTTTTATTTGGCTCCCACAACCTTTCAGTTCATATTTGAATAGGTTTCCATTAGGCCATGCTACAATGTATCAGAGTCACTAGGAGAGAAGGGTTAAAATGGGTATTTTGTAGGTCACAAATCCTTTAAAGGATAAGTTCACCTTTTGCAAAAATTAAAGACATGCATATTTAATAAAATAAAAAAATATGCATTTCTTTAATTTTTGCACTCAAGCCTGGAAAGCATTGCAATTGTGATCACTGGATCACAGCTGCAAAGCTCAGGCTTCTTCACATTCTCTATCAGGCAGAGCTCCGTACTGAGTTTCAGCTAGGAGAGATGGAAGGACGGCTGGACTTCAAACTGCATTAAATCACCTCATACAGCGTCCAGCCGTCCTCCCCCTAGGTAGGAGGACGGCTGTCGATATTCCTGCATCTACCTAGACTTCAGAACTCAGTACGGGACTCTGCCTGGGAGAGAATGGGCTGAAGTCTGAGCTTTGCAGCTGAGATCGAGTGATCACAATTGCAATGTCACGGGAGGACACAAACTAGCGTCCTCCCGTGACCCAAAGCTCAGTATACCACGAGCTACAGCTTGCGGTATACTGAGACCGCCGCAGCCGGGACGGATCCCCACATTACTGTCTGGATCCACCCAGCTGCGTGATTGACAGCTGGCTCTGCCTATCTAGAGGCACAGCCAGCTGTACCCGCCCCCTCCCCCGTCCGTTCCGCCAGTCAGCGCTGGAGGATCGGAAAGGGGAGGGGGGGAGTCCCTGCAGGGAGCCGTGAGTGACGGTCACGACTCTCTGCAGGGATAGATCGAGAAGTGAGCGAGCGACGGTATGTGTTCTCTTCCCGATCTATTGAGCCGACGTGACAGTTTCATTGTCACACTTCGGCTCGAACTATGAGGCTGAGTGATTTTCAATCACCTCATAGTTCTCCTTTTAATGGAACTTTAGAGAGTGCCCTATCCTTTTGAGAATATTGCAGCTGCCCTATTACAGTTCTATGGATTTGCACTCTAAGCTCCGTGCCTCCTAGTGTTTTTTACTATTTAATAACCGAATTTACCCCCAAACCTCCCTCTCTCCCTCAAGGGGAGGTAGCAAGTAGTCCTATGCAAAAGTGTGATTACAACAGTAGAGATGCGCTATACTGCCTTTTAAGCTTGTTTTCTTCATGATATCAGGAATATTTGGGACTGCTTTTGCTTTGAGCGTTACATGTACTGTATATGTTATAGTCAGTTTAAATCATGCCAAACACACCTTTTTATTTATTGTTTGTGTTCCATACAGGTGGTTCTTGCAAAACATGTGTACGAGCAGGTTTTACAGACTCTTGACAACTTGGTATATAGTGGCGATGTGAATACATTGCCTCAGTCTTCCTGCACCTCAGGTTCTGCAACCCCTGATAAATCTGCATCTAAAGCTGCTGATGTTTTACTTGAGCAGAAAGAAACTCATTTGTTCAATGTACCTCACCTTAGATCCATATCCAACAAATCCGTGTCTACCCAGGAGGAAAAACACTTTACTCAAATTCAGGCGAATTTCCGTATCTCTGAATTGCAGATCCAGCTGAGTGGTGATCTCACACTTGGTGCTCAAGGCCTAGTCAGTCTCAAATTTCAAGACTTTGACATTGAGTTTAATAAAGATCACCCACAAACCCTGGCCATACAGATAGCCTTACGTTCTCTTCTCATGGAAGACTTGCTTGAAAAGAATCCTGATTCAAAGTACAAGAATCTGATGGTATCACGGGGAGCGCCTAAGACATCAAGTTTGGCCCACAAGGAATATCTGTCACAGTCATGTCCATTAGTGTCTCATGTTGAATATCCGGACATGCCGCGATCTCTTCCTTCTCATATGGAGGAAGCACCAAATGTCTTCCAGTTATACCAAAGACCAGCTCTCACGTCTCGCAAGAAACAAAGTGAAGATATTGATTCTGAGTACCCTTTAACTCCACCACCTTCCCCCACATCAGACAGGTCAAAGCCATCTCGCCGAAAGGACAGTTTTGATGACTCCTTGGTCCACATAAATGTGTTTTTGGTGGACAAAAACCACCCTGAATTCTCCTCAAAGTATAAACGTATCAATCGGAGCGTAAATGTGGATTTTAACTGCCTTGACGTATTAATTGCACTGCAGACCTGGGTTGTAATTTTAGACTTTTTCGGAATTGGATCAACAGCTGATAACCATGCCATGAAGCCAGAGACTACAGACAGCCGGCAGGCTATGAGATCGGAAATGAGCTCAAGTGTCAGTGCTCCTGTACAAGAACATACAAATATAAAAATGGATCTCAAGGTAATTAAAAACCTTAGAGGAACACACTAGGAGACCAATCTTCACCATAGGGAACCATTTGTTCCATCTGTTTATTGATTATTAGCTACTCTTAGTAGTTAGTATCATGACTTGAGCTACTAAATATCACTCATGTAACTCTAGCCTATAGCTGAAATGTCACTTGTGGGGGTTGGGTGACCCATTGGGTTGTCTTCAAATATTTGCAATGTAATAACATGGGTTATCGCAACACATGATCAGAAGGTGCTAATCATAGTGGTGCTAGTGAGGTGCTACTCATAGTGAATGGTAGCCCAACACACCTTGAAAACACAGCCCAGCACATATGCATTGCAGTGCACCACAATGCACGGATGGTATTGTGCAGTTAGTTACAAAGTACTGTATTATTTTTTTTTTCTTTTTTTGGGGACATTGTACATAAAATGCAGTAGTGTCAGCAGACACTACTGTGGAACCTTACTTTGGTTAGTTTGTAACTTATGTCCCTTCTTGCTTTGAAAGGTGCACTCTTTATCATTGGTGTTAAAGCAGACCGCTGGTGAACTGGCGAAAGCAAGTGTATCCAAGCTGATTACCCATTTGGAAAACATTGGTGAGTGTCGGACCAAAAGAGTAGAGAGAACTGTGTCTGTGTTCAACAGATAACGTATTTACATTTCATATAATGTTTTACATGACTGTCCCATAAAGAAAACCTGACTTGGCCTACAACGTGCAAGTAAATGTCCTCCATTCAAACTCTGTGGCACCCTTTGCATCCTAGGTTCATCAGTCCTCAGTCTCTCTCCAAGTTGACATTGACATTAAGCTCTGGGCTCTCCTGGTCCTGATCCCCTCCCTCTTTTATGAAAATATCAATTGCCATAGTCCAGCACTGTTACCTTTCCACTTTTTAGACCAGGTCAGGTTTCCTTTGAATGGAAATTTTGGAGTACTTTTAGTAAATACTGATTTTAAGTACTTAACATTAATTTTTAAGTGACTTTTTAGACCATTTTTACCCAATTGTTAAATATTATAGATATTGTATTTCCCATATAGTTATATACATTTTTTTTTTTTGCTAGAGCCTATCTTTCTGTACACACCTATTGCTGGACTGCTGATTTAAAATCAGTTACCTAAGGACTGATCTGTATACAGCCAGCATAAGTCGATTGAGAGGGTTGCAGTAAGAGCAAGAAATAGTCACTCTGCAGTGCTAATAACCAAGAGTCACTAGTTGAATATGTAGTGAACACTTTTGCCCAACATTCCTTAACATATGTATTTCCAAACTCTACAAAATAAAATTGTAAACCAACAAGTATATTTAAACACTTCACAAATATTATGTCATTGATTTACTAAAGTAGTAGAGGCTGCTCACTTAACAAAGTGAATGTTAACTAAGCTGGGCAAATAAGATTAAACTGTGTTCACTTTGAAAACTCAATAATATGCAGGGAAAAGCAGTTTTCATGCACGCAATTGGGCGACTGAAGTACACACGGCTTTTCCTTATTTCATAAGGTCAGGGAACATTCACGCTCTAAGTGTACAGTGTCTACGTTGATTTAGTAAATCAATCCCTATGCACTGCTATAGGGCTGCATGTGTTATAATGCTATGACAGGCCTTCTTTAACTACATTATTTCTTTTGATTTACCACAGAGAGTGATCTGGCTTTACAGGGGAGCATTGGTAGCTTGTCGCTGAGTGACCTAACTGCCCATGGCGAGCTGTACACTGAGCGCTTTACAACAAGCGGGGACGAGGCCCTGATATTCCACATTTTCAAGTAAGCTTAACCATAAAATTCTTTATACTTGTTCACAGATAAGACACTTTAACATCCATCCTTATCACCAGCTGGCTTGTCAGCAGTAGATGTACCTATACATGTTCTCCATGTGATAGCATATTGGCAGTGACAGGTACTCTTTAAGATGATACTGGGGGTCCAAAAGACTCCTATTATCACCTTTACACTCCAAATAAGCTGATGAAGTGCAGATCGCAGGCTTCAGGAGCCCAGCATTGTCAGCTATGGGACTGGAAGTGATTTAATCTGCATCACTCCCGGTCCCATAGTACGGGAGGATGATCAGTGAACGGACGCTCACCAATCACCTCCCATGCTTCCCCCTGACACCAGAGAAGCCGGTCCCGGGCCCTTAGGAGGGGCAGCGGAGCCCGGGAAACACAGCGGGGGGGGGAGTCGGGCTCGTAGAAGCGATCTGGCGGCAGCTGAGCGGCCAGAATCACTTCTACTGTAAAGCCGACAGTCGGCTTTACAAGTTTAAATGGGCCCGATGCCAGTGACGTACTATGGACATGACTGGTCATTAATGGGTTAAAATGAATAGCAGATCTGATTTTGTATAGATACCCTGCAGCTTTGGAACCTGCAGAGAAAGTACCAACCAGCTTCCTTGTTACTGGATCTGATTCTGCCCCCTCCCACCACTTGTACTATGCTATTGGTTGGGGCTGCCTATCAGTGTGTGGACCAGTAGATAAAAAAGTGGGATCAGAGCCAGCAGAGCAGGAAGGTGGTCCATATTTGCACCCTGGATTTTTGGAGGCGGTACCTGTAATTGATTGCAGCTAAAAATTTTCCCATAGGTTTACTTTTAAAAACTATATAAGAAATCTGTTTCTTTACCAGAATATTAAGGCTGGCTTCATATATATGTGTTTGGTTAATGTACAGTAACATGTTCATTTTACTCCAAAACTCTGTATGGCGCACTCCAGGGCCAGTCGTTTACAATTTAGAATAGAACTCCGGTGCACAAATACAGTAGGTGCTGATGGACCCACCTAACAGCAAACTACAACACACATGCCATGCATTGGGGTGTGCTGCATTACAAATAAAGTGCAGGTCCAGTTTTCCTTTACGTTGCCATGCGTTGATAGGTGAGAGTGGCACCGGATCAATTGCGACGTAACTAGGATGAGGTCCTTTAGAAACACTCTGCCACACACATTCATTTGATTATTCACCCTAACCACATATACCTATCAAAAAAGATGATCCCCTTTATTGCTGATTGTTTTGTTATCTATGCCCTATAGATATGGTCCTCCAGATCCCTTGTTAAAAAGAGAGTATGACATGCGTGTAAACCTGCGGATGGCCTCGGTACAGTACGTTCACACCCAGCGCTTCCAGTCTGAGGTGGTGGCATTTATCCAGCACTTCACTCAGTTACAGGATGTCCTTGGCCGGCAAAGGGCAGCTATTCAGGGGCAAACGGTAGGTTGGTGGAGGTTGGGAAATGCATACTTATGAGGATCTGAGCTATCGGGAGTAATAGTCTTGTGCTTCTGTGTCATTTGATTTACCTTGTTAAGGTCAGAGACCAGGCACAACGGGCCTCTCGGATCCTGCTGGACATTGAGGCTGGAGCCCCAGTTCTCCTAATCCCTGAAAGCTCTCGATCTAATAACTTGATTGTTGCCAACCTTGGAAAACTGAAAGTCAAGAACCGATTTTTGTTTTCTGGATCCCCAGGGACATTCTGCTTAAAGGACAAGGTAGAGTTCCATGATATGATTGCTTCTTCTTTGATATTTATAGCTATAGTATATCAATATGATAGAAATCAGAATGTGGAGTATGTGCAGGGGTTATTTTATATTTCTGCACAAACAATCACACACATAAACACACATTGAGGGGAATTTATCAAAAGTGGAGCAGACATAATCTGGAGCAGCTGTGCACGGCAACCAATCGGCTTCTCATGTTCAAATCTTAACTGAACAAACTGAAGAGAGAAGCTGATTGGTTGCCATGGGCAGCTGCTCCAGATTGTGTCTGCTCCAGTTTTGATGGCCTCCCATTTTTTTTTTTTTTTTAAATAAATGTTTAATACATAACAAATGGTTCCCCCAGGACTTTGGGTTTTCTAAAGAGCCAGCAAAGCAGAAGCTGCCTGCCTTAAAACTGGCATTGTCTGGTTGCACTCACTGCTCTGGCTTATTCACTTGTGTAAATATTCTCCTTCAGCCTTTTAAAGTGGAAGTAAAGTACATTTTATTTAAAAAAAACAGAAGGGGGTCCTGGAGCTTTCAGCCATAAGGTTCTAGTATGCACGGCATAGTCGCACATTATGGCAGACGTACCTGCCAAACCTCCAGTGCTGCGCTCCTCCCTTGCTGGCACTTCCATCTGCCTCCCGGTCTTCTTATGGGATTTAAGACTTTGCCCACTTCATTTAACTGCCACGCATGCGCACGGGGGTTACTTCATCTCGGCATGCCAGGTCTCTGTGTACAGAGAAAAGAATGCTTGATGGGAGCAAGAAGCTTTTATGGCAGAAGAGACTTGCACAGTCACATCAAGCTTGCTGATTGGCAATCGTTTTTACCGGCATATTTACTTCCACTTTAACTCTGTAGACAAAAGGCATTTTGCAGCAGGTGGTTCCACTTGCTAGATAAAAAGAGAAAGAAAATTAATATAGTAAATGCAGTTATAAATAAAAGATGACTACTCTTAGAACAGTTGTCTTTTAAGTAAACACTCCACCCCCCCCCTCCTCCTGAGTGCAGCCTACCTGGTAAAATACTCACCTTTATTCCCTCTCCAGCAGTCTTCACCTTTGCAAATAAGAATGAGCCACGGCCTCATTCATTTCTTTAGATGTGTCACACATGGTTGCCTCCAGCCATTCATTGGAGTACGGCTCATTCAAAGGAATGAATGGGGCCTTTGTTTGTGCTTTAATAGGATGTGACTGGGACGTTTTCTTTGCAAAGGTCAGGCACAATGAAGATCAGGAAGGTAGGTAGTGTGTTTTACCAGACTGACTGCAGTTGGTGGATATTTAAAGGATGCTTGTCCTTTAAAAATGCAATTTTTCACACTTATCTTACTTTACCTATATTTTTAAATGTTATATAATATTTTTTTTCTTTAGCCCTGATTATAAAGAACACATGTACAAAACCTCTATACTCTCCCTTAATCGATTATTACTTACTGCTTCATTTATTTTGTCTTGTCATAAGCCCACACGGTATCTGGTCACTCTGCAGTATTTCTGATTCCTGTCATACATGTTGGTTATCACTGGCATGAAGCCAGCGATAACTATGTACAATAACCTACGTACAATAAAATGAAACTTTGTTTTTATTTGCTCTGAAGGACTTAATTTTACATGGGTCTTCCTACAAGGATCCAGTTTCATTACAGGTATAGCTTTCAGGTGAAAGTTTCCCCAAGTGTCTCTCTGGAGCTTATGGAATTAATGGATTGAACAGGACAGTTCTATAATTTGCTTATTTATGTGTCATGTGTGCTGTGGAATATTTATCAGACTAAATTACTAGCCTTATACTAAAACGAAAAAGGCGACTTCATACATTGAAATTAACATTTCCTGAAATTCCATAAGAGCTGACTGCAGTGTTATCTCTACAAAGAGTGCTTCTTTCATAATTCCAATCCTCATATGTTTTCTTTACAAACATATGATTGCTGCTGATTTAAGTGTCTCCTTGTTTTGTGATTTTCTGTTTGTTCAAAAGAGGTACAGAACTGTGGAAGCCG
>NW_017306362.1:1559835-1561017 GCF_000935625.1 Nanorana parkeri | reverse complement strand
AGGTCTGATTAGCAGTATTGCCTGTGGACTCCCCGCAGTTAATCTTTACCCACTCATCATGCCTTGTTCTGCACCGTATCTCTGGAGGTGGCCATATTGGTAGAGACGTGGCTTTGCTCTCTCATGTCAGAGCCTCCACTAAAGAGAATAGTGAGCGCTCAGTAGTCAAATCGTCAAATCTCACTCCAAACCTCCAGAGACTAGCAATCGGGGGCAGCGGAGCCTTAACATTTACACTGCAGGTATACAGTTATGAGGTTGTGGGTACAGGAGTGCTTCACATTCCAGGAAGTGTCAGGGGCGTCCCGAGGCCGGGTATCACCCGGAGCGGTTACCGGATGACACCCTGCCAAGACATAATCGCGCATGCGTGGGGATCATATGGATACCTGCCGGCGTCCATTACCAAGAGAGACGAAGGGACAGTCACCCGGCGGGATAAGGTATGCCGCCGGGTCCCCTCCTTTCTCCTGAAATTGGCGGGCTCCCGGTCCATGACAGAGTGGCCGACTTTTCAGAGGATGTGACACCAAAATGACTCTCAGTCATTTTGGTGTCACCCCCTCCAATGGTGTCACCCAGGTGCGGTCACTGGAAAGTGTACTGCTATTTTTCAGGAGGCATTCTGAACAACAGGTGCATTTTCCAAGGCACTGCTTAGGTCCAATTAACATTTCTTGATCTTCCATATAACATGGCAAATCTTTACTTTGTGAGATCGGTTCCGCCTAAAGTAATCTAACCAATGGGCCCTGTGAAAACTGATGACCTCTATAATGAGCAGATAATAAAAATCACTGAAATCTTGCCAACCTTATTTTTATTACAAGATTGTATTTCTCTTTTACTTGGCACTGGTAACTTGCGCATATTGGAGCCGGTAAGAATCCAGTAGATACAGCTGTGTGGCTGTCACCGCTTGATTTTTTCATGGTTACTCTAAAGTTGACCATACACCTGCAGATTTTCTGCACATTTTCTTTGGTCAGATGGAAAAAGTGCAACAGATTCCTCCATCTACGCTCAACTGTGTGGAGGGAGAAATCTCCCACTGGGCCAAGTTTCAGTATCTTGCTAGTCGGCCCTGCTGGCTCTCAAAATACCTGAACAATGCCTACATCCAATCAGATTGTTCAGGTATTTTGACAGCCAGCGGGGCCGACTAGCAAGATACTGAAGCTT
>NW_017306362.1:1441751-1559476 GCF_000935625.1 Nanorana parkeri | reverse complement strand
TTTTTTTTTTTTTTTTTAAATAAATGTTTAATACATAACAAATGGTTCCCCCAGGACTTTGGGTTTTCTAAAGAGCCAGCAAAGCAGAAGCTGCCTGCCTTAAAACTGGCATTGTCTGGTTGCACTCACTGCTCTGGCTTATTCACTTGTGTAAATATTCTCCTTCAGCCTTTTAAAGTGGAAGTAAAGTACATTTTATTTAAAAAAAACAGAAGGGGGTCCTGGAGCTTTCAGCCATAAGGTTCTAGTATGCACGGCATAGTCGCACATTATGGCAGACGTACCTGCCAAACCTCCAGTGCTGCGCTCCTCCCTTGCTGGCACTTCCATCTGCCTCCCGGTCTTCTTATGGGATTTAAGACTTTGCCCACTTCATTTAACTGCCACGCATGCGCACGGGGGTTACTTCATCTCGGCATGCCAGGTCTCTGTGTACAGAGAAAAGAATGCTTGATGGGAGCAAGAAGCTTTTATGGCAGAAGAGACTTGCACAGTCACATCAAGCTTGCTGATTGGCAATCGTTTTTACCGGCATATTTACTTCCACTTTAACTCTGTAGACAAAAGGCATTTTGCAGCAGGTGGTTCCACTTGCTAGATAAAAAGAGAAAGAAAATTAATATAGTAAATGCAGTTATAAATAAAAGATGACTACTCTTAGAACAGTTGTCTTTTAAGTAAACACTCCACCCCCCCCCTCCTCCTGAGTGCAGCCTACCTGGTAAAATACTCACCTTTATTCCCTCTCCAGCAGTCTTCACCTTTGCAAATAAGAATGAGCCACGGCCTCATTCATTTCTTTAGATGTGTCACACATGGTTGCCTCCAGCCATTCATTGGAGTACGGCTCATTCAAAGGAATGAATGGGGCCTTTGTTTGTGCTTTAATAGGATGTGACTGGGACGTTTTCTTTGCAAAGGTCAGGCACAATGAAGATCAGGAAGGTAGGTAGTGTGTTTTACCAGACTGACTGCAGTTGGTGGATATTTAAAGGATGCTTGTCCTTTAAAAATGCAATTTTTCACACTTATCTTACTTTACCTATATTTTTAAATGTTATATAATATTTTTTTTCTTTAGCCCTGATTATAAAGAACACATGTACAAAACCTCTATACTCTCCCTTAATCGATTATTACTTACTGCTTCATTTATTTTGTCTTGTCATAAGCCCACACGGTATCTGGTCACTCTGCAGTATTTCTGATTCCTGTCATACATGTTGGTTATCACTGGCATGAAGCCAGCGATAACTATGTACAATAACCTACGTACAATAAAATGAAACTTTGTTTTTATTTGCTCTGAAGGACTTAATTTTACATGGGTCTTCCTACAAGGATCCAGTTTCATTACAGGTATAGCTTTCAGGTGAAAGTTTCCCCAAGTGTCTCTCTGGAGCTTATGGAATTAATGGATTGAACAGGACAGTTCTATAATTTGCTTATTTATGTGTCATGTGTGCTGTGGAATATTTATCAGACTAAATTACTAGCCTTATACTAAAACGAAAAAGGCGACTTCATACATTGAAATTAACATTTCCTGAAATTCCATAAGAGCTGACTGCAGTGTTATCTCTACAAAGAGTGCTTCTTTCATAATTCCAATCCTCATATGTTTTCTTTACAAACATATGATTGCTGCTGATTTAAGTGTCTCCTTGTTTTGTGATTTTCTGTTTGTTTAAAAGAGGAACAGAACTCTGGAAGCCGTGTTTTTTTAAAAAAAAAAACTCAGGGAGAGGAAATAGGTCTGATTAGCAGTATTGCCTGTGGACTCCCCGCAGTTAATCTTTACCCACTCATCATGCCTTGTTCTGCACCGTATCTCTGGAGGTGGCCATATTGGTAGAGACGTGGCTTTGCTCTCTCATGTCAGAGCCTCCACTAAAGAGAATAGTGAGCGCTCAGTAGTCAAATCGTCAAATCTCACTCCAAACCTCCAGAGACTAGCAATCGGGGGCAGCGGAGCCTTAACATTTACACTGCAGGTATACAGTTATGAGGTTGTGGGTACAGGAGTGCTTCACATTCCAGGAAGTGTCAGGGGCGTCCCGAGGCCGGGTATCACCCGGAGCGGTTACCGGATGACACCCTGCCAAGACATAATCGCGCATGCGTGGGGATCATATGGATACCTGCCGGCGTCCATTACCAAGAGAGACGAAGGGACAGTCACCCGGCGGGATAAGGTATGCCGCCGGGTCCCCTCCTTTCTCCTGAAATTGGCGGGCTCCCGGTCCATGACAGAGTGGCCGACTTTTCAGAGGATGTGACACCAAAATGACTCTCAGTCATTTTGGTGTCACCCCCTCCAATGGTGTCACCCAGGTGCGGTCACTGGAAAGTGTACTGCTATTTTTCAGGAGGCATTCTGAACAACAGGTGCATTTTCCAAGGCACTGCTTAGGTCCAATTAACATTTCTTGATCTTCCATATAACATGGCAAATCTTTACTTTGTGAGATCGGTTCCGCCTAAAGTAATCTAACCAATGGGCCCTGTGAAAACTGATGACCTCTATAATGAGCAGATAATAAAAATCACTGAAATCTTGCCAACCTTATTTTTATTACAAGATTGTATTTCTCTTTTACTTGGCACTGGTAACTTGCGCATATTGGAGCCGGTAAGAATCCAGTAGATACAGCTGTGTGGCTGTCACCGCTTGATTTTTTCATGGTTACTCTAAAGTTGACCATACACCTGCAGATTTTCTGCACATTTTCTTTGGTCAGATGGAAAAAGTGCAACAGATTCCTCCATCTACGCTCAACTGTGTGGAGGGAGAAATCTCCCACTGGGCCAAGTTTCAGTATCTTGCTAGTCGGCCCTGCTGGCTCTCAAAATACCTGAACAATGCCTACATCCAATCAGATTGTTCAGGTATTTTGACAGCCAGCGGGGCCGACTAGCAAGATACTGAAGCTTGGCCCAGTGGGAGATTCCTCCATCCACACAGTTGAGCGTAGATAGAGGAATCTGCACTTTTTCCATCTGACCATAGAAAATCTATCGGTGTATGGCCAGTTTTAGACATGTTGAGGTTGTTACCTGTTGTGGCCAATTTCAGCCCGATAAGGTAACCGTCATCATGTCTGCAGGTAGCAGTGGCCTCCCCCATGGGAATTTCCTTTGAGGAAATAGTCTTCCGCATTTGATACAAGGCTTTTAGATTTATATCTGGATTTGTTCTGTAAATATTGCAAAGTTTTTGTTTTTTTTCTCCAAGAGCCGATACATTTTGTTCAGAATGAGTCATTTCCCTTAAAGGATAGGGTCAGTGCAAAGCTTGTCAGTCGTTGTAGAGAACCAACAACTTCCCTAATTGCAAAAGTGATCAGTCTTCTGCCTGGCACCTACTGGGGAAGGAAACCTCTCTACAGACACTCCATAGAGTTCAAGTAACATATTCCAATTCATAGCTGCTAAAAAGCCCGCAGGTTCTTTGACTTTGACCAGCAGAATAAATACTAGAAAACATAAATATGTTTATTCACAGGCCAGGTGCAATTCTAATTTTTTTTCCCCCAACACACCAGAGTCCCTATAGCATGTAATCATATTTAGGCATATTTGCTTTTAAGGCAAGGCCTCATTTATACCTATGTAGAGTCATGTTTATGCTTTGTGGTTATTGCTGAATTCTGCATTCTGCATGGTTTGATTGGTGGTGGCTTTGGAAGTGATTGCATGCTCATAGAGTGGTAACATAGTACATAACCTCTTACATTGACAAACAATTTCATTTAATTAAACCGGTCGTTAGGGAAATGCTTGTGAAAATGCAGAGTGTCTGACTAATGCTAAGCCGCTGTTTTTTAGGTGTGTATACACCAACGATCAAAAATGGAATATATTTATTAGCCCTTAGATGTGGTGGCTGCATTCGTTTTTCTCTTTTTCAGGCTCTTCTTTCTTTACTTTATCTTCTTCTGGTGACCCTGCCAGTAACATACTTCCTGTCCTAGGGTGACAACACTCACTCAATGTACTGTATCTGTGGAGGAGTAAAGTTGTCACTCTAGGGGTAAGGTAGGTTTTAGATGACCAAGTAAGCAATATATTGTGTCTCAGCTGTGGGGGAAGAATGCACAAAGTTTATAATTTCATAGTTGTTTAGAATTGAGCCTTTACTGCTGTTGTCGTATGTATTATGATCTTTAACTAATGTTGTTTGTCCGGCTGTGTTTATTCTTTAAACTAGAGTTTGGGTAAAACTTCATCACCCATTGTTACCCCAGAGCACAAAGTCAGCAGTAGGAGGAGTGAAGTCCGGTCAAGTTTGGAAGGCGATTCTGCTGAAGGTTTGTTCATGGCCTCATCCCCGAAGTTTAGGAAAGAGACAAAAGTGGAGAGTGTTCCAGACTGTTCCGGAGACCCTGGTGAGTAATTGGAGAGATCACATCCACTTAATGCTTTCTGAGGCACCATTCACACATTAGTGGTTTTCTGCTCATTTTCGTACACACGGAAACAAGCTAAACATAAACAATGCCTTCCAATGTGCATTGTTCAGACTATAGCTGTGTCCACGTGGTACGAAACCGTGCGTCCCACAAGATAGTCCAGGAAAACAACATATTTTGAAGGGGATCCTGTGAGACCCCGAAACGTTGTGTTTGATGCATCATGCTATGTTTAATGCGTCAATAAATAGACGCCATTGATTTGTTACTTCTAGTGCCGGTGTCTGTTATTTTCCTGTGATCATAGACGGTTGCCATCTGTCGACAGCCACAGCACCTATTTTTACACTATGGAACAGCGGTTTTGAGTGTGATGGGTTCATGGACTGTGTCACAAGATAGTCCAAGCGAGATTATTTGAACGGATTCCGCACATTTGCAGCTATAGTAATAGGCCCAAGTGCGCAGAATCCACCATATGTAACGCCATATGTGAATGGAGCCTGACAGTTCTCTGCTTTCCTATATGAGATTTTGTGAAGGGAAGATGGCTGTGTGTTTGAAAATATTCCTCCCCTACTATGCAATTTAGCTTTTGAATAGCTTGTCTGATAATCTCCTGAAACTTTTATAGTTTTAAGTTTATGAAGCTTTTTACAGAAGTTCAAGTCCACTATTCTTTAAAGTGGACATCTATCAAATGTTAACATACGACAATCTTGTTGGGATAGATAAACAGTAATAGAAGGGCTTAAATACTTTCATTTTGCTGTAAAAACATCTGCCCCAGGTTCTCTTTAGTGCTGGCCCCATTTAAAGGCCTAGTTGATGGGTCACGTGATTGCTTTTGAAGTGAAAGCTCAGAATTCAGATTAACGATTCTCTCCATCAGAGATCAGTTGTCTAGGTTTGTAAATGTAGGCAGTAGTGCAAGGTGCACAGAGCACCATTTTCCCAGGACAAAGTATTTCAGCGTTTTTCCATTAATCTTTTGATTTATATCAACAGTACAGTTTCATTTTAAGATATTTTAGAATCACATAAAACGGTGTGTTTCTGTCTACAGATGATCACATCTGCCTATTGGACTGCATTGTGGTTGATCTACAAGACATGGACATCTTTGCTGCACTGAGGGATCCCAGAGACTGTGCTGAAGGCCTGGAGAAATCCCAATCTGTCCTCTTCTTCCCATCATACATTGTCAGACAGACAGGTGGGAGCCTTTTAACTGAGCGATGTCGACTCAAGCTTCAGCTAGAGAGGAATCTGGATAAGTAAGTGTCATTTTTTTATGGGTGCAATTTATTGTAAATATCTTATGCATGATTTTGAGGAGAAATGAATGGGTCGATCTGTGCTATCTTGTAAATTTAAGGCACATACAGGTACCAGCATAGGTCTTCAACCACCTTCTAAAGTGTTGCAGGAGCCTCCCAATCTTGGGCACCGCAATATGGAAATATCTATTTTGGCATGTTAAACAGAGCTGTGGTACACCCCTTCCCACCTCCTGCTTTAGTTGATCAGTGAAGCTAGCCATCAATGTAAGGGCTTGTGTAGGGGTCGACCGATTATCAGATCTACCGATAATCTGGTCTGATATTTACAGATTTTTCAATTATCGGTCAAAGTGACCGATTATTACCAATATTAAGAGCTTGCAAAATTCAGCCGGTTCTCAAGAAAGCGGCCGTAATTTGCACAGTGGATGCCGCTCTCTGGCTGGCATCCCTCGATCAGCTTGTCAGAAGCCGGCAGCTATTGAGCTGCTGGCCCTGCTCGAGTATTTCGACAGCAGCCAGAAAAAAACACAGTAAACTGGAGGGTATAGTGAAATTGGTCAAAGCTGCGCACCTACCTGCCACTTCACAAAGGAGGATGGACTTGTCGAAAGTTGTTGTTGGATGGGGTTAGGCAAACGGCCCACCTTCTCTTTCTATTGCAATCTTTATCAATGTCATTTGAAGAGCTAGAAGTGTCAAAGCTTCTACAATGCCTGAGTATCTATTCTGCCTTAATAAGTTTCTCTGTCATTGTTACTGGAAGTGCCTTATACTTGAGAGTTGAGGTCTGGGTCTTGAAATCAAATTGTAAAGGCTGCTTGTTTGGCGTGGTGACTTACTGGGGCATTCGTCAAAAGAAGGAAATGTCAGTCAAAAAAAGGAAAGTGCGACTGCCAAATCCAACGAAGATTTAGCAGTCATAATTCCGTCTTCTGACCTTTTATTACATGGTTGGACACTAACCAAAAAAGGTTTGTACATCCGTTTGGGGTGGTTCAGTAAGGCATTTTCAACACTGGCGGTGTAGATGCCCTCAGAAGCTGTGTGAAAATTCATAAAAGCCATCGGACACTTTCATTAGAAATACTGACGTCTTTTATTTTGCTTTTTTTGATTTGTTTTTTCTGCACTTCTTCTTTTTTTGCTGAGCAAAGAAGAACAAAGGGGACAATTCACATGTTTGTATGTATAGTATAATGAGGAGGAACTGTTTTCTTCATTGCTTCTCACAGTTGAGGGACCTGTTTCTTCAGTAGCATGGAGCTCAAATGTATGGCTTCCTACTGATCATCATTCCAGACTCAATATGCTCATGGAGCCTGGGAAATATCAATTAAAGAATGAAAGTTTGGATATTTGCTGTGGGTTAATGCATGCTGTCAGAGAACGTCCAGTCTCTTAGATTTAATGTATATATTATTATTTTTTTCTCCAGAGAAATAAGTCACTCGGTTCCAGATATGTCCATTCATGGAAGTTTATCATCTGTCCACTGCTCACTGGATCTAAGTAAATATAAACTAATCAAAGGCCTGCTGGAGAATAATCTGGGGGAACCTGTTGAAGATTTTATGCGACCGTATGACTTGCAGGATCCACGTATTCACGTAATTAAAAAAAAAAAAAGCCTCTCTACTTGGTATGAAATCTATTTCTGAAAAGCTGTAGAGCAGTGGTGCCTATTAGGTTGATTGCAATCTACTAGTCGATCGCAAAGTGAACACTGGTAGATCGCGATCGGCTCACTGACCTGTGTCCTGTCCTCCCGTGGTGCTAGTGCGGCTGAATGTGTCAGATGCCGCAGACGGGAAGGGGCGGGACACCTCTCTCCGTGTGCAACATGGGCCACATTCGGCCACACGAGCACCGCGGGAGGACAGGACGCCGGCACACGAGATGAGACCTGGAAAACTGCTGCAGTGGAGGTGAGAAAAGACAGACAGGAGAGAGACAGCAGGGAAGAGAGGCAGCAGAGAAAGTGAGAGAAGAGACAGCAGAGAGAGAGAAGAGACGGCAGAGAGAAGAGAGACAGCAGAGAAAGTGAGAGAAGAGAGACAGCAGAGAGAAACAGGGGAGAGAGCGAAGAGACAGCCAAGAGAGAGGGCCGGTTCACACCACAAAGTCTCCGTTCCAGAGTGTTCGGCCTCTAGAACGCAGAGCCTCCTGGTGGCTGAAGGATTATTCCATGTCATAATAATGTCAGCTGTGACCTGGAACAGACATGCAGATCAGGAGCTGACCTCACTAATCTGCATGCATGTAGCGGTTCAGTGACTAAAGATGTATTGAAGCTAGAGATGGCCAGGCAAGTAGTATTTTTAAGAGATCAGTAATTGAAGCTTCCATTTAATGACAAGTTCAGGATAATTTTTAAAGCAAAGCCAAGCAATTCCTCAGCCTTTTAACTGTCTTTCCTCTTTACACCTGCAGACCGTTCTAAGTGGAGAGGTCTACACTGGAGTGTCTTTCCTCATTGATATGGTGAATGTTAGCCTGGAGCTTCTTGAGGACAAAGAAAAGGAAGGGGTGAACCATTCATTGGCTCGGTAAGAATTTTTGGTAAAGGAGTATTGTTTAGTATATTTAGTATTGTTTGTATAGTAACTGTCAGTGAGAGTTCACATGTTAAGGATAGCAGTCATTATGCTGTACTGATCCTGTACTTTTATTTTTGTTATCATTTAGGTTTGACTTTAAAAAGTCGAAACTGCTTTTTGAGAGCTTTTCAAACCAAACTAATTCCATTAACCTGGTCTCCCATTCTATGATGGCTTTTGACACTCGTTATGTTGGCCACAAGCCAGCCGCTGCTTCTAAACCCAATGTGTTTAACTGCATCCTGCAACCTTCCAAGAGCAACAGCAATCCTGGCTCCCTGCAGATTGAACTGCACCACAGGTGAGAAAGGCAGGCGTAGCTAGATGGCACTCCAAAGTATTTCCATGTCCGTTTTCTGTATTTATAATCTGTTCATAATCAATGAATTCTGTACAAATATGGATTTTCCTAGCAATATCTGAGAATAAGTACATTTTTTGTTATGTTTTCTTTATCTTCTAGGTCAGTTTAGCTTACTTCCTGAAGCCTGGCTATGATCTATGCCAGAGATAGGCAAACTCCAACTATGGTGAAACTAAAAATCCTATCATGCCTCTGCCTTTGGGAGTCATGCCTGAGTCTTGCAATGTCTCGTGGGACTTGTAGTTCCACCACAGCTGGAGTTTGACTACCACTGATCTAAGCAATCGTCCTAAATTTAAAGAAAATCGGTTATGATTGGGCTTATTTAAGAATCTGAATATTCAGACTTAAAGTGACTCTAAACTCAGGAGTTAAATCTTACAAATGCATTCAAGTACCTTCATTTTTAACAAAAATGTATCTTATTTGTGTATCACTCGGCTGTAGACCCTCAAATCATCTCTGATTTGGTGCTGACACTGTCCTTCCTTCTGGACGGTGGTTACTTTTGATCCCCATGGTCCATGTGTGTGTGTTATAAAGTAGCCACTGCTCCAAGCTCACTCCCGGGATGGACTACAACCCCAATACATTTTAGTAAACTAAACATGAGATTTAAGTCCATCACGGGAGTGAGTTTGGAGCGGTGACTACTTTACAACTTAGTTGTATTTAAAAAATACATGTAAGGTTTTTTTATGTACATGTTTATGGTTGAACAATGATCTTTATTACTGTATTTGCTGGCGTATAAGACTACTTTTTATACTTAAAAACATCCCCCGAAAATCGGGGGTCGTCTTATACGCAGGGTATACATTGTATACCTTTAGTTTGTTTGGGCCAAGCTGGCCCAAAACGAACATCCCTAATCTGTCAGCCCGCTGGATGTGCGGTAATACTGTATGTACGGTAGCTTCGGCTACATACAGTATACCGCGCTGAGCAAATCACAGCGAGCGATGTACACAACCGCTGCCAATCCAAGCAGGCTTTGTA
This sequence comes from Nanorana parkeri, assembly GCF_000935625.1. Taxonomy (NCBI): domain Eukaryota; kingdom Metazoa; phylum Chordata; class Amphibia; order Anura; family Dicroglossidae; genus Nanorana; species Nanorana parkeri. Next base: position 1,549,818 of record NW_017306362.1, on the reverse strand, counting down.
TTCATTAATAGAATACATTGCTCGCCGTGATTGGCTCATGTATGTAGCTGAAGCTACCGCACATCCTCCATGATGTTTTTAAATAGTGTTGCCACGGAAGTGGGGTAGTCTTATATGACGAGTATAGCCCAAAACCTATGTTTTAAGTGGAAAATTAGGGAGTCGCCTTATACGCCGGCAATACGGTATCTGTTTGGAGTTGAGCTTTAAGATCGAGTATTCCGATTCTTTCACAAATTCAACAGTGAATGGTTCTCTTTCAGGCATTCCTTATCAAATCCTGTTCTTAATCTAATTGTTCTACTTAAATATCAAAGCATCTCCTGGCCATATATTACAATGTAGATCTTTTAAGTCAATGATTGTTCTAGGCTAAATATCAGAATATGGTTCTTATGTAGGTGCTATGCAGAAATGTCAGGGTCTGTACATGTTTGGTATTTAATGCTTCCTAATTTTTCCCATTACATCTCTGTTCTCTAGATCAACAAAGGACACCTCCTGCTACACAGTCGTCCTGAACAATCTGAGAGTGTTTCTGATATTTGACTGGTTAATGCTTGTGCACAAGTTTCTACAGACACCAAGTGACAAATTAAATCATGGCCACCTTCTTTGGGAAGACAGGTCTGGCACCACTGTGCCTGTGGTCCCAAAAATTGTGAAATCTGGTGTTGTAACCAAGAGGTCATCTGTACAGGTGACTCCAGAAAAACAGCTTGAAGTCAAAATCAACGTTACTGGTGAGAGGTCTCTGTGTGTGTTTTGACTTTTCATTGTGGGGGCTTTTCAGCTCTGGTCATTACAGGGCAGGCTTAGAAAACCTTTCACCATCTGCTGCAAAACCTCAAAATCCAGCCAACCCTGCCAGCCTTTGGCATTTGCAGCAGCTGGAAAGCTATAGCTTGGAAAGTGGTGGAAATGGGAGCAGTTTCTTAAAGTCTGTACAGGTTTAGCCTTGTTTACTGTGAAAGTCAAGTCTTCAGTCCTCTCTGGCTAGCAACATGCAAACCTTCATGCCCCTATGTGGTCTTTATTAATTGTACATATTTTGATACTATAGAAAAATATATTGTTGAAAATACGTAGATGAAAATCTTTTAGTGATTTCAGTCTGTTGTGGCTTTGAACATTTATTTTTAAAAGTTGTTGGTTGTGATCCTGATTTCTCTGACTTTCTCTAGGGACGGAGTTTGTTGTTGTTGAAGATGCATCTTGTGTCGACACAAATGCTATCATCTTGAAAGGAACTACTGTTCTCACCTACAAGCCGAAATTGGTGGATCGACCCTTCTCTGGCAGTTTATTCGGGATTGAGGTATACAGATATATTTATCTCTCTCTTTTTTTCCATCACTCTCTCTTGTGTCATATCTGTCAGTTTTCCACCCATACATCTTTAGTTGGAGTTGATTTTTTTTAAATTTTTTACCAAGGCATTTAATATCTTATTTTGTTGTTATGTTTAATATAAAGAAAGAAGGCCACTTCCTGTTTTAGTAGAGGACTATTGGGTTTGTTTAGCTGTACACACTCAGGGAATGTGCAGCAGCTTTCTCTCTGCTCTACTCCTCAGTGTTCCACTTCCCCTTTCTTGGCTGTTGGCTAGATACTAAATTATTTTACCATGCGACCCCTTCTTCCCCCTCTGCTCTACTGACCTATGTACTGTATGTATGGATGCTCATCCACTGGGGCTCCTTCTCCAGTCCTTATCTTCTGCTAGTGCACTATCCTCTTTAGGATCTCTGCTACCCTGTTTTATTGCCATTCTTCCCCATGTTATTTTACCCCACGGTCCTCCTGATTGTAGTCACCCTTCTGCTTCATACCCATCTCTTATCTGTCCATTAGCACCCATTGCCTGTACATCTGGCTGTCACTTCTCTCCTCTTCTGCACTCTTTCTGCTTCCACTGCCTCCTAAACCACTTGTACCAATTTCATGGGTATTATTTTCAGTATACCCACTAATAAGCTCATCAACATCTCTTTATAACTGCCCAGGATTATTCTTTGTTTTGACAGGTATTTAGCTGCCGCTTGGGGAGTGAGCAGGCCACAGCTCTGTCAATCATAGATCCGGTTCATGTTCAGATAGAGCTAGTTGGAAATTCAAATTATCAGAACAGCTCTGGTCTGATGGATGCATTTAACACTGAGGATTTTCCGCCAATCCTGGAGGTAATGTCGGAAATGTGATTTTGATTTTCTTTACCTTTTTGAGAAAGAAAAAAAAATTCAGTAGCTTGCACATTCAATGGGAAAGGGCAACTCTGCATGGGTGAACTCATGTGGTATATTTCCATCCTGGTGGTATAAATTTGATTACATTTTGACATGATCCCCCACCAGTTGTTACTTTTCACCACTTTGGAGTATTCTGATACACTACACGCAGCTCTTTGCTTGGCAGTTAGTTAGAATTGTTGAGAACTCTTTGAGGTTAAAAATCCATGGTTGAATAGTCCTCCAACATACAGGCTCATAAAATATGTATTGCCTCTTGCATATTAAAGGATTTTAAAGGTCTTCTGCTAAATTCCAGATTTCCTACTATATATGCTGCATGCAACAACTGAATTTTTGTGGTCGGACTTCTGCCAAATGTCTCAAAACAGCAAAGCTGTACCTGCATACTGCAACAGATTTGAATACTGCTGCACCCATTCAGAATTGATCAGAATTTTAACCCTAAATTATTTATTTTATTTAAATAGATTCAGCTACAGACACTGGACATTAGACTGTCATACAATGATGTGCAGTTATTCCTGGCTATTGCAAAATCCATACCTGAGCAGACGAGCCCCAGTGCCCCGGAGTCTGCAGCTCCTGACACGTCAGCTTCTTCTGCCAGTACTTCTGGTATCATCAAGGAGAATGAGAGTGTAACTGTCAGAGATACTCGCAGGCATGCTATGGACCCCCTTCTAGGTAGGACCTCAGAGAAAGGATGCAAACTACCTATGTTGACAATGATGTTGATATCGATTGACACAAAATTGGTGTGTAATTTGTAAGAAGGAGAAGGTTCTTTTAACATTTTAAGAACAAATAAGGTATCTGTATTAATTTGAATTAAAATGAGATAAGGCAGAATTGGTTGCTAGGCACTCACTTCACATCCTATAAGTCAAAGAATCCCTATATTGTCATCTTATTTTTGCATTACATTGGATATAAAGGGGATTGAGAAATACAAAACTATAAAAATATTTGTTGCTTAGAATGTCAAAATAATCCAAAATGTAATATAACATTTTTCTGGCTTCATACTTACAATCCATATGAATATTGGGCAGCCAGCAGGTATAGCTTTCAGATTATTTCTGTAAAAATCCTGTTGTTTGCAGAGCTCAGTAGCTCAAGTAAATGATTTAGAACAGTGGTCCCATCCCTCCTTTATTAGAAAATGTATAATGCATACACGAAACATTGATCTATAAAGTTATAAACAATTGATCCCTTAAAGAGAGACAAACGCTGCATACTGCCATAAGGTGCTCACATGCATCATAAAGCAGGCTGAGAGCAACATGTGATTTTTGCTTTGTAGTATTGTGAACGCTTACGTGATCAAAATGAATGTAAATTACGTAGAGTGACTTCATGAAAGATGTCCCGTGTTTTTCTTTGTTTCACATGTTTTTATTTTTGATCCAGAAAACCAACTTGCACGATTGGAGGAGCTTGGATTTGGTTTGGAAGACTGTAAAAGGGCTCTGCTGACTTCTCAAGGTAAATCAGTGTAACTTGCTCAGTGTAACCTTTGATGCATTGCTTCAGTGTAGCAGCAATTGAACATCTTTTTGACAGAATAATTTGCTCTCTGGTTATGTCTTCCCTTGAAGGTCAACTCAACAAAGCTGCTACATGGCTGTTTAAGAATGCCGAGCCTTTAAAGCTAAATCAAACCAGTAGCGGTGCAGGCAGCCTACAGTGGATCTCTGGAGTGGAGCTGAAGGCTGACCATGTCTGTATCTGTTTCATTGATGACTGCATGGACTGCGATGTACCTCTTGCAGAGATCACGTTTTCCCGTAAGTAAAGTAATCGTGGCTGAATATATTTGTTGATATGATTTATGTTTGTTCAAAGTTAGAACACAGAGCAGATACTGTACTCCGCTTTCCGCAGTAAATACCACGCAATGTGCCTGCATCATTCGTTTAGTTCATGAAACGTAGGTCACAGTGTGGGGTGTTAATCGGAATTTAATACCCTAGTTAGTCTTTAAATTGATCTTTGGAAAACCCATTAGAGTCCAGGCTTTACGGTGTTCTCTGCATAACGTTGCACAGAATACTGTACAGAAGATGGAGAGCAATTCCGATGACCAGGTAAAGTCATTTGGCAGCACACTTTTTTTTTTTCTTCATTAAAATGAATGGGGCTTTGCTTGCTTTAGGACTCTGAACCACTGTACTTTATAAATGTTTTCTTTTAAACAATAGCAGAAGGTCCCATATTGCAGATCGGTGAATGGAGAATTTAAGATGTTAGATACACTACCTTCTTCTTTACAGTCCTCAGATCTGCAACACCACAGTTCAGGTCCTATTCTACCAGCTGCTGCTGCTTACTTTTCATTTGGCACTTGAAGTTGATCATTATTGGATGCAGGCACAAAGGAGACTATCATACCCATCCTACACTCTACTTGATGTCATCTACATAGTAGTCTTCTTCTTGAATGTTTTTCCTGTTAAAACCTGTGTAAATGCACTGTAGCAGCTGTTGTGAATAGGATTAAGGCTGCTGTAAAAAAATCAAATTGTATAATTTGAGAGCTGCATGGCTTTATTGATTACTCACCTACACTTCACATTTGTCCTTTTTCAGGTTTGGTCTTTTTTCAGCACTTTGTGTCTAATCCCAATGGATCAGCTGAATTCACAATCTCTGGAGACTATTATAACCGTGAGCTTTCAGGTATCTGATTGATTGGTTCTATTTATAACTTAACATGATCTGACCTGATCTAGAAGTGGATCTAAGGATGAACAGTGCTGAATTTAGTCCCCTAGTTAGTCTTTAAATTGATCTTTGAAAAACCCTTAAAGTCCAGGGTACAGCCTGGACTCTACGGGGTTTTCTAAAGATCAATTTAAAGACTAACTAGGGTATTAAATTCAGATTAATGCAGGGTATTGGCTTCTTTCTAACTCAAGATTAAGTCTTGCCTCCTTTTGACACTATGCCCTTTCGACACTGTCAATTGCCATAATCTCTGAAGCCTGATGATGCTATGGTATTTTACATTTGATTAACTAGGGTGGGACTAAGTCTCAGTTTGGAAATAAGTTGCAGCACTGTTTACAGCTTAGGCCTAGGATTTTAGGGGTTTTACAAGGACAATGGTATTAGTCCAAAATGTGTACTTGCAGGTGCCGCAAGGTGCCTGTATATCAGCACTCTGGTTACCTTAGGCACTCTCAAGGTTAGGTAAGGTTCCTCTTAATCATCTGGGATTAATATATATTTTTTTTCCATTTTAGGTTGGGAACCTTTCGTAGAGCCATGGCCCTGTGCAATATCTTGGCAGAAACAAGAAGCTAGCCGTCTCCACCCATCACGCCTGAAGTTCGATCTAAAAGCCAAACAGCGACTTGACATAAATATCACCTCTGTGTTAATAGGTATCTTGCATATATGACGGTGTACACTGAGTGAGCAAGTGCAATATACTGTCTGGTAGATTCTTACCATTGTGTCTAAGGGTTATGGATTTTGATAGCTGACCCCTCAAGAGCAATCATTGCATTCTATAAGTTGTGTTTGTGTAGCTATCACAAGCTAGAGATTTCTATACTAGTGCCTGAGAATGTATAGTAGTAAGGCACATAGTATTACCCTATATAGAGCTCACTCATTGTCTTACCTATTACCTACCCTTCTAAATCGCAAGCTCATGGGCAGTTACCTCTCCGTTTGTATCTGGTTATTGCTGCTTGTCGCAATGGTAAGAATCTACAGTATGTTTTCATTTTACCACTCAGGCTGGAGTATCTAAGCTAGTAATTGGTTGCTATGAGTAATGGCAATGTTTTACTTTGCTCCCTATTATCTCAACATTCTGGGGATTATACATTTAAAACTGAACTTCAGGCAAACAGCTAAATGTACAGATAAAATACATGTGCGGGAGTTATTTTACCTTGCAAAGGATTAGTATGTCTGACTATCCATGTCTGAGATTTACACAGCTCTGCCACACAGCATAGCTTTCTCTGACAGGTTAGGAGACCTGATTTTTCTTTGCTGCAGTTCACTAACATTTACTGGTCCAGTTCTACTCCCAGCCTGTGACTGGACAGTGAAAAGATAAGTAGAAGACTGATGAGCTCATTATTTGTCACTTTGCCCTCTCCTATTGTTAACAAGTCTTTTGTTAGCACATAAGCTCTGCAGCACAGCTGCTTAGCGCTCTCCTGTATAGAGGCTGGTTACCAAAAAGCCAGTTACGTACACTTTGTATTTAGGAAAAACATTAACCCCTTCGTGACGGGAGACGTACACTGTACGTGACGAGTTATTTGCTGCTTTAGAGGGCTGTTAATCGCTGAGAATCAGCTTTTAACATTCATTAATGTATGCCCTTACTACAGAGGCATTCATTAATGAAAGGGTTAACCTTTTTCAGACACCCGATACCTTAATATCGGGTGTCTGAGAGTCAAAGCAAAGCGGACACAGATGCCGGCTTTTGCCGGCATTCTGACAGCTCGTATAGATCGAGAGATATCTCTCTCAAGCTATACTGGCTTTTTTTTTTTCTTTCATGAATAGATACAAAATGTGTCTATTCCTACAATGTATCTATTCCTGGAAGAAGAATGTTTGTTTGCTGATCGTTGTTGCAACAATCAGAAAACATTTAGTAACAGCTGAATCCTGAACTGCTGCAGGATCAGTGTCACTAACTTATTATCGGCTGTTCTGAAGTTTGAAGCAGCCTGATAATAACCAAAAATGTATTAATTTATCATGCAGTAACAGTGAGATTAATTCACAAAATCTGCTTGATATAATTAAATAAATAAAATAACATTTTTAAGTTAAAAAAAAAAGTGAAAAGTGTAAAAAAAATAAAAAAATGTGTAAAAAATAAAATAAAATAAGGGACAAATAAATGAATGTATTTATTGCATTTTTTTAGCTGTGCTGGTTTTGTAAAAAAAATACTACAAATCAAAACTGGGAAAAAAGTGTTTTTTTTAAACGGTTTTTTCCTGTTTTTGTATATTTTATTTGTCCTAAGTGAGGCGTTAGACGCACATATGTGATATAAATATGTAGCCCTATCTGTCCTCTAAAAAACAATATATAATATGTGTGGGTGCACTTTGTAAGAAAGTATATTACTGACGTGGAAGAATCACACAGCAAAAATGTCAAAAGTGTGTCAGTCATTTACGAACAGAAACTAAAAACAAGCTCAGTCATGAAGGGGTTAAATGATGTATTAAGGAATACAGAGTTACATTAGGCTTCTTCTTATATCTGCTTGTAGTTCATCTTTAACAATGTTGTGTCATAGGGCAGGCTCTAGAAGTGACCTCTTGTTTGCTTTGTGATTTCTAGAACAATATGTGAACACTAAAGAGTCATGGATGGCGGACTACTGCAAACAAGAGAAGGAGCCACCTATAGACACTGCAGAGGAATGGATGGGCTCTTCGGTGGACCCGCCATGTATTGGGCCAAGTGAGTCATTTATTATGAGGGTTGTGTCTTTTGTATGATTTGAGATAAGATGTCTGTGCATTGCTGTGCGTAAAAGAATTGTTTAATTTTTATTACCATTCTTACAATGTGGCGTGCAACGGGATGTTGTGTTAAAGGGAACGTGTCTGCATAGAAAGCTGCCGTGGCTAATGGGCTTCAGGGCTCTCCTATTTATCATGCCTTTACTAGTTGAAAACTTTAAATAGATAGCAGAAAATAAACTGATGGTGGTTAAAGTCTTTCCTTTAATCTATCCAAAACCTAAAATTAGGGATGCACCGATAACGGTATTTTGGTATCGAGTACAAGTACCGATATTTTTTTTCCGGTACCCGCTGATACCGAATACTGATACCGGAAGTCCCATTATGAAGTCAGGTGGCGCGTAAAGACTCGCCACCTGGCTTCCCGATTAGCAGGGAAGCCGTCCCCATGCTTCTCGTCACTTGGTGACGAGAAAGCATGGAGCTGGCTTTCTGGCCAATCCGGAAGCCGGGCACCGCGTAATGACGCGGCGCCCGGCTTCCTGATTGGCCGGGAAGCCAGCTCCGTGCTCCCTTGTCATGAGGTGACGAGGGAACATGAAGCCGGCTTCCCGGCCAATCCGAAAGCCGGGCGTCGCGTCATTACAGGGCTCCCGGCTTCCTGATTGGCCAGCTTTCTGACCAATCAAGAAGACAGACAGAGAGTCATTACATGCTGCCCAGCTTCCTGATTGGCCGTGAAGCCGGCTCCATCCTTCCATGTCACAAGTGACGAGGGATCATACAGCCGACTTCCCGGCCAATCGGGAAGCCAGGCAGCGTGTAATGACTTGTGGCCCGGCTTCCTGATACCGGAAGTATCGGGCTAGGCATCGGAGCATTTGGGCGAGTACTCGCCCAAATACTCGGCCTTGGGACCTATACTAGTATCATCTAGTATATCCCTACCTAAAATGTTTTGGCTATACATACAATGTGTTATATGTAGCAATATAATCGGCGATTCCCTTCTTATGTGGTGTGCTAATTACTGTTTTGGTGATTAGGATACTTCATAAGAAAGGAATTTGTAGTTACAAATATCTAAATAAATAAACATATGCTGTATGTGGAAAGAAGCCGGTACCAATAAACAACACTATCGTGTTCGGTAGTAGATTTTTATAGCAAAATAGCACCGTGTGATGGATAGTTTACCGTACATCTGCATCTACAGACATCATCTATAATTGAACTAGAACATTTCCCAGGCCAAGGGATTTATAGAAAATGTCATGTTTAACCAGCAATCCTCCCTACTCCATAGCTTTTTTCTTTACTTATCCATATGTATTCAGCAACCCAGCACAAAGAGTCATGGTAATAATGTGTAAGTTGCAATAGCCCATAGCAGCCAGCATGCAGTCAGTAACAGATGGCTTCTGATTGATTGTTTTGGTTTCCTGTGCACTTCCCTCCTTTACCTTACTAAATAAGCCTGTTTGGTTTCTTGATGTTAGCAGAATATATGTCCTTAGAAACTGCACCAGTGTTTCTTCCTTCCTCCGCTAATCTCTCCTCTCCTGTCTGCCAGGCCTTCCTCTCTCCTACCTTAGAACTAGGAGCACTGCCAGTCTGACTAACCTAGAGCATCATGTCTATGCTAGAGGTACAGTACTAAAAACACAGGGAGGACATGTACAAAAGTTGCCTTTCATGTACAAAGAGCACTACGACAGATGAGCAAAAATTGATAGCATATTATTTTAGAGTTAAACAAACGGATCAAATGTATTATCATTATTTATTACAAGTATTTTATATAGTAGCAACAATTTACCCAGCACTTTTTTTCCCCTATAGTGTTAAGGAGAACCCCAGGGAAAACAAAGATTCGCCTTATAAATCTAAAAAGGGAAACATTATTGATCTGTCTGTATTTTCTATTTCTTTTTTAAATGAAAAAAAATCATTACAGTAGAGCATTTGTCATCTGTCTGTAGCAGACCTGCTGCGGAAACCCATTCAACGCATCATGTATCACAACAACCTATTTCAACCTATTTAAATACAAAGCATTCTAATTCAAAGGTAATACATTTAGTTCAAAATCTATCTTGGTACCAGAAATATATATTTAACTCTACTGGGGTAAGTGCAGGTCAGCATTAAGCAAAGCATGATGATGGAGGTTGAGAAAAAAAACACCATCCCAATATGCACAGGCTCAAACTAATGTTGTCCTTATGGATTAAAGACGGTCACCCTGTCAGCCTAGTGCCATTTTGGCTGAGGACAAACATGGCAAGATTTGGTGCAGGACCACTGGTATAGTTACCAGTGCAACTTTCTCATTCCAGGTCTATGGTCCATGTTTAATGCAAGTCTCTTTTGTACATGTCCCCCCACATTTCTGCCAAGACAGAAACCGTGTTATTTTTCCTAAGGTTTTGTTGAAATGTTTCATTCTTTTTTTTTTCATTTTGTGATATAATTCGTATAATGGGTTTTTTTTTCCACCTTTTTATTTTTTTTTTTAAATCATCTTAGTATGTTTATTTGACTGGGAACTATGAGTTTTGCATATTGTAAATCCTTATGCTAATTCCATGTTTCAGTTGAAATGAAGACACCAAAGCGTAGGCAGCCCTTTGTACCGTTCGCTCTCAGGAATCACACGGGATGCACGCTCTGGTTTGCTACGTTAACTACAACACCTACACGGTAAGGCGGCGCCAATGATCAGGCTTACTTTTTTTTCTCCTTTCAGCTGCCATCCTTTCTTTTCACTTTGATTCCATAACTTTTATAATGTTTAATAATTTTCATAAGATGAAAGAGTATTCATAAGATCTGGCATAAGAGTTTTCATAAGATGGGGCAGCAGGATTGTGTGATCAAGACTGAAATAGATCCTTAAAGGCAGGTCAAGTGCCTTTTGCATTTGCTCTTGTATGGGCAGCATTGTTGATGTGTGGCTGCAGCCACCTTTTTTTCTGGATAGAGAGAGAGAGAAAAGGGATAGAACCTCTGTCATTTTGTGTTTTTTTTTTTTTTTTAATTTATTGACATTTTGTTGCTGTTGGCAAGATTACTTCTGATTTCTTTCCCTGATGATAAAGTTTTGAAGACAGGAAGTTGTGGGGAATTCTTCCCATAGGGAGAGAGACAACAACGAAAAGACACATCATCTTAATAAAAGGGGGAAAATATTATAAGATCTGTTAGTGTCTTTCTGTCTTAATGATACCCCTTTTACCCCTTTTCATGTCTCGGTGTCACATTAACAGGAAATGAGATGAGTCTTCCCCAACCAGTACACTTACAGTCATGACAACCCAGGCTACCAAAACCCGAAATGCATTTTGGCTGCAGTTGAGATTTAAGAGAAAAGTCCTATTTATAATAAAGCTGGTTCTTGCTACAGTTAGAAAGCAGCTTCTGTTGTGAACTGATCGGTTGCCCCTATTGTGGTCTCCTAGAGGCTAAAATTACTAACTTAGCAGCTGTCCTGGGTTTAAGTGCAAAAGTTCAGATTTTACAGTGAACAATTGTTTTTTTTCTTATCATATATTTGTGCAGCAATACAGCTGCATAGTGCCAGCATTGCCCACGGTCTGCTTACACTTGTGCTGACATACATCTAATACACATGTGGCTCTGTCCTGAGTTCCTCATGGCTGTCAAATGCTTTTTAGTGTTGGGGAAGGGAAACCACAATGAGAGCAACAGATCTTCAGGCTATGTAGAACAGCAGGAACTGACTGATTCTCTGATCGTTTGAGTAAATGAAGCATTATGTTTCATTCACTAGACGGCTTAAACTGCTGAGTGCCTCGTTTTGATTGATGTGCAAAGTCCTAAAGCTAATTTTCTCTCTAGGAGTACTTTGCATTCAATATAGAAAAACATTATAGACGTATGAAATTAAAAAGTGGAGCCACTAAAGGGTATTCCAGGCCACCCTACTTCTGTTTCAAATTGAGCAAGGCAAATCAGGTTTTTGGTGTTTAGTTAAATCCGATTAAATGCGCAGGCGATTTTGTGCGACAAAAATGTTACAAATATAAAAAATTTTGGCAGCTCTTTCCATTGTAGTGCAACTAAAGTGATTGTAATATTTTGCAGTGCTGCACTATCTCACAGTGGGAGCCCAGAGGTCGTTTCCGATAGTGATAAAAACTTCCTGGATGACACACTCAACGTCAGTCAGTGGAGAGAAGTGCTCCCAGGAGAAGAGATCCCATTCGAGTTTGAAACCAGGGAGAAACTCAGACACAGGTAATGAGGACTGTCGGTTTCCTTATTAGCCCACAGCAGCACTCAGCAACATAAGGTGTTCCTAGTCCTCACTTAAGCTGGGTATACACTGGTAGATTTTCGTATGAACTTTCATGCGAATAATCTGATCAGCAAAATTCGATAATGGCATCAGAGCCTTCTATAGTGTCAATCGAAATTTTGTTTGATTTTGGAATGAAAGGAGTTTCCCAAACATAAACCACGTTCAGTGTCAGAATTCGTTTTGATCAACAAAAACTGGACAGTCTGTAAACTCTTTGGGAGATAACAGTGACCAGAAATGAGCAGGCAGTGCTTCTACTTCCCAATGAGTACTTGTGTCAAGTACCTTGATGCGAGCCTGAGATCACAAGGACGGCCGCGCTTACTGCTCAAGTCCAGACACCAGTGATAATAAAACAGAGGGTGCAGGGGCGAAACAGTGGCACTAGTGCTGGCAGGTGATGTACCCATGTTCCGAAACCAGCAACGCAGATGTCGGGATGCTGGGTGAAGCAGGAGATGCCTGAACACCAAAGAGCGATGTCGGCAGTGGACAGCATGGCACAGATATGGTAGCTGGAAACACAGTCAGGAACAAGCCAGGTCCATAACTTGAAGGTAGTGCGGTACAAAATCAGCAGGCAGATTCAGTGACAGGCCCGGGTCAGTAACTTGCAGACCGCCTGGTACAGAATCAGCAAGCAGATGAATGGTCAGAAGACAAGCGGAGTTCATGCGGGAACTGAGCAGCAATCAGAAGTTGGTAAGCCAGGTGGATAACAGAAGGTCAGGAACAAGCCAGGTCCATAACTTGAAGGTAGTGCGGCACAGAATCAGCAGGCAGAAGCAGATTCGGGGACAGGCCCGGCTCAGTAACTTGCAGACCGCTTGGTACAGAATCAGCAAGCAGATTAATGGTCAGAAGACAAGCTGAGGTCATGCGGGAACTGAGCAGCAATCAGAAGTTAGTAAGCCAGGTGGATAACAGAAGGTCAGGAACGGAATCAAGATCACAGAATACATGAACAGCTGAAGACCTCTCAGCACTGGAAGAATGCAGAGTTCCGCCTTAAATAGTTTGTCGCCAGGGCTTGCAATGAGCACACCCACACATGCCACATGGTGCACACACAGACTCACCCACAATACACAATCCTATTAGCAAAACGATGCACTTAACCTGTTACAGGTCCTCCTACTATGCGGGCTGGCTGTACTTTCCTAAAAAAATTGGTTGGTTGGCATGCTAGAGAATGTTTACAGTGGCGTAACAATCGCCATAGCGACCTAGGCGGCCGCTATGGGGCCCGGCCAGGGCCGCCTGAGTCGCTATGGCATATGGGGGTGCTGGCTGTCACAGACGCAGCTCAGCAGCGGCCACTGCGCATTTCCCCTCATAGCCGCTGTACTTGCAGACCGCTTGGTACAGAATCAGCAAGCAGATTAATGGTCAGAAGACAAGCTGAGGTCATGCGGGAACTGAGCAGCAATCAGAAGTTAGTAAGCCAGGTGGATAACAGAAGGTCAGGAACGGAATCAAGATCACAGAATACATGAACAGCTGAAGACCTCTCAGCACTGGAAGAATGCAGAGTTCCGCCTTAAATAGTTTGTCGCCAGGGCTTGCAATGAGCACACCCACACATGCCACATGGTGCACACACAGACTCACCCACAATACACAATCCTATTAGCAAAACGATGCACTTAACCTGTTACAGGTCCTCCTACTATGCGGGCTGGCTGTACTTTCCTAAAAAAATTGGTTGGTTGGCATGCTAGAGAATGTTTACAGTGGCGTAACAATCGCCATAGCGACCTAGGCGGCCGCTATGGGGCCCGGCCAGGGCCGCCTGAGTCGCTATGGCATATGGGGGTGCTGGCTGTCACAGACGCAGCTCAGCAGCGGCCACTGCGCATTTCCCCTCATAGCCGCTGCGGAGCTGTGTCAGTGACAGCCAGCCGCTGTGGCAGATGAGGGCGGTGTTCGGAATGGAGGAGGTGGGCCCGCCTCCTCTTACATCACTGGCCAGCGACCTAAGAGCAGGTGGGGCCAGTGATGTAAGAGAAGGCGGGGCCCGTCCATAGCAGAGGAGGCGGGTCCCGGGGACGGAACAGGAGTCGGGTCACGGCGACCACAGAGGCGCTGACAGGTAAGAGATCTCAGACCCTGCAGAGCCCACTATAGAGAGTCTATGGTGGGCTCTGCAGGGTCACTCTCTGCTGGGGCTCTGCAGGGTCACTCTCCACTGGGGCTCTGCAAGTGGCATAATTAGCAATCACGGGGCCCCATACAAAATTTTGCTATGGGGCCCTGTGATTTCTAGTTACGCCCCTGAATGTATATATCAGATAAAACCAAGAAAAGTGTAGTGGCTGGCTGGTCATTCCTGGTGGAATAATCAAACGCTTTTATGTATGTATTACTCTACTTAGATTGGGATATAAACATCATTAGGGCATGATACAATTATCACAGTCTGTCCAGTGGGACCAGTACAGTTTTCTTATCTCCTGTCACCATCAATAGAAGGTATGCATATCTGTGGACGGTTTTCCAATGTTTTGTGAAATAAAAACCCAGCAACTTTTCGGGTGAATAGAATTCTGTATATTGATGATCCTGATGTGGTAGGTAAACTGTACTGACTTAGCTGACACACCTACTCTCCCTTTGCAGACATACTCATGACTTGCGGATCCACCAGCTCCAGGTCCGAGTCAGTGGCTGGGAACAGATCAGCCCTGTGTCTGTGGATAAAGTTGGAATATTTTTCCGTTATGCAGCACCTGATAAAAATACATCTTCATCTTCGGTAAGATCTTGAAGACATCTACGTGATGCCACAGCAGTAAAAGCTTATTTGCACTTAATTGTTTAATAAAGCTTGTATTTATTGGCCTTTTAAATATTTTAGATATATTGCGCTGCAAAGCATTTTTACATAAATATTAACTTATAGATTCAATAGCATGTGACATAAATAAGTGCAAAATTATTAAATTTTGTGTTTCAGGTCGGAAGTCCAATTAGTAGAACCAACATAATACATCCCCAAGTCTATGTAAGTTCAGTATATCTGTCAGCATGTTTCTAATATCCTGGCATTTTATCAAATGTCATCCAATGCTTTTCACATAAGGGGTATTAAGTCGCTGGTTACAAAGTGGTTGAGGGTCTGCAAGGAAAATTCGGACACATTTATCTAAATATAACTACCAACACTCTCCCTATTGTAATTGACATATTTTTTGTTCCACGTATAGTTTTCAGCACTTCCTCCAGTGCGCGTAGTGTTTGCTGTTACTATGGAAGGCAGCGCACGGAAAGTGATCACTGTCCGGTCATCTCTGATTGTGAAAAACAAGCTGGAGATCCCCATGGAACTTCGACTGGACAGCCCATCTGCCCCAGACAGTGAGTAACTGACATCGTTTTAGCTAAACAAATATGTTAAAATGTGGTTCATGTTGGGACTGTAACCCAGTGAGTTTGGTTGATCTTTTTGACAATTTAGCCTGGTCTTTTGTTGCCAGATTGTGCCTCCAACTTGCTTTGTTGAAAGAATACTCACTGAGCAGAGACTGGAGGAGCAACATTTGGTGTTTGGGTGTATGCAATGAGTTATGTATAGCACTGTACAGAACATTTAGCATGACTTTGGCCTTTATGTTTGTAATTTAAATGTTAGACCTATGAAAGTAAGATCACCAAGAATTCCCATGGATGTATTCTGGATGCTAAAAAGTTTTACTTATTATGTCAGGTGATAATATTGCGTATGTAACGCATTCATGGTGTGTTGCCATTCTTGCTGAACTGGTTTCATGGTGTCTCTGTTGCTGTTCACTCAGACCCATGAGGGATTGTAAAAGTTGGAATTTTTAAGGTTAGTTGGCTTCTGTCTAAATTGGCCCTGTATGTATGCATGTGAGATAGGGACCTTAGATTGTAAGCTCCTCAAGGGCAGGGACTGATATGAATGTGCACTGTGTAAGAGCTTTGTAAATTGTCGGCGCTTTATAAATGCGATAATAAATAAACAATACATTTTGGAGTTCTCTCAGTATACCGTGAGCTGTGGCTCGCAATATACTGAGCTTTGGGTCATGGGAGGACGTTAGTATATGTCCTCCCGTGTCCCTTGGGCAAAAACACATACCCCATAGTGCTCTTTTAAGAATAGATAAATGTCTAAATTCGGTGAAACGGAGACACAGAATTTCTACTTTGGGAAGTTGGTTTTCAACACCTTCCAGAACCGTTTATGTTCTGCCTAATCAGATCAAAACATTCAGAACTTTTAAGAAGCCTCTTCATCTTGTTTTTCACAACTTTGTTTGCTTTTTATACTTCCAAAAGGTTATTTATATAGGAGAATGGCACATACAGGATATTGACAAATCTTTGTGCTCACTGTTTCATGACATAGCTCTCTTCTTTGTCCACAGAGCCAGTGATACTTCCTGCAGTGATGCCCGGAGATTCATTCGCTATTCCTCTGCACCTCACATCCTGGAGGCTACAAGCCCGTCCCAGAGGAATGGGTGTTTTCTTCTGTAAGAATCCCATTCACTGGACTAATGTCACCAAGACTGGGGAAGTCTCTAGCAGTAAGCGTGAATGTCACTCCATGGATGCAGAGAACAGCAGATATTTCAGGTAACTACGCACGATGAAATCTGTACTGTTTGGGATTTTTGTACCTGTGACAACAAAGGTCAAAAACATGTACAGCTGTCACACTGTGATCTAATAAAAAAAGGCTTCTAGTAACTTTCTGATGTCACCTTGGACTTTCTATAATAATATGGCACAAGTGCAAATATATGACATCAACCATAGGCAATCAGAGATTAGTGGTATGTAGTAAATCGATTGTTGATTAACTGTGTTGATTTAGCTGCTTCATTGAGGGGAATTTATCAAAACTGGAGCAGACAAAATCTGGAGCAGTTGCTCAGGGCATCCAATCGACTTCTCTCCTTCATTTGTTCAGTTAAGATTTGAAAATGAAAGAGAGAAGCCGATTGGTTGCCGTGCACAGCTGCTCCAGATTTTGTCTGCTCCAGTTTTGATAAATTCCCCCAATGTCTTTTTATTGTGTATCTAAAAGTAATTTGTTTTTTTAATTTTGGTTAGAGCAGGAAAAGGCAGGTTTATTTTTGTTGTTGTCTGTATGCCACTTGGGGAACATTTTAGTCACTTCCTCTCTAAAAGACGCAATAGTAAGTAAAAGGAAATCTCTCTTAGGTAAAGGAACTTCTCTTTTAGTTGTCAGCGGATTGTATTTTTGTACATTTTCAGTACTGTTGACTAGGGATGCACCGATACCGGTATTTTTGTATCGAGTACCGATAATTTTTTTTTCGGTACTCGCCGATACAGAGTTCCTGGAAGTCCCATTTAGGAAGCCAGGCAGCGTGTAATGACTCACCACCTGGCTTCCTGATTAGCCGGGAAGCCGGGCAGTGTCTAAAGACTCGCCACCTGGCTTCTTGATTAGCAGGGAAGCCGTCCCCATGCTTCTCGTCACTAGGTGACGAGAAAGCATGGAGCCGGCTTTCTGGCCATTCAGGAAACCGGGCGCCGCGTCATTACACGGCGGCCGGGAAGCTGGCTCCATGCTCCCTCGTCATGAGGTGACAAGGGAGCATGAAGGCGGCTTCCCGACCAACAAGTACTTGCCTAAATACTTGGCATCGGCACCGATACAGATACTAGTATCGGTCCATCCCTACTGTTGATAATGGTCATCTGTACAAAAAGAGAGAGTATTTATCTCCAGGGAGGACACAGACAGCAATAAAATCCCAACAGGGGTTTGAACCCTTCCACACTCTATCCAATATGAAAATAACACTTTGGCTTTATTTACACTTTACATAAAGGATATCTTCTTGTGTCTTATTGATGTTGAACAGTCTGCTTATTTCTATTCTTTGATTCTTTCAGGTTCTGTGTGGCTCTAAAGAAAGAAAACTACCCGGATTATATGCCCTCAAATATTTTTTCAGATAGTGCTAAACAGATCTACAGGCAGCCGGGTCATACCATCTTCCTTCTACCAACGGTGGTGATCTGCAACCTGCTGCCTTGTGAGCTCAGCTTCTATGTAAAAGGCTCACCTATTAAAGGAACCCTGAAACATGGGAAGGAGACAGCACTGCCCACAGCCGACACTTCCCAGAACTTTGAGCTGGGTGAGAGCTTTTACTCAACTATTATTAGTAGCAGTTGTATTGTAATGTATAATTTGATTGTTCCAAATTAACTATAATGGAGTTGAAATTGACGGACGGTGGAGGGGGCGGGTATAGCTGGCTCAGCCTCTAGATAGGCAGAGCCAGCTGTCACTCACGCAGCTGGGCGTATCTCGACATCGATGTCGGGATCCGCTGAGGCGTCTCAGTATACCGCGAGCTGTAGCTCGCGGTATACTGAGCCTAGGGTGACGGGAGGACGCTAGTTTGTGTCCTCCCGTTACCCTAAGGAGAACTATGGGGAAAAATCCTGACCCCATAGTTCTCCTTTAAGGCCCAGGACTTCCTTCTTGCCTAAGATAGTTTCTGCCTTTCATCTCAACCAAAACATTTTTGTCCCTATGTCTGAATTCAGTTTACCAAAAGTGGTTTGGGCTGTGCAAGTTTTTGTCTCAGCCACTGCTTCTTTTAGAGAGACTGATTCTGTTTTTGCCATCCTGTATGAATTCTGAAAGGAAACACTGGCTACTTGTTCTACCATTTCTAATTGTCTTAGGCAGACCATTATTCAAGCATACGTTCTCAAGAATCAGGTTCCACCCTTTCCTGCCAAAGTGCACTCTACTAGATCTGCAAGTGTTTCTAAGGCTCAACTGTTTGCTAGATTTGCAAGGCGGCCACGTCGTCTTCTCTTCACACTTTCTCTAAGTTCTATCAGGTGGATGTTTCTGCCTCATATAGTGGCAGCTTCAGGAATAAGGGCCTTCAGGAAGCTCTTTGAGGTGCAGTTTGTCTACAGTTTTCTGGGTTTTTTCTTTTTGGGCCTGTTGGAGATTGTTCGCTGAGTTGCCCACTGTTTACTTGGAATGCTTTTTGAAATCCCAAATGTTATTTTTCAGTACAGGTATGGCAGCTTTGGCATACCTGTTATATACATAAAACACAATTCACAAAGCTAAAAAAATAAATAAAAACAATAATGTTGAGCTGCATCCGGTATATGGCTAAAATATATTTTTCTTTGTGTTAAAGCTCTGTGATTAGAGTCTAGTTTAGTTTTTCTGTCTGCAATCATTATCAGTAGCTCTTTCACTTTTGTAACTTTGTAGCTAATTTTAGCTTTGCTTGTTCTGTAATAAATGTAGTCATGTATGTGGAACTGTATGTTCCCAAATCTCATTTTGTTACATTATTCATAATGTATTGTACAGGAATCTCTCTGGAAAACTTCCCACACTGCAAGGAGCTGCTCATCCCTCCCGGGACTCAGAACTACATCGTGAGGATGAGACTGTACGATGTCAACAAGAGGCTGCTTAACCTCACCATACGCATCATCTGCCGGGCTGAAGGCTCCCTGAAAATATTTATTTCAGCACCTTATTGGTTGATTAATAAAACAGGTTGGTCAAGTGAGACGGGGTTATCTTGTTTTAACACTTCATTCATTGTAAAAGGATTTCTGATTTCGGTTACCGGAGGACAGTTTTCTTTGCACAAAACCAAACACTTGTTCTTGGCACAATGCCTTCAACATGAAAATCAACGTAAATTTAAGAGGGCTATTCACAAAGGGGTGAAGAGTTTGGAGAAGGCAAGGAAGTGAACAATCTAGGACAACATAGCTGAACTGGACATTGAGCTGAATTGGAGAATTTTTCCAAACCAGCTCTGTTGGCCTAGATTGTTCACTTCTCCTGCCTTCTCCAAACTCTTCATCGTTTTGTGAATAACCCTGTAAGTGTTCCTAAAAACCACTTCCTCCACAAACCTCTAAAACACACCTAATATTTTGCATGGCGTTAACACTTAACTATAGACTTCAACCAAACCCTAACACTTAAACTAACCCTAAAATTAAAGTGACACTAAACTCAAGAATTGAGCCTTAAAAATGAATTCAAGTACCCCAACTGTTAAAGGAGAACTATGAGATGAGTGATTTCCACTCACCTCATAGTTCTAGCCGACCTGTGACAATGAGGCTGTCACAGGTCGGCTCAGTAGATCGGGAGGTGAGCGAACAGATACCGGGTTCGCTCACCTCTCGATCCTGTCACGGCTCTCTGCCGTGACAGGGGAGGGGCTGGATTCCTCGCTCCCCGCTCTCATCCGCCAGCGCTGACTGGCGGAACGGACGGGGGAGGGGGCGGGTACAGCTGGATCTGCCTCTAGATAGGCAGAGCCAGCTGTCACTCACGCAGCTGGGCGGATCTCGACATCGATGTCGGGATCCGCTCCGGCGTCTCAGTATACCGCGAGCTGTAGCTTGTGGTATACTGAGCTTAGGGTAACGGGAGGACGCTAGTTTGTGTCCTCCCGTTACCCTAAGGAGAACTATGGGGAAAAACACTGACCCCCATAGTTCTCCTTTAACAAAAAAATGTATCTTATTTGTGCATCACTCGGCTGTAGATCCTCAAATCATCTCTGAAATGGTGCTGACACTGTCCTTCCTTCTGGAGGGGGACTACTTTTGTTCCCCATGGTCCCTGTGTGTGTTAAGTAGTAAAGTAGCCCTGGTGTACGAGGTTAGGCAGCAGCATTTTCACAGACAGAATAAGGCATTTTAAAGCATTTATGATGCAATTGCTAGAACAACTTAGTCACAGCTAGTACCATGCGTGGACAACAGGCTATAAAGACATTAAAAGGTGAGAGTCTTCAACTGGGCATTCACTTTTTGGTTTTCTTATATAATATGCTATATTAAAAATGTATTCTTAGTGCTGCATTTTTCTTTAAGTATTAAACTTCTCTGCTGCTGCTGCAAAAAAAAAAAAGTCATCCCTTGTCTGCGTCTTTCACTACTTGCAGACTGAATTTTGCTGTTCCTTTTTTTAGGCCTGCCATTGATCTTCAGACAGGACAACGCCAAAACAGATGCTGCTGCTCAGTTTGAGGAACACGAACTCGCCAGAAGTCTGAGTCCTCTTTTGTTCTGCTATTCAGACAAGGAACTTCCAAACCTGTGAGTCACCCTGGATGTTTATAGCAGTTACAGCAAAAAAATGGTGCCCTTTTTGTCTGCTGATGTCCCAATTTCTGCTGATGGAGACCAGTCACCCCTGCCTGCTTTCTGTGAGCAGGGTGATGGGTCTTCTCACCCCCTCCCTCCCCTACAGTTCGAGACCTGGGGGATTTGCTGGCACAGTGCATGCAAACTCGGCTATGCATAAGTCTGAACCCTCTGCTGCATATCTTCTCACCAGTCTCTGTGCACATGGACCTCTCCTCCTGGCTGAAGGATTGCTTTAGCTACAGTGATAACTTCACTGAGGTTAAAATTAGGTGGAACACAATGCTGGGGCATGGTATGTTAAGCTTAAAAAAGGAGGGCCTTCAGCTTGGGAGAGGGAGTTGCGGCATTTAGTTTATCTGTTGCCTGGAGATGGGCATGAAAATAGAGTACAACTTTACTTTAAGCAAACATTTTCCTAGTTTCTAGTAACCAGATGATCAAAATTGCAGTGAAGATCAGTCAAACCCAGCTCAATGCCACCGAATTGTTGAATAATTTCCACTCTAAGCACAAGAACTGTAAATAGCCAGTATGAAAGGGTTCCTGTCTAGGGCTTGCATGACAATATTTCCTGAGTCTGTATACATGATTTTGTTTTATCCACAGCTGTACAATGAGAATTGGGAAAGGAATTCACCCCGATGGCATACCTGGCTGGTGTCAAGCCTTTTCTTTAGATGGAGGAAGTGGCGTGAGGGCATTGAAAGTTATCCAACAAGGGAACCGACCGGGACTCATCTACAATATAGGTGCTAACCCCTGCTCTCCCTAAACGTTCACTCTCCACCCTTTATTACATAACTAACCTCTCGTACTGTGTTATAACTGCATTACATAGGTTACCATTCTAATATTTTATTGATCGTAATTCTGAGAGCAGCCAGTGCAGACAACAGGGGTGTCTGATTATTTTACTACTGCTGCAAGTCCAGACAACAACAAAAAATGATACAAAAACTAAGGGGCTGGACGGGCTCCTATCACCTGGTCTTTAAGCAGAGAGATGGCAATACTCTATGTGAATTTGTCCAGCATGCTTTGTCCAGTGGTTGTTCATGCCATGTGGAAAAACAGTCCGATGTCTGATTTCTGAATAGAAAGATTAAAAGCCCTTGTGTATACACACCATTATATGCCATCATGAACCAGTTCAAACTAATGCTATAATAGACTAGATGTATACTTGTTATAACCATACGTTTAAATGTGTTGCAATTTAAGCAAAAGTAATGGATAACACAATTGTTAAAGTTAGAAATCCAGGCTCAATAGCAGGTCAGCCTCACTGTTCCACGGTGTACCTAGTACTATCTGTATCTACCTTTGTTCTAGGGATTGATGTTAAAAAAGGCAGAGGGAGATACATAGACACCTGTATGGTCACCTTCGCACCCCGCTACTTGTTGATCAACAAATCTTCTCACAAGCTTGCCTTTGCCCAAAGGGAATTTGCAAGAGGACAGGTAAGAGTATAGAACAATTATAAAGTCATCCATGTGCGGGTGCTGAGTTCTTGCCTTACATACCTAATTGTCTTTTCTAGGGCACAAACAATCCTGATGGTTACATTTCCACCCTCCACGGTTCCAGCGTGGTGTTTCATTGGCCAAGGAATGACTACGACCAGCTGCTTTGTGTACGACTCATGGATGTTTCTAACTGTACCTGGTCTGGTGGCTTTGAGGTCAATAAAAACAATTCTTTTCATATCAACATGAGGTATGTGCTCATATACCTATTCATGTGTGCCTCTGATATTTCATTTTCAATGTCTACACCAGGGGTAGCCGAACTGCGGCCCTCCAGCTGTGATGAAACTACAAGTCCCAGTAGGCATTGCAAGATACTGGCAGCCACAGGCATGGCCTTCTGAGGCAGATGCATGATGGTATTTGTAGTTTCCCCACAGCTAGAGGACCGCAGTTTAGCTACCCCTGGTGTATACCATGCCAAACCTCAGGATGATATTGAAAACACTATTTCATGTAATTTGTGTAAAGTAACAATGTGGTTTTATATGCAGCTAGCATAAGTACCTACATCTGTCTTCATAGTGGCATCTGTTATTGCCAGCATGGCAGCACTGTGAGAGGGAAGGGGTGTCACTGGGAGCTAATCGGGCTCTGCCACATGCACATGTGCTGACAGGGACTATGCAAAGTGAGCAAAGCTGATGACTTATCCGTGCTCTGTTTCTCCTTTATTGTCCAATCAGCAAGCTGCAGGCAGCAAGGTGACACCACTATATTCCTTCACCTTATTGGGGAAAGTGGTAACACCCTCCTGACTGTTTCATCTACAAAAGGTAAATAAATCACAAAAGTGGTTGGACAGAATAAAAAATGCTTTGGCAGATAAGATGGTTCACGTGTGTGTATTTCATCTGCATATTTATCAGTTTGCCTGGCGTTCAGGTTTAAATAGTATAGTTCTACTGAGTCAGAGAACTGTGTGCAGAGAATATTGACGCAACCACTCAGATTCTAGCTTTCTGTAGTTGTCTGGGAAATATGAGATTTTATCAGTAGATTTGTACCCATACAGTTTGTGTTGCTGCCTTCCATGTAGGCTGCTAGAGCTGGATGAGGGGTCTGGATTTTTGTTGTTGTTGTGTTGTCGGGATTAGGGCAAGACAGGAAATCATACCGTACTTAGCGCTGGTTCACACCTAGGAGTTTTTGAGCAGTTCGAAAAGCGCTTTTAACTGCCCAACACAATAAATCCCATGATTTTCAATGGCCCTGGTTCACACCTGAGCAGAAAAATGACAAACACCTGAAAAGATACAGGAGCTTCTTTGGGCAGTTAAAAGCGCTTCTTTGCCCCAAAGACTTCATTGGAAATGCCCAAAAATGCGTAACAGAAGCATGTCGCACATTTTCATGAGCATTTTTGTGCCTTCTTCCATTGCCCACAATGGTTTATGAGCTGCCAATCAAAATGCGCGTCCTCATGTACGTGCGTTAAAACGTGCATACAAATGTGCACAATGCGCAGATAACCACATGCTGTTAACGCGCGTACAAACGCGCAAAAACGGTGCCGCCTAGGTGTGAACCCAGCCTAAGACGGCTGGTTAACTGGGACCTGTTCTCTCAAAATGTTGCACTGGAAGAATGTCATTGATACTCTGTGTTCTTTGCCAAATTATTTTATTTTTATCCCCTAATATTTTTTATATTTTTTTATTTAGGGACACTCTTGGAAAATGTTACTTTTTACGGGTTGAGATTACACTGCAAGGAGCGACGTACCGGATATCTTTCAGTAACACGGAACAACTTCCTCCTCCTTTTCGAGTGGATAACTTTTCAAAGGTGAACTCAGTACTACGAAGTGTTTGATATAAATTTCTATATATTATAAAGACCGAGCAAGTTATGGATGCGCTCTTTGATAACTTCATCTTGAAAATTGTGCTTTATTAAAAGATAGGTTTATTTTTTTTTTGTATTGGTTTGTGCTGCTCTAAAGCTTTTCTAATATATCAAGAAAACAAAATGAAGTGCTCTTTATACATGTCAGTGTTCTACAAATGTAGCTCTAACCTCTTGCTGACCTTAGAAGGAGTCAGTACTTGGTCATGCTGACTCTTACAAAGGGGTCAGGACAAGTCTGTGACTGACATAGACCCAAGTAGGGCCATAGTGAAGCCCACATGTGTATCTACACCTGTCGTAGTATGGAAATATAAAGCTTTATTCTAGTCTAGAGGTAGACAAAGGCAACAAGCCAATGAAGCAGGGCACTAATGAACTGAAGATACCTAGACCTTTTCCCCGATAGGCCCCAACAGCTCTCACTTTACCTCCCTTTAGCTGCCATTTCACTTACCTTAGATGTTGTGTTCATTGTCAGCCTTACTGACACCCAGTAGATTGGTGCCACTCTAATTAAAGCTGGACTCCAGGCACATATAAAAGACACAATGTAATGATCTCTGTATGCCTTAATTCATCATGCTTGCAGTATAGTACCCGAGTCTCCCTTGGTTTCAGCCCTTTGTAGTCTATATACAACTGAGCTCACACTAGGAGAGGGAATAGCAGCAAAGGAAGCAAGCTCCTCATTAGCACAAAGGAATCAGTTGTGCTAATGAGGAGCATGCTCATAGACAGAGAGAATAGAGTGACTGAGTGATGAGCTCATCAATGTGCTGCTTCTCTTTTTACTGTGCATTCATGGGCTTGGGGACCAGACCTTTAAGTGTTACTTAACCGCAGCAGAGGAAATTTAAGTTTTCTGCCCTGCCAGACAGGCCTGTGCTGTGTGACAGAGCTGTGTAGGTCTCAGAACTGGAACTGGGTGGACATAAATACAATCCTTTTTGCAGGTTAAACAGCTCAACTTAAACAGTGTATTTAGTAGGGGTGCACCGATACCGATACTAGTATCGGTTCCGATGCCGAGTATTTGGGTGAGTACTCGTACTCGCCCAAATGCTCCGATGCCTAGCCCAATACTTAATGTATCAGGAAGCTGGGCAGCACGTCATTACATGCAGCCCGGCTTCCTGATTGGCCGGGAAGCCGGCTCCATGCTCCCTTGTCGCCTCATGACGAGGGCGCATGGAGCTGGCTTCCCAGCCAATCAGGAAGCCGGGCGCCACGTCATTGCACGGCGCACGGCTTCCTGATTATCCAAAAAGCCGGCTCCATGCTTTCTTGTCACATCATGACGAAAGCATGGGGGCGGCTTTCCTGCTAATCGGGAAGCCGGGTGGCGAGTCTTTACACGCTGCCTGGCTTCCTGAATGGGACTTCCGGTATTCGGCATCGGCGAGTACCGAAAAAATATCGGTACTCGATACCGAAATACCGGTATCGGTGCATCCCTAGTATTTAGCCGTTTGCTTGACATTCAGCTATAGAGTTTCCTAAAATCTATGCAGGATAGTGAATTGTCTTCTTTGAAAGGTATCAGTATTTATGGTAACTCTTGATAGCCAACCAGGTTCTGAGTTTTCTTTTTATTCTTGTCTCTGTTCTTACCCTACAAATAAAATTATAACATAGGTATAAATATTTTATGTGTCTAGGTCCCAGTTGTGTTCATGCAACATGGAGTAGCAGAGCCTAGGCTGCGGACGGAGGTGAAGGCCGCCACCTCTCTGGACTATGCATGGGATGAGCCGATACTGCCCTCCTATGTCACACTGACTGTCAAAGGAGCTGGCTCTGCAGAGATAGTCTGCAACATGAATGACTTCCAGGACAGCAAGCAACTTTACTATGAAAACTTCATCTACATAGCTGCCACCTATACATTCTCTGGGTAAGGTCATATGCTCATGTGTTGGAATTATTCCTGGCAATACATGTTAAAATAGTATCATGGATACCAAATTAGCTTATATAGTAATTAGAACATTTTTCTTCTTTCTTTGAAATCCTTATTGCTGTATGTCTTCCTTACAGGATTCAAGAGGGAAATGTTCGATCCATCGGTCAGTCTAAAAATGTTATTTACTCAGAGCTTGTCCTGGACGTCCAGCCAAAAACCCACAGAGTGATCCTAAAGAAGAAGGTACAGTTTTGATAATTATCATTTATTATTATTATTATTATAATACAGGATTCATATAGCCAACAGTTTGTGCAGGGCTTTACAAAATGGAGGGATACAGTACAGCTACAATACAATGTCAGTACAGTAGGGTTGGGAGGGTCCTGCTTGTGAGAGCTTACAATCTATTAGAATCCTGTATTTCTAATAACGGTTCTGGTCTCGTGAACATGGTGGGAGGCAGACCACACATACACCGCTTACAAGGGAGAGGAACAATCTGTTTATCAGTTGTGATAACTGGAAAGTGTAGACAACCAAGCAACAAGCAAACCCTTGTGCCTAAATTATTTCTGCTGATTAGCATTCTTTTGTGCATAGTAAAGCTGGTCATACACTGCTCAAAATTTTGGACTGAGTACTGCTGAAATTCAAGCCATGTGTGGCCCTTCTGGCACAAATCGGTTCTGCAGTTGACATTTGTCAAAGGAGCCAGTCAGCTGCAGCCACTCTTGAAGGAGTGGTTCAGGAAGCATGAAACATCATTTCAATGTGTGAAAATGATGTGAACCACTCTTTACAATTTGAGCCCGATGAATGATGTATTGTCATTTTGAAATATGCCCGTGCCGTCAGGGAAGAAAAAATCCATTGATGGAAGAACTTGGTCATTCAGGGTATTCAGATAGACAGATGACCTAATTTTGGGCACATAACGTTGCTGAACCTAGACCTGACCAACTGAAGCAGATCATAACACTGCCCAAAATCCAGGTGGTGACTCTTATTGGCCAGGCAGTGTATAACAAGTATTTAATATTTGCTTCCTAACGTATCTTTATTTCTTTTGTCAGAGCCTGACATTGGTGTCAGGGGACTGAGGTCACCTTTTCAACTACCTCATGCCACGTGCTGTACACTCGGAAGCTGGACTACTGTATGCACTCAGACAGGGTAGCAACTGTTAGACCTCATCTGATCTCTGCCCCTAATGCAAGCTGAAGTGTCAGGCTCACATATAGTCATTTATTTACTATGTATGACTCTCACAGTTTAGCTTGTGTTAGGTGTTAGAGAAGGCCAATATAAATGTATATGAAGTAAGACTGCACTGTTATGTTAATTTAGACTGAAAGTTTTAAGACTGAATATTACACTTTTAGATTTTAAGGCCTCAGGGTCAGGGCCCTCCTTACATCTTGTCTTGAATTGTATTGTGATTGTAGTGTCTTCCTTATATTGTAAAGTACTGTGCAAACTGTTGGCGCTATATAAATCCTGAATAATAACAACATGCTTACAATAACTTTGAAAGAATGTACATCTGCCAATGAAGGTGTATCATGTACTAATTTGGTTGTCTCATGTTCTAATGAATTGCAGGAGCCAGGTAAGAGGTCACAGCTCTGGCGAATGACTGGTACTGGAATGCTATGCCATGAGGGATCATCTCCTCCCCATAACCCAAATAAGCCATCCAGTGGGCGTTCTCAGGAGTCCTCTTTAGTGCTGGACATTGCCGGACTAGCAGCCGTTACAGATAATCGGTACAGTTTTTGTTTTTTTGACATACACATGTACAATCATTTATACTCCACAAAGTATAGTGATGGTCCCCATCAGCTCCAAAATTTATAGTGCAAGCCATGGCACCACTATTTACTTTGACCTATTTTATTGCAAACAAACCTTTTACCCATTTGTTGAAGTTCTTCTTTATAGCAGAGGCAGAGCTGGTCAGTTTAGGAAGTGGAAAGGATTACAGATCACAGCGAGTACAGAAATGGCAACTGTTCCTGGTCTCACGATGTAGGAAGCCAATAATTGCTCCTTCCCCCTTACTTACTCTTTTTCATTTCAGAGCTTAAAGCTGACTGCAAGCAGATTTTAAAGCTGAACTCTGACCTTACCTTCAGTCTTGCACATTTATACCGGCACTTTGTCTGTACTCAAATTGCTTCCTCTGATTTCACTGCACACTTTGAGCTTCTCACAATGTGCATTAGAAGCTGCAGCAAGTCAGATTGGGCCTGTCATTTCCTGGCTGGAGGACATCCAGTATCATGTAATCTTTCCTCCCCAGTTTTACTGTCCCTGGCCTGCCCCTTTCATTCCTTGGATTTCAGTTCTTTCAATCATGGCGCCTCAACAACACATGTAAGTGTTACCTAGGCCAGTCTGGATGCAAATGCAGCCTGACTAGGAATGCCCAGGCCTCCAGACTGACATCTAGCCATCAAGACATTTTTATATTTGCTGTACTTGGGGCCAATCAGGTGTCATAGATTCATATGTGCTGACAAGGCACATGCTGAGAGGAGGAAACAGCAAAGAGATGACCTTGTCAGTCTGTTGCTGTTCCTTCACAATCCAATCACAGCCTGGGGACCGAGAGTGCAGTAGCAAAAAATCAGGTCACCAACCTGGGTGTGCTACCTCTTCCGAGGCAGAGATGCAGAAGTTCCCATGTATGCATTTAGCTGTTTGCTGGAGTTTAACTTTAATTTAAAAAAAATGGAAAACTAAACTTGTCAATTTAAGCAGCATAGCTAGGGAAAAATGGGGAGTTTATGACTCTGTCCCTATGTTTCTTCCACATAGAAAATCTTAAGTCACTCAGGTTGTTTTGTTCTGTTTTTTCATTATTAATGCTATTATTAATTTGCTAGGTATGAACCACTGATGTTGAGAAAGCCAGATCGGAGGCGGAGTACCACACAGACATGGTGCTTTCGGGATGGAAAGCTTAGCTGCAGTTTACCCGAATTAGTTGTCCAGGTCAGTCCACCATCAATCCTCCCTACAGATGGTCATGTGTGTACAATTATGGTAACTGCTGGAAAGTCATATATGCAACAAATTGTTACATAGTTGGTTGGTCCTAGTCGAAAAAAAAATCTCAATGCGACTCCTACATCTGACACAATTTAAAGGAAGATAGGAATTCAGAAATCTGTGTGCCCCAGTGGGGGAAAGATTGCTTCCTGAACCAAACATTTTGATCAATGAATACCTGAAACAATAATCTGTGGTTGTTATCTATTACTATAAATGTGAGGAATCGTTGGGAATGTATATGTAGCACAGTCTTTGAGAAGCAATCGATTTTAAGCCCAGGCTGTATTGCATCACACAACTCGAAACGTTTCAAACTCTGGCAGTCTTGGAGCTGCTTGGCAGCCTTAACACTGGTGATGGCTAGAGTTTCAAACAAGGACAACCCCACTGATTTCTCTGACCTCTTGACTCAATGATCTTTAGACAAGTTGGGCCCTTTTTATAAACTCTTAAACTGGATGAAGTAACAATTTGTCTTGCTGTATTGCTGTTGTCAGTTGGCATCATTGGTTCAATATTTTTATGTATTGTGTTATTTTATTATTCTTGTGTCAATTTCAGGCTCGAAATGGGGTGTCAGGATTCTTTGATGCAGCTGAGGTGGTGCTTGGACCTGACGCCTCTCTAGAATTGGTGGGCCCAGTGCCTAAAGAGCAGCAGTTTATAAACCAGAAGATGAGGCCAGGATCTGGTGTTCTGTCTGTCAGAGTTATTCCAGATGGGCCCACAAGAGTCTTACAGGTAGATCTGTGTGTTCAGATGCAATGAATGGACCAATATATGCTGAATATAAGATACATAGGTTTGGGTGAACTTCCCATTTAGACATGTACTGTTGGCATGCCACAGTCATTATTGTGATGACTAAATCAAAGCTTTGAAGCCTGAAAACAAATGAATACAGCCATCGCATGTAAGGACTAGTAGGCTGCAGTGTATGATACTTTTGTTCTTTGGTGCACATTAACTGTTTTTATAGTAATGGCAGACCTTCTCTTTTACATAAGTCCATATTAATAACAGATGTCTGAATTTGCTTTCCAGATAACGGACGTCAGCCAGCGCAGAAACAATCTTTCCATCGAAATGGATGAACTGGCTCAGTTGGAGCTGAGAAAATTCAAGAGTCTGGATGCAGACCAAGAGCTGGAGGTGCTCCTTGAGACACAGCCTAGCAGGAAATACATGCTTTATATATACTCTTGCAGCTGAACTGAAGTGACATTATTATTCATCTTTTTTTGCAGATTATGGTGAAGTTACAGGAAGGAATAGGCATCTCACTGATAAATAAAGTTCCAGAAGAGCTCGTGTTTGCAAGCCTCATGGGCATTGATGTCCACTACACACATCTGGCTGCCAACCAGGTGCTGGAGCTCAATATTCAAAATGTTCAGGTACAGTTTTCATGCATCTTTATTATATTTTTTACATCATAATATTCAATAGTTCTCAAAATACAGCTAGATAATTCAGTTACTTTGTAATCTTTTGTAAATATGACGTGTCCCAAAATTATTTGTTTGCTGTATCCTTCCTCTTTTTTCATATATATTATATTATAAAATATATATATATATATATATATATATATATATATATACACTCACATATAACATTTAAGTCACCCTCCAATTTTTATTTGTGTTCAAGACCAACCAGAAATTCAGAATTTTCAGACTTAACTGGCTGCATGCTTGTTACACGTCAGTGACTCACTAGAACAGTGGTGGTCAACTTACCTAATATAGGGAGACTGCAGACCTGCAACAGGAGATTGTCAAAGACTGCGAGCATTCTAGAAGTGGTTGTCGGAGACTGTAGACATGGTCAGAGAAGAGTTGTTGAATACTGGGGTGATACTTCAGGAGACAAGAATAGACAGATTGCATGAGACTAATAGAGACCCTTGACGTATCAAAATGTCCACAGTTGTGCTCCAGCAGCCTCCTAATAATAACTTGGATCACATTTGATATTTCTCTCAGCGAGGTCAGTTCTTAACAGATCTTAGTAAGAAAAAAACAAACTATTTAACTACTAGAAGCCAGTCTAAAGCATATTTTTCCTTCACTTGCTTGGGTACACACAGAAACACAGATGCCTGCTCCAGGTGCCCCAATGGCTGGTCAGTAAGTGCCAAAAGACCATAGTTTGGGCAGGAAGGCACTAGATAGTGATATCAGAATGATAACCCTGCAGCGTGAACTACGTTAATCAATGGCAGCACCATTATGTTTCCTTACATGTTCACTTTATATCATGGTAAAAATACTGTTTGTAATACTTTGTCACTTTTACAAATAAAT
This sequence comes from Nanorana parkeri, assembly GCF_000935625.1. NCBI lineage: Eukaryota > Metazoa > Chordata > Amphibia > Anura > Dicroglossidae > Nanorana > Nanorana parkeri. The sequence goes on along the minus strand of NW_017306362.1, from coordinate 1,517,963 downwards.
ATCTAGAGAAGAACAATATATTCCCTTTAAATGACCATGGCAAGACTGCTTCTGTGTTGTCATTCAAATTAATTCTATGCATTTCTTTCTATGTATTAGGCTGATAACCAGCTAATTGGCACTACCCAGCCCGCCATGCTCTACGTCACACCAAAGACCATTGACAGTTCAGAGATGGACTCAGGCCCAGCGATACAGGTCAATGCAATGAAGGTTCCCAGTAAAAACGCCCTCTCTGATCTGTACAAGGTAACATGTTTTATGTAGTATGTACCATTGCAGGCTAAAGTGTCATGATCCTACATTCTGTCTCCCCTTGAACATTCTGTTGAAATGCTTTTTTTTTACATCTTCAATCCTCAGCGTGGCTTAGAATAGATTATGTAGAAAAACAATAAATACAGACTGGTCTACCCATACAGTGCTAGGCTGGCCTAGGAATGCCATTTGTGCCATTCAGCTGCACTATGACAACATAACACTTGTCATGATATCTGTAACAATGGCATCATGCTTGTGCCCTTATACCCACACTCCTTGTGGGCTACTTAGTGCATTCCCTTCTGTTGGCTAATGCTCCACCATATTAAAGTGCCAGTGCCTAATTCAAATTTTGCTCTCTCAGTTGCCACTGGAGCCCATAGAAGCAAACCCTTCTAGTTTACAGTATGAGGTATGCCAGAATTTCTAAACCAATACATCCCCAAGAGCAGGCACCACAGTGTCCTAGAGTTCCATTATTAAACATCAAATTGTCATCCACAGAGTTACCTTAACCTGGGCACATCACATACTGACACCTTCACTTTAACACTGGCTTGAAGCTCTGCCATGTCCCCCCCCACCCAATGTCCCACAAATCAAATTGATCAAACCTGGAGCAGACAGAATCTGGAGCAGTTGTCCATAGTAACCTATCAGCTTCTCTCTTCAGTTTGTTCTGTTAATATCTGAAAATGAAAGTTAGATGCTGATTGGTTGCCATACACAGCTGCTCCAGTTTTGATAATTTCCTCTAAGGCTGGTTTCACACCTAGGCGTATCGAATATGCGATTTTGTGCCGCGCGTTTTTACCGCGATTCGCTGTTAAAAAAACGCGCGTTTCCAAGGGCTATCTGGCTGTATCCCAATGGATACGCGTGGCAAATACACCCCAAAGAAGCTCCCGTACTTCTTTTGGGCGTAGGGCGTTTTGCAGCACGTTCCTACGCGCTGTAAAATGCCCAGGTGGGAACCATGCCCATAGGCAATCATTGGTTTTCACATGTTGAGCGTTTTACATAGCGTAGGAACGCGCTGTAAAACGCCCAGGTGTGAACCAGGCCTAAATGTATTTTGTAGTAGAACTTTAAAGTGAAGGACAAAGTGACACTGGAAAACAATTTTCTCATCTTTTCTTTTTAGCACCTTCTGATCACAGCCCAAAAGTTTACAGTTCAGATAGAGGAGAAGCTGCTTCTTAAGCTGCTCAGCTATTTTGGTTTTGGCAAGTTGGAAACAGGTATGACATAACTCAGTTTGGTGTAAGGGAGAATGCTTTTGTATGTTTCTTAAACTATACTCATAGCAGTTAGCCATATTTAGATTTATGACTGTTGTCTCTTTTTGTGCCGTTTGCCTGACATCTTACATCCCACCTCCAGTAAGAGTTGAGGACTCCCCTTTACCCCACCTGTCTGATAATAAAACCTCAGCAATGCAATGTCAGCACTTGCCTAAACATGTCTAGTAGGCAATTTTTCAATATATCTAAAGCAAAATGAACTCATTTTATTTCTTGTCCATTGAGGAATACAGGAAGACTTTAGCCTTTGGTTTCTACTGCTGCCTACAGGAGGATTGGACACTGGCAAACAGAAAAACTGTTGGCCAGCCCAGGATAACCCTTCCTACTACCAGCATGCCTGGGTTTTTTGCTAGTGTCCTAGAAGGATGGATGTGTTTTCTGTAGTACTACTTTGTAAAAGTCTAACCTAAATTTTTGCTAGCGCATTTTGTTCCCTCTTCTTCATTTTTTTTTTCTTCAGCTAGCTAGAGCTTGTCTCTTTGTTTGCAGATTTCCTGTGCAGTTGTCCTCTGCCTGGCTGACAGCTCATGGAAGTGAGCTTTGGGCACTTAGAGTCATTTAGGGCACATTCCAAAAGCCCTTCGTGGAAAAGTTAGTTGCAGAGCGCTTTCCAGGTCAAGAGTTGCTGGCACTTGCCCTGTCTCTAAAGACTTACTTAGTGAATAAGTTGGTTGGCCCGACCACTGGGAAGGTACCTGAAATACTTAGGTCTCTGGGCACCTTTATTTCCCAGTTCCAACTGTTTTTGCTGTGGAAAGGGGGTTAAATGGAGGGCCGCATTCGCTCCATGCTCTGTATCCTACTGTACAGCGTTAAGGAAGCATCTCCTTCTACTGCTCCTGCTTGCAAAGAGCCACGTGCAACTTCAATATTTGATCCACCAGAGGTCTAGACCTTGCGAGAAGAAGACTTCCTAGCTTTTAGCATTGCTGTCTTTAATGGCTTAGCTGTTGAAGCCCAAGTTTTGAGGGGCAGGGATATCTCTGTGATTCCTATGCTAAAAGCTAGGAAGTCTACTTCCCGCAAGGTCTATCATTATACATAAAAGCCATAGATCAGGTAGATAGACATTCAGATTGTTTAGCTATTTGAATGGAGGGATTGAAGAAGTTTCAACTGCTTATCAGTGAGACAGTTGATGTCTTCTTTCTTTCTGCTCAACCTGTGACAGAGATGGCTTCATGAGCTCTTTCTAATCAGATACATTTTAGGTTATAGCTTGGCTAGTTTGAAGACATATAGGTCTGCATGATAGTGCATGGTAGTGCCTGTCTGTCCTCTTGTTATTGATTGGCATTCACATATACTACCTAATGAAGTCACCAATGTTAAAACTGGGAATAATATTCTAGAGCAGATTTTGAGAAGCTTCTAAATTATGCAAAATTTGGTAGGTACAAGTATTTCAGCTAGATTTCCTTAATAAACTGCAAAATGCCTAATTTCTCGTGATATTTATAGCTAGGGATACACCGATACCAGTGCCGATACTTGGCATTTTCATGAGAACTACTAGGGTTGCAGCGGTTGCAGCTGGGACCTGGCTCTGGCGCTCCACCACCATTCTGAAATCATTAGTCCTGTATTGTTTTAGAAAAACTGTCACATGACAATAAACAGAAATGTATCAGTACTTCTATCTGTGACGACTTGGACAAGTATCAGTACTTGTACTTGCAAAAATGGTATCAGTGCATCCTTTTATATGTTTATAAAAACAAAATCATACATTATAACAGAGATGTACAAATCCCAGGAGCTCTGTGTGCTCCTTACAAATGACAGCTGCCTCCTAACATTTCAATTTTTCTCTAGTCTAGTCTTGGAGCTCGAGAAGTAGCTGTACTTGTACTTCTAGCGAGTACTGTACATGGTATCGGTGCATCCCTATTTATAGCTCCTGATAAAATGATCAAATTGATATTTGTCAATACTCTTTCCACCAAACACATTTTGTGCTTCCATTGCAAGCTGCTATTAGAAGTAACGTATACGTCCACCAGAGGGCGTACATGTGCTGCACTACTGATATATGCATAGAACGAGGTTATGGCTGCATAGTGGACAGGTGAGAGATAAAGAATTAGATTTGGTAATATTAGGTGACGCGCGTACGTGCGTATTGTACCATATGCAACATATGCAAATAAATGGCTCCATACACACAGCCGCGTATGGAGCCGTATATATGCACAAAAACAGAATGGAACAGAGATGCGCCCAGGCAGCGTATTTCTGCATATTCACGCGCATATACGCGTGCTTACTGACCTTATAGAAAAATGGTATTTACAAATATTTCCAAGCAGTTTCTGCATCAGGTCCGGGCAGTGGGGGATCAGTGAGGGTAAGAGCAGGTACCCTATATTGTCTGCTATACAGTTTATTAGTAGGTTTGCAACCAACTAATCGGTTATGAGAATAGTTGTCAACTATTCTCATTATTGATTAGTTGGTTGGATCCCCTACCTCCCTCCTCCACGCTGGGAAGAGGGCACAGCAAACAGCGAACGGGTGCAATAGCCAGCCTGCTATTGGCTATTGCAATTTGAAATGGCCAATAGCAGGTTGGCTATTGCACCCGCCCACTACCTGTTATATTTACATTCACCTGCCGTCTGCGGAATCTTGCCACTGGCAGTTGTCATTCCCTGGCAGAAGCTATTCAAGCGACATGTGCTTACAATACAATTTTTTTTTTTAAATGACAAAAGGGGGAAAAAAAGTAATTTTCAGTTTCAGCCTGACATATTCTGTCGCGGGAGGTGCGTTGCAGTGGCATTAATTTCAATGGCACCCCAAACATTCCTCCCACAGAGTGATCCCCCGCACTGAAACGCGGGATAGCGCAATGCCGTGCGTACCAGTGCAGTGCGATTGCAAAAAATTGTACATGCAGTTTTATCCTGAAGTGAACTTTGTTTGTAACACGGCATTTGTGTATTTTATTTTAAACTAATGATGGTATTTATTTAATTTTTTTTATCTGATTAATCGAGAAAGTAATCGGCCAATCGATGATGAAAATAATAATTAGCTGTAGCCCTACTTATTAGTTTGCAGCCAGTACTGGCAACAGATGTACAGTTGTCATTCAGGCTGACTTTGACCAGCCAAAAAAAGGGATGCACCGATATATCGGCGCAGACGGCCGGTGTCTCTCCTCCCACACCGCTCAGCCGCCTATCACAGTCCGGCAGAGCGGTGTGGGGACGGAGACAGCGCTGTCACAGGAGGCTGGGCTTTCCTCTCTACACCGCTCGATCAGCCTCCTGTGACAGCGTGTCAGAGAGAAAAGCAATGTACACACACTCAGCGATCAGTGATTGCTGAGTGTGTGTACATAATTGAGGACATGGTATGTAAATAAAAATAAATATAAAAAAATTAAAAGTTTATAAAAAATTAAATATTTTAAAAAATTGAAAAAATTAAAAACATTTTCGGTATCGGTTTCTGTTTCGGCCTGACATTTTTTTTTAATTTCGGTTTCGTTTCGGTTTTAAAATTTCCATTTCTCTAAAAAAAAAGTCATCGTGTCACCGTAGTCACCTTCAAATAAAACTCCGGTTTGGAGAAAGAGAAAATGCTCTCCAGGATTTTAACAAACTTCTTTGCAAATCTTTCCTGCTTCTGTTCTGGAGATTTTTATGCCGGCACTTTGTACAACTGATTGCTAAGACCCCGTTCACATGTAGCGACATACCTTTTGCAGCGGCCGGGATAGCGCGACTTTCGGGGCGAAGTTCCAGCGACGATCCAGCGACGGTAGCGCGACCTTCTCCGTCGGGCTCCATAGAAAAAAAGCAAAATCGCGCAAAGTTCGCTGAAAAAAGGGTCCGGTAGAAGCGACTTGCGACCGCAACGCGCGACATGGAGTTAAGACCGCTCCATTGAATAGCATTGGCCGGCGACTTCTCGCGATATCGCGGCGGAAATCGCGCGACAAGTCGCTATATGTGAACGGGGCCTTAGTGGGAGAGTCTGACTTTAACCACCTGACCAATCTCAGTGTTGTAATAAGGGGCAGCTTTACCATCCCTTTACATGTGGCGGGGTTTTTGATCGCATCCTGCCAAAGATACAACCGTCTATTGCAGAGGATGCCTGTTATCTGACTTAATGATCTGTGTAGAATTCTGGGAAGAGCAGTGAGTTGATTGGATGATTAGATGGATGCAAATTTATGGGGGCGATCTTACGTAGAGAACCTTTTCCAAGGTTGCAGTACGGAGATTTTTTTTGGCCAGTTTAGTGAATTGTAACTGTATTCAAAGTGAAATGGATTTTTTTTTTCCTTAAAGCATATCTAAACACAAAACAAAAATATAACATATTGCAGCTTACCAGTCCTTAGACGTCTTGGTTGCATTAGTTTCCTTTTTGTAGTCCAGGAACAATTTCAGCAAGTACAGAAAAATACCTGTTGATCCTGCCACTTCCTGCGCACTGAACTGAAATTTCAGCTGCTACCAGTTCTCTGCTGTGGACTACTGAGCACCCCACCCCCATGTTATGGAGAGGGGGAGAGGTTCTGTAGTCCTTACACACTTTCTTTCCCAGGGTGACAACACTGCTCCTCCGTAGTTACAATGAGTGAGCGTTGTCACACATAGACAATAAGTGTGTTATTGGCAGGATTACCGGGTGGTTATAAAGCGGGGAAAAAGCCTTGGGAAATAAAACGAATGCATCCACCGCATCTAAGCACTGATAAAATGCAACATATTACATTTTTCATTTTTGAGTTGAAAGCGACACTGAACTCAGGAGTTAAATCTTAAAAATACATTCAGGTACCCCAATTATTAACTAAAATATATCTTATTTGTGTCTCACTCGGCTGTAGATCCTCAAATCATCTCTGAATTGGTGCTGACACTGTCCTTCCTACTGGAGGGGGGCTACTTTTGTTCCCCATGGTCCCTGTGTGTGTTTTAAAGTAGTCACCGCTCCAAGCTCACTCCTGTGATGGACTACAATCTCATGTTTAGTTTACTAATTTGTATTGAGATTGTAGTCCATCACAGGAGTGAGCTTGGAGCGGTGACTACTTTACAACACACACAGGGACCATGGGGAACAAACGTAGCCCCCCTCCAGAAGGAAGGACAGTGTCAGCACCAATTCAGAGATGATTTGAGGATCTACAGCCGAGTGATACACAAATAAGATACAATTTAGTTAATAATTAGGGTACCTAAATATATTTTTAAGATTTACCTCCTGAGTTCAGTGTCGCTTTAAGCCTCATTCACACTACCGCGCATATATACGAGCGTACATGCGTATTGTACCATATGCAACATATGCAAATAAATGGCTCCATACACATAGCCACGTATGGGGCCGTATATTTGCGTAGCGTAAAAATGCGCAAAAACAGAATGGAACCGAGATGCGTCCGGGCAGCATATTTCTGCGTATTTTACGTGCATACGTGCGTACTGCTCATTCAAATTTATTTTAGGAATGATGCATTCTGGGAATGCAAATAGTGCACGCATAGACGCTCGTATAGACGCGTATATACGCAATACACCATTTTGCTCTTGCGTTGTGTGTGAATGAGGCCTTAAACTCAAAAACAAAAATGTAACATGTTGCAGTTTATCAGTGCTTCGATGCGGCGAATGCCTTAGTTTTATTTTCCAAGGCTTTTTTCCCCTTTATAACCACCCGGTAATCCTGCCAATAACACACTTATTGTCTGTGTGACAACCAATTCAGCACCAATTCAGAGATGATTGGAGGATCTACAGCCGAGTGACACACATATAAGATACATTTTTGTTAATAGTTGAGGTACCTGAAAGCATTTTTAAGAATTAACTCCTGAGTTTAGTGTCACTTTAATCCTAAATTACAAAATGTCTTGGGAGGCAGTTTATATACAAACTCTTTATTTTTTTATAACAAAAGTGGAGTTTTCCTTAAATGTTAGTGGGGATAGAGAACCATTGTGGCACTGTACATATAACATCATTCATGCAGAATCTCAGACATCAAACCTCCGTGTTCCGCAGTAATTGACCGATCTCTATTGAACTCTGGTGAATGCCGTGAAATAGGCGGCATGATTCTTTTCTCCGGGTTTTGTTCAGAAATACCAAGAAAATAGTTTATTCTGATAATTACTCTAGATAAGCCAGCCTATAAATGGTCATTAGTCTTGCCTTGATAGTTGAGAAGGGGAGATTGGTCTAATGAGACAATTGCCTCACTGTTACTTGTATTCTCAGGCCATAAAAGAGCCGCTATTATGATGTAGAGTAGGAGTGCTCGGTACCAGGGACTCTTGTTCTAGGGTGGGCGCTGTAATGAGAATATACAAGTGTCTAAATGCATTTTCCGATTCCTTGCCTCCTGGAGGCAGAGAATGATGCTGAATGTCCAGCCTGCCCTTGAAACATTTCCTGTGTTCTGTCCCCACCACACAAGGGCAACCCAGTAGGCTACTCGGCTGGCACTTTTGTCTTGCACCCCTGGAATCCCAACTTCAGTTAAAGTACTACTAAAGGCTCCTTTCATGTTTCCCCGAAAATAAGACACTGTCTTATATTTTTTTTTGCCCCCAAAAAAACACACTAGGTCTTATTTTCAGGGGATGTCTTTTTTTTAATGTGCAACAAAATGCTCAGTATCGGTTATGCTGATCCCTTTCTTTCACTTTCACAGGCGGAGTGCATCTGGTATCACTCCGCCTGTCACAGTAACCGGCGCTATAGAGGAAGTATCGGCTAATGCAACTCTGCTCCCTCCGTCGCCGCAGCCTTGCTTTCTACAGCGCCGGCTTCCTTTGTCATCAGGGACAGCGGTGCAGCAGTGGGGACATCAGACAGTGGACAGCGCAGTAAAGTTCGGTACCATTTACCGGTACACATTACAGTACAGTACCTACTACATTAAGCAGTGCCTTCAGGGGGACAGCAGTTGGTGAAGTATAGTACTGGCGTGCTCCCTGTCACTGCGCTGGCCGGAGGGAGTCCCCTGTCATCCTATTCATGCAGTATGTTCCTGCAGGCTGATACCATCTCTCCTGCTCTTCAAGTTCCCTCTCACATGCTACCACCAAACTAGGTCTTATTTTCGGGGTAGGTCTTATATTACAGGAATCTTGAAAAATAGTGCTAGGTCTTATTTTCTGGGTAGGTCTTATTTTCAGGGAAATAGGGTATGTGACAGACTAAAGAAGTACCACATCCAGTTACTATGTAATGCACAAGCTTTTTAAAGTAACTCGACTAAGCCAAACCCTCCTTCATAGTGTCTCTCATGCTTCCCCTCACAGACACTGCAGCTCACAGTGGGAGAGTTTTAGCAGCAGAAGCAGGGCTGTCAATCCAGAAAACAGTGGGCAGGACTAGGTGTGGCCAAATGCTGATTGACAAGCTACAGGCTGGTGCATCAGCAGTGCCATTGCTGAAAGCCATGCCCACTGCAACATTTCTTCATACACTGTACTTCAACAAAGCACAGCCCACATGAGCATATCAATGCTGCTCTGAATTCAAGAGCAGTGCAGCATCATTGACCCACCACCGCAGGTTACTGCATTAGGTGGACTTCACTGGCAGGGTCAACAGGGATTTGTGGGACTTTGCAGGGGGACTAAGAGAAACTGTAAGTGCAAATGCTCTTATGGGAGACTATAGTATTAAACATAAAGAACGGTGCCTGCATGGAGTTTGTACTTTTCCCACACATGCTTCTGTTGGCTCACCCTAGATTTTCTGATTTCCTCTCCCAACCAGGAAATATTATTGCAGGTGAATTGGAATTGAACTAAAGGCCCATGTGATTGTTTTCTTGGGTGATCTAGGACTCTTTTTCCTTTTTTTTTTTTGCTGTTTTTTCTATTCTAGGCCTTAAAGTGACCCTGCTGTGATTCTGGAGGTACATAATGGGCAGCAAAGATGGAAAGAATGCATGCATAGAGATAGATATCTTGCAGGGAGCCCCGAAGCCTGTAACACTCTGTTGCTCAAATCTCAACAAGCTCATTAACTTGGACCCGCCACCCCTGACCTGTGTTGCTGATGGAAAGATTTGATTTGCTTTCTGTCCGTGTGCCACCAATGTGGAAGAAAACAACCACAAAAACCACCAAGGTGCCAACCTTTCCCCGTACCTTTCAGAAGAGAACTAATACACAGCCAAGTGCTTAAATCTTTTGTAAAGACACATGTCTGTGTCAATTCCTTTCATTAAACAGAACCAAAATTCATACTTCTGCCTGAGTGAGGCATGGGGTGTGGTGGGCGGAGCACTTGTAGGTTTTGATCCCATAAAGGAAGTTGTTTTTCAAAACCGATAACGTGGTTATGTACCGTTGTCATTTTAGAGTGCAATGTTGAACACAGACAGCAGAGGGCCCCTGTACAACAGAACCGCTCAAACCAGGTATAGGCAAGCTCTGCACTTCAGTGGTGGTGAAACTACAAATCCCATTATGCATCCGAGAGTCATGCCTGTGGCTTTCAGAGTCTTGCAATGCCTCATGGAACTTCCAAAACAGCTGGAGGATCTAGGTTGCCCATACCTAGCTTAGACATTGATCAGTGCTGATTCACTGATCATATACCTTCTTGCTATAGTACTAAATGACCAGTCTGTCTGCAGTTTGTTGTGCCCTCAAGTGCAGCCTCTTTTTATTTGTCTTTGCTTACTGCTGCTTCTGACAAGTATTGTTCGCATCAGTCAGTCCTATGCAACAGCGCTAATATAAAGTTCACCTGTTGCTAGGTAGTGCATTTATATAGGGTATATAGCACTGGTTCGGGGGGGATAGGAGACTGACAACTACCTTAAGTGGCGCTCCATCATGACTTGGGAGCCCCCAAACTTATATGCAAATTTTACCTTTTCAGGGAGTAACAATAGGTCGGATCATTATCACATGTGGTGGGGAGAGAGTCCTTAGCCCTGCTTATTCTCCAACCAGAGAGACTTGAAGCTTACATGCGTCTTATACTCTTTGCTTCAGCGGGTAAATAGTTGAACAATGGTAAAGTTTACATAGGCAGTAGAGGAAGGTAGATGAGGATAAATACGATGAACCTGTTGCGTTGCGCGGCCTGGACAAAGCATAAGTTCACAGACGGATTCATTGATGACAAGTTGTTTTTTTTTTAATCTAAAGCTGGTCATACACCTATAGATTATCTGCAGATTTTCTATGGTCAGATGGAAAAAGGGCAACAGATTCCTCCATCTACGCTAAACTGTGTGGATGGAGGAACCTCCCACTGGGCCAAGTTTCAATATCTTGCTAGTCGGCCCCGCTGACTGTCAAAATACCTGAACAATGCCGGCATCCAATCAGATTGTTCAGGTATTTTGAGAGGCAGCAGTTTTCAGTTTAGCGTAGATGGAGTAATCTGTTGCACTTTTTCCATCTGACCATAGAAAATCTGCAGATCATCTATAGGTGTGTGGCCAGCTTTACTGTGGTCTGTCTGTTCCCTCTACAGAGGGGCCCTGATTGTCATAGGTGGAAGGAAGAGTCCTCATCTACGTTGACCAACAGGTTTCCTTGCAGCTCTCCAATATATCCCTAATAGCTTACTTCTTGCTCTCGCCATCACAGACTGCACAGGAAGTTCACTCTATGGCCAAATGTTTGTTGACACCTCTTGAAATCATTGAATCCAGGTGTTGCCAGTGAAGAGCAAGGTTAATTCTATAACATGCAAAGACAATTTAGGCAATTGTGTGCTCTCAACCTCGTGGCAAAGGTTTACAGCGCTCCAGTATATCCCTAATAGTTTACCTCTTGCTCTCATCATCACAGAACGCACAGGCAGTTCACTATATGGCCAAATGTATGTGGACACCCCTCCAAATGATTGAGTCCAGGTGTTTCCAATGAAGGACTGCATGCAAAGACATTTTAGGCAATTGTGCGCTCTCAGCTTTGTGGCCTGACCTCAACCATATTGAACACCTCTCTAGAATGTGTTGGAACACGGATTGCGAACAAGGTCTTCTCATGCAACAGTACTTGACCTCGCAAATGCTCTTTTGGCTGAATGGGCACAAATGACTACAGATACACTCTTGTGGGGTGCATTCCAAAAAGAGTGGAGGATGTTAAAGCTGCTACAGTGGAGTAAGCCTTTTAATGCCCATGGTTTTGGAACAAGATGCTCGGGAAGCTAATATAGGTGTCATGGTCAGGTATCCAGAAATGTTTGACATACAATGTATGTTCTCTCTCTAGATTATTGGTAGGGATGAACCGATACCGTTTTTTCGGTTAGGAGTACCAATAATTTGTTTTCGGTACTCGCCAATACCGGTACTGGAAGTCCCATTAAGGAAGCCAGGCGGCGTGTAAAGACTCACCACTCGGCTTCCCAATTAGCAGGGAAGCCGTCTCCATGCTTCTCGTCACTGGGTGACGAGAAAGCATAGTGCCGGCTTTCTGGCCAATCAGGAAGCCGGGCGCCGTGTAATGATGTGGATCCAGGCTTCCTGATTGGCCAGGAAGCCGGCTTCATGCTCCCTCGTCACTAGGTGAAGAGGAAGCATGAAGCCGGTTTCCCCGCCAATCAGAAAGCCGGGCGTCGCGTCAATACACGGCGCCTGGCTTCCTGACCAATCAGGAAGCAGAGCAGCGAGTCACTGGTGAGCCGGCTTCACGGCCAATCAGGAAGCCGGGCAGCGTGTAATGACTCGCTTCCCGACTTCCTGATAGCGGAAGTATCGGGCTAGGCATTGGCGCATTTGGGTGAGTATGAATACTCGCCATCGGCAGATACTAGTATTTGTATTGGTGCATCCTTAATTATTGGTATTCTGCTTTTACTTTTACATTTCGTTTTTGATTATTACTGTTTTTGCATTACCAGTGAAGATCCCAACATGTTTGTTTCATGCCCCAGAAATGTGGTATACAGTGTGACCCAGAGCCGTGTGCTGCACCAGCATTTTCCTAATTTCTCAGAGCCGCTGCTGACGTTAACGCGGCACAATAGCCGGGGAAGAGGTGAAAAGTGCAGCCGAAAACTGAAGGGACTGAGGATCATGAGATAGAGGCATTACTGAAGCCCTTACAAGTTGTTATTTAGCCCAGACATTCTGTTAAGCTAGAGCACTGGCAGCACTTGAATAGCGAGAGTGCAGAACAGATTGCATAATGTAGTCATTGAATGCCCAGGGCAGGCTGGGAGAAAAGCTGTTTGGGGAACTGGGGGGAAAAAAATAAAACGGCTTAGCTGTTTAATTAGCCAGCGCATCACAAAGCCTCGCTCAGCCCTCTGCCAATAGCACCTCTCAAGAATTAAAAGCTGCATGAGATGCTGACAGATCCGTATTGAATGTACAGACTGGGATGTGTTTGTTGGGTCAGCCATGAAATCTGGTGACTTGGGACATGCAGACATATGCCGTGACCTTTGGCAGTATCCATCCTTGTATTGTTGTGTGGTGTTGATGACATGCTTACATATACAGGATTGTAGGATGAGTGCATGTCAAGTTTCCAAGCACATCAATTTGTTTTGGGTGTGCTACTTCAACATAAATGTCATTGTCTACTTATTATATACTTTAAAATAAGCACGTCATTAGAAAAATACATAGGCTGTCTGTCACTGCTGAATATTTATTTATTATAAGTATTTACATAGCACCGACAATTTACGCAGCGCTGCACATTCGCATCAGTCCCCGCCCTCAAGGAGCTTACAATCTAAGTTCCCTATCTCTCATGCATACGAGTGCCAATTTAGAAAGGAGCCAATCAACCTTCCAGCATGTCTTTGGAGTGTGAGAGGAAACCGGAGTACCCGGAGGAAACCCACGCAAGCCCGGTGTGAATTATGCAAACTCCTTGTAGGTAGTGACGTGGCCTAGATTCGAACCAGGGACCCCCAGTGCTGAAGCGCTAACCACTACGCCATTTTCTTCCGATTGCTATCAAACATATCCTCTGTCCGAGTTACTGACCCAAAACATATGTGCAGCAAGTCTAGGCCGGCACCATCTGCTGATTCAATGATGTATTGCAGTGCAGGGATGCTATTCTGTTCTTTGTGGTGGGACGGTGATTGGGCAGAAGCTCCTCAATGGTCCCTCCATATCATGTTCTCTTTAAGATTCATGACTGCCATTTAAGTTTCAACTAAAGCTTGCCTTCTGATTTCTAATAAGCTGCCTTTCAAGGTCTCTCCCCCTCCTCTGCAGCAGTATAAGGTCCCGTAAATCATCAATGTCTATACACAGTGTATAGTTGTGAGGACTTTGAGGAAGATTTCAATGCTGCAGTGTGGGGGAGACGAGCTGGAGGGAGCGCCGTGATAGCCGACTGTCTCAGAGCTTCGGGTGAGTATAACTTTATTTTAGCACCTAGACACAAATGAGCACTTAACCCTTGCAGAGCGGGGGCAGCCCCTCTTCAAGGCCTCGTTCACACTGCAGTATAATACGCTGCGTGCAGCATATGCAAATAAATGGCTCCATACACATAGCTGCGTATGGAGCCATATTTTTGGGCTGCACAAAAACAAAATGGCACCAAGATGCGTCTGGGCTCAGAATTTCTGCGTATGTTACGCGCGTACAGTACATCAAAGTTTCTATGAGAAATTATGCATTCTGAGATTGCATACAATTCACGAATATACGCACATACACATGCGCATACAGTAATACCTTGGTTTAAGAGCATAATTCGTTCCGGAAGCATGCTTGTAATCCAAAGCGCTTGTATATCAAAGCGAACTTCCCCATAGGAAATAATGGAAATTCAGATTATTCGTTCCACAACCCAAAATATTCATATAACAATGATTACAATACCGTACTGTAATATAATACAGTATAAAATATAAAGAAAAATAAACCAATTACTGGTACCTTCGTGGCTGGTGTGAGGGAGACAAGAGAGAGTAGGATTATTGTGTAGGACGACTTTCACTGTCACTAACGGAATCACTGCTATCTCTTGGCTCAACGGAATCTTTTTCATTTTGTGAAACCTTAACAAGGAATCTATCCAATGTGACATTGTGTTGTCAAACAGTCTCATCGCTCGCACTGCTACAGCCTTATTCGGGTGGTGCTTTTCTACAAAATTTTGCTCTTATTGCAAGACATTGCTTGTATATCAAGGCAACATTTTTCAGAAATGTTTGCTTGTCTTGCAAAACGCTCTCAAACCAAGTTACTTGTAAACCAAGGTATTACTGTATATGCATTTACAAATATGTGTACAATTTTGCTCTTGCGTTGTGTGTGTGAATGAGGCCAAAGGGTTAATTTTAAAAAATCCTGCAGTTCTTTAATAATGTTCTCACCCTTTTCTATCCTTTTTGCGTCTTAGTGCCGCTGATTTCCTCCAGCCTTTTTAGCCACTTACTGTTTTGTTTTGTTTTTTTATAATGTTTGTTCTGTTTTATTTGTAGAGGTTGAGAAGTGGGATGAGAATATTCATGAGAAAACTGGAGAGGAAAACAGCTCTCAACAAAGATATTACTTTGAAAACTTGAAAATATCTGTACCGCAAATCAAACTCAGTGTTTTCACCTCCAATAAACTCCCTTCTGATCTTAAGGTAAGGGCAATGAAGACATTGAACAAGTTACTTTAAAAACCCGTAAACATGCTGCATGGACATCAGACTTGGAAATAAGTTACATTCAGTATACCTTCAGGTGCATTCAGGTTGCTTTGATTTGCTATTAACCTGCTTCTGATTTTGCTTTTGTCCGTCTATGGCCTTATTCACACTGCCAGATTCACACAAGAAAAGGCCGACACGTACAGCTTCGTGCTGCGTGCACGACCGCATCAGGGAAGGACAGGTGCTGCGTGTGATTAGTACGCAGCAGCCTGTTCTTCTCTATGGGAGTACGCCGCCCTACATTCACCCGCCCTGCACGTCCGCGCAGGTGTCCGTACTCGTACGCTGACAGGACGGATCCTGTCTGCGTCAGAGCCAGGACACCCGCACCCATATGGATCTGCACTTGGGGTGAGCATAGGGCGGTGTACGGCCGCGTACTCCCATAGAGAAGGACAGGGGCTGCATACTAATTACACACAGCATCTGTCCTTCCCGGGAGCTGCCCGATACGGCTGTGCACTATCATGTGTACCATGGTATTTTGCAGTAATATATAAATGATAACATTCGCAATTTGTAGAATATGTAGAAAAGGTTTTTAAGCTATTTCAAATGCTTATGAACCCACTTAGAATGGATGTTGGTGCTTGATGTTCAAAAGTTTTAGTTTTCTTGCAGAATAAGCTGGTCCCCTGAGCACTGGCCTTGACCTTCTGTTTTAGGGTGGCTCCTTTCCCTTGCATGGTCTTATGCAGCCACCCTTGTGTGTGCTAGTAAGCTGTGTGTCTCTCTACCAAAACAGCAGGACAAGCCACTACCCTCTTCCCTGCTCCCTGCTACTCCTTTCTCCCTTTTCTAGGTTAGTAGATGGAGAGCTGCTGCACACTGTGCTGTCAACAGGGCCAGTGCTGCCACTAGGCGCAGCCTTGACCATTCATCTCCCTGCGGTGCCCCCCCGTCTATTTCAAATTGTAATGCAGGTAGCTGGTCTTGCCTAGGGTGCAAAATAGTCTAGCACGGGCCCTGGCTGTCATTTGTGATCTTATACCAGACTGGAAGGTCAGGTAAGCCAAGCTGAAAGAGGTGGAAACATGATGACTGTAAGTGCCTTGGCAAAAACTTAAAGAAATCCTTTGCTGGGCGATGTATATTTGCTTGATCTGGATTTATTATTAAAAAAAGTCTGAGAGTTTGATACTTTAAGTAAGTGAAAGTTTACTGAAATAAAAGGGGAGTTACACTCCAGAGATCTGTTTTGACCGGTTATTCTGACAGGTGCCGGCAGAACCTCCTGTCAGAAGACAATGGGGGGAATTTATCAAAACTGGAGCAAAGAGAATCTGGAGCAGTTTCCCATGGAAACCTATCAGCATCTCTCTTCAGTTTGCTCAGTTAAGATTTGAAAATGAAAGAGAGAAGCTAATTGGCTGCAGTGCAAATCTGTTCCAGATTTTGACTGCTCCAGTTTTTTGATAAATTCCACTGAATGTAAACAGTGGGATTCATCGATCAACATGCTGTTTGTGTTGATGGAGGAACCGGGTCAATTTTTTTTGTTGTGCCCGTGGGTTGAACGAAAAAAATTGATAGGTGTATGGCCAGCCTTGGAAAGAACCTGGGGAAATGTGTAATGGCTTCTTTGTGGGTGAATGCCGTAATATAGCTAAGCCATTGCACTTCATATCTATGGACACCTTCTAAATGATTCAATCACCTCGGGCCTGTTTTTTTTTCCATGGTCAATTTTTTTTTTTTTTCATTTAACTCATGTCCCAAACATTTCTCTGGAAGTACTGATGTTAAGAGTGTCGTTAGGAGGTCTCGTCATGCATCACTTCTCCAAAAGTGAATCTGCACTGACCCAGAATGAGGTTTTCACACACGCCATTAACTTTCACTGTTTCATGCTCCATTAAACTCCAAGTCCCTGTCTTTAGGTGGTAATACTAAGCTCACCCACTATGCTGCTTCCTTTAAAAAAATCAAAATCTAAAGGGGGAGTAGGGTTATTACCTACTTACTTCACTTAAATCATACCTATAGTGGAGTGCAGCATTGTAATCTGCTACTGAGAAGCAATAACAGGCACCTCTATGTAGCTGCACAAAGTGTCCTTGTAGACACCCATGGGTTTGTAACGTCAGGTCTCTTTTTTTAAATTTTGGTCCATAAGTTGAAGTCACCCCCATTTCATATCTTCTGATTGACCATTCAGGAGGTGAGAGGGATGGGTCCAAGTGATGAATTTGACTAAGAAGTCAATATTTGCATAATGTGTTTAAACTATGCTACGTCTTATGAAAGCTATGAAAAAGGTAGGACCAAGTGGCAATGTCAACTGAGCACCTACGAAATACAGGCCTCAAAAAGCAGTCCTATCCACCATCTGAGTACCTGTTAAAAAGCTACTCACATGGTGGATAGGACTGGGTTCTACCTGCCAAAAGGACAGGTTCACTTTAAAATAAAAACTCTTCCCTGCCCCCCTCCCCACAGTCCTCCAACGATTTTAACAGCTAGCCTCCCACCCAAGTACAGTCTACTTACCTCTTTTTGACAGCGGCCTCTCATAGTTTTTACAGCTTCAGTGCAGAAATCTTGTTCAATGCTGCCTTCAAAGTAACTTATTATAAACTTAAATGGGGCCTTGCTTCAATGGCCCCGGTACAGGCCATTCAAGCCTATTGGAAGCTACTGTACAGGTGTGGCCAGCGTTGAAGGTTGCTACAGCTGTCAGAGAGAGGTAAGAAGGCACTTAGGTGGAGGGGGATAGGTTTAGAATGGTTTAGGGGCTTGGGAGTTTTTATTCTACTATGAGAAATTAGAAAAATGTGTTGAGCGCACTACTAATGGTGTAAATTGTAGATGTAAGTGGTGGGTGTGCGAGCTCCTTGAACAGACAGAGGTGTCCCGTATATAATCACAGAAAAAACAAACAGAAGGAGCGCTATAACATGAGGACATGTCCCATGCTGGGACTGACAGATGACTGGTGTTTGTGGGATAAAGTTTTCTCACCTTTTCATTACTTGTTCATTAATTTATCATTGCATTTATTTATCCCACATACACCAGCCATCTGTGAGTCCCAGCATGGGACATGCCCTCAGGTTGTAGCTCTCCTTCTGTTTGTTTTTTCTTTATTCTACAATGAACATGTCCTCTAAAGAACTAAATATACTTTCTGCTGCAGTGTTTTGCTGGACAGCAGTTGTGTACTTGTCTGGTATTGCTATTCCTTAAAAATGATATTGTTTTAACTTTTTCTTAGGCTTTAAAGAGCTCTTTGGGTTTCCCTCTGATTAAATTTGAAGATGCTGTGATTGATCTGGATCCATTTACAAGAGTGCACCCATACGAATCCCGAGACTTTATTGTCAACGATATCCTCAAACATTTCCAAGAGGTTTGTTTACTGATTTGCTTTTAATTGACATTTATTTATTTAGTTATTTTTTTGTTCTCTTTCTTCAAACACTTTATCTGAGCACCTTTATCCTACTATGCATCTGCTACTCTCAGAATACATCCCTGTAATCTCTGAGAACGGTATGTTACTTCATGACACCCCGTTATGCCTCCCTATTATCCGCTAAATATGGTGGGTTGCCTCAATGGCCAAGAGACATCCACAGGAGTGAAAGGAGAAGAGACAGAATGCTCACATCTGAGTTTAAGTAATAGCATGGTCTGGACTTTGGCATCCCAGGGAGCACTGGAAATAATTTGGACATGAACATGTACACCTCACAGTGGCTGATGTACAGTCCCTTGGCCAGTTTACAATGGAGCAACAAGCCAGAGGTATTCTTTAAACATCATATTTCATACTGGGGAGTAGGGATGCACCGATACCAAGTATTGTACCCAGTACAAGTACAGATGCTTTTCCAGCTCCAAGACTAGACAAGAGAAAAATGCAAAAGTTAGAAGGCAGCTGTCATTTGTAAGGAGCACACGGAGCTCCTGGGATTTGTTCATCTCTGTTTTAAAGGAGAACTATGGGGCTTTTCCCCATAGTTCTCCTTAGGGTAACGGGAGGACACAAACTAGCGTCCTCCCCCCCCGTCACCCTAGGCTCAGTATACCGCGAGCTGTAGCTCACAGTATACTGAGACGCCGCAGCTGAAGCGGATCCCGACAATTATGTCTGGATCCGCCCAGCTGCGTGACTGACAGCTGGCTCTGCCTATCTAGAGGCAGAGCCAGCTGTACCTGCCCCCTCCCCTGTCCGTTCCGCCAGTCAGCCCTGGCGGATCAGAGCAGGGAGGGGGGAATCCAGCCCCTCCCCTGTCACGGCAGAGAACCGTGACAGGATCGGGAGGTGAGCGAGCGCCGGTATGTGTTCGCTCACCTCCCGATCTACTGAGCCGACCTGTGACAGTCTCATTGTCACAGGTCGGCTAGAACTATGAGGTGAGTGAAAAGCACTGACCTCATAGTTCTCCTTTTAATGTATGATTTTGTTTTTATAAACATACTGTATATATAAAGTGATGCACTGATACCATTTTTGCAAGTACAAGTACTGATCCTTGCCCAAGTACTTACAAAAGTACGAGTACTAATACATGTTTGTTTTTCATGTGACAGTTTTTCTAAAACAATACAGACTAATGATTTCAGGACAGTGGTGGAGCGCCAGAGCTAGCTCCCAGCTGCAACCACTGCAACCCTGGTAGTTCTCATGAAAATGCCAAGTATCGGCACTGGTATCTGAACTGGTATTGGTGCATCCCTACTGGGGAGTTTTAGGAAGCATCAAAGTTTTACGGTAGGTTAGCATGTCCCAGTAAAAGAGTCTCTCTGAGGCAAAATAAATAATTCTCAACACTGAGCCCCAGATTGCATGCTAAAGCAACCGATAAACATATAAGTATTCACACACAGGATGAAAAGCTACCCACTGCAGGATAATATATTTTCAGAGATGTCAAGTCTTACTTATGGCTCTCAGCATCCCTATGTTTTCCTTAAGTGTTGTACTTGCATGTTAACATATGATGGCGCTGCTGAGTTACATATCTAGCACTAACCCTGCTCTGTATTGTTCCACAGGAGTTGCTCAGTCAAGCAGCAAAAATTCTGGGCTCAGTTGACTTCCTTGGCAATCCAATGGGCCTGCTGAATGATGTGTCTGAAGGAGTATCCGGTCTTATAAAGTATGGAAATGTTGGCGGCTTAATCAGGAATGTCACACACGGAGTTTCCAATTCTGCTGCAAAGGTACATGTCTGAGATTTATGCCTGGCCAGGATCACAAGAGCTTTAGTGTTTCTTTGCCTCTTTATACTACTGAGGTCGGTTGCAAAGCAAAATAGCTGTGTGAGAAGCTTCTGCTTGAAGTCATTCTCAGAAAAGGATTGCCTCAGTTATACCCCCAGATCCTGTCTATTAAGACACTGCAGGTAGCAAGGCTAAAAATATATATGAATGAGGAGTCTGGATGCTTTTTTTTATTGTGCGATTTAAATCATATATCCAGCTTGACTAAAGCATGCTGAACTGCAGTTCCATAGAGCTGTACACTACTCCGGACAGTTACTCGGAGTCGTATCTCATCATTGTTGTATGACTGAGGTGGCATCATTACAGTCATGCATTAAAAGAGGGCAGAGGTATACTATCTGTATACGCTGGGCTAAAATTGTTAAAAGCATTACACAGTAAACTGTATGCCAGATGCCCATAGACGTGAGATGACAATCTCCCAATCCACAGTTATAAGGTCGCTGGTTCAAACAATATCTTTCCAATCAGCCGCACAGAACCGAGGTCCATAAAACCCAACATTATTGTTGTAAATTCCATGCAAAGTTCAAAATAAAAGGTATACACCATAGTCTCTCTCCCACTCCAACGCCATTCACGCGTTTCACCACCTGGGCTTAATCATGGCACAAAATCTTCACCTCTATGATTAAGCCCAGGTGGTGAAATGCGTGCAAGGCGTTGGAGTTAGAGACACTCTGGTGGTGTATACCTCGTATTTTGAACTTTGCATGGAATTTACAACAATAAAGTTGAATTTTATGGACCTCGGTTCCGTGCGGCTGATTGGAGAGATATTGTTTGATAAGTGGGAGCACACTGCAGTCTGCACCCGATGTCTATATTGATCTGCACTCTGGTGGAATTGGAGCGGTGAGTCTTTTGCTTATTTGGATATTGCCTAAGGTCGCTGGTTGTTTCAAGGTCTGAATGGCTAATGGGGTGCATACATAAATATTTTATTAAATCTGTCACTTTAATATTCTGCTAAATCTACATCCACCCTGTGCGAACCCCATTTCAGTGCCTATACTTACCTTCAACTCAAGTTAAAAGCGCCTGCTGCCAACCCGCACCAAAGTCACCAGCTGTTGTCAAAAATATGTAGTACTGTTAAAAAGTACACATTTAGCGTATGCACATGTGACAATGTTGGGGCCTCAGTGATTGGCTGCTCAAGCTCCAAAGTCTGCATTATGGGGAGGAGCGTGACATGTAACATGCTTCTCCATACCTGGATGTGCCAGGAGCTTTACAGACCTTTTGGTAGGGGAGCAACTGCAAAATTAAGTATAGGCACCGGAGCATGAGCAGTGGATTTAGAATTTCTGCACTTTTTAATTTTTTTTGAATTCCATATACAGGTTTTTTTTATTGGTCCTTTTTAATCAGTCCTCTACTTGTTTTGGTAGTTGAATAAAGAGTAAGAGAAGGGTTACATAGTTACATAGTATTTGAGGTCGAATAAAGACACAAGTCCATCAAGTTCAACAAATTGCATGTATGTATGTGATTCTGCATGTGTATGCGTGTGTAAATACCTTTCCTGCAGAAAATGGTGCTGAAGGCCGAATCTTTAATCCTCAGGTAAGAATGAATGACCTAAACAAATGTTTAGGCTTTTGCTCAGATGACCAGTACTAGAGGGAGCGCTTTCTGCAGGAAAAGTGTTTCAGTCCTTCTATAACTTATCTTTCATCCATTTCAGCAGGGCTGTTAAATTAGCGGTATAAGTGCAGCTCCAGCCCCCTTTTCTTTTTTTTTTGTACTTTTGGACAGAGTATGGAAAGGTAACATTTATAATGATGTCTATCAGCTCTCTATGGAGATTTCCCCTCACTTCCTGCCTTGTAAATAGAGTAAAAATATTGTAGTCGGAGGCAGTCAGGCAGATTGTGCTGTTGGAATAAGATTGACAATGGCGAGCTCCATTCTCTCAGTAACAGGGTGCTGCTTGGCCTGCATGGATTGATGCCTTGTAAATTTTTGGGTCTGTACCAGGAAAAGTGTTTCTCTAGCAAAAGCACACTCATGTGGGCTCTTAACTACAATTTAGTCATTAGACATAATATAATGTTATTACTTGTTAAAATTAAACACTTGCGCATGGATGAATGGAGATGATCTCTGACATTCTAATTGAGCGGTTTCATGCCGACTCTCAATCATTCAAAGAATGGCACATGCACATAACTCAAAATTCTGTGGGTTTCCTGGTGATTTTTATCCTGACTGAAATTACGATACCATCTAGCATTGCAGGGCTCCACTGTATTGTCCTCCTGTGGATAGAGTGGCTGCTGATTGGAGGCCTGCCAGCATGTAAGAGGAGATGTGGAGGTTCCTGCTGTAGGTCAGAAATGTTAGCATGATGGGAAACCGTAATGGTTTTGGTCCATTTATTTGAAATTTGTTTTGAATAGTTGATGATGGTTTACAGTAAATAAGTTGTCTGCTTCCTTAATCTTTTTATTTCTTTAAAATAAAGGAACACCCATGGCAGTCAGTTTGCTAAGCATGCTTGTTTTTTTTTTTGTAAGAAGTGCCAGTCCTTCCATCCTAGTAGCAGCCTGCACATATTAATTAAGATGTTTCCATCCATCCTGTTGGAGTGGGGCCCCTTCAAGTTTTAGCACAACATATGTAAAAAGAACCCCCAAAGAACTTCTGCCATGTATCCCCTTCAGGCCCACATCTTCTTCAACTGTAGCCACACATGTATTTTTAGGTTTGAGGGTGGGGGGATATTGTAGTTTCTACTTACTGAAGGTGAACAAAACAATACACTCCCTTTATCAGTTTCTTAGATGTTTCCTCATGAGCTCAGAACTGCATGAACCTGTGTTGTGTGTCACGCCGTTATATAGGAAAATACAAGCCTTAGATCAATATTTTAGCAGAGACATTAGAGCCATTCTGAGTGTTTAAAAATGTACTAGAGTAAAAGAACTGCTAGTGGACATCAAGGGAATGGGATCCGGTAATACTGAAATGCTTTGCTCACATATCCTATTTCTTGGAAGCAGTATCTGTACATTGTTTATGTGGTTTACACATGGCATTACACATCGAATTACATGACCTTCCTAGTCATTTCCTACCACTACTTTTATGTTCTATGATCAGGATGTTTGTATCATTTAGTATATGAGTGAAAGTGACCAGCAATTGTCAGTAAGGCCAACGTTTGGTCAGAGAGCAACCCCAAACCTTATGTATAACAAACATTCAGGATGCTAACTTTGGTTGTATGATGACCAGCTCTGTCTGTCTGATTATGGTAATCAAAACTGCTATTCTATAGTTCCACCTCCCTGCACTACCCAGAAACCCAGCTTCTGACCGCTAACATTGACCAACGTAGACTATTAGCCTATAGATATGTATGGTCATATAAGTCCAAGGCCATTATAGAAAGAAGAGGGCCACACTATTTTTTTTACAGTCCATAAACTTTTTTTATGGTTACAAACTTTGTTCATAACAGCCAGTGCTTTTGGGGGATTCTATAGGACCCCCTTCATAAGGGTTTAAAGTTTTTTTTCAATCTGGGGAGAATCTAGACCAGGGGTGCCCACAATCGTTTGTGTTAAGATCTACTTTTTAAATGATGAGCTCAATGAGATCTACCAAGGAAAAAAAAACCTCCCTTGCTCTCGCCCTCCTGGCTGTCTCTCCTCGCTCTCCTGGCTGTCTCTCCTCGCTCTCCTGGCTGTCTCTCCTTGCTCTTTTTCCTGTCTGTCTCTCCCCGCTCTCTCTCCTGGCCCACCTTGCTGTATTTTGCAACAGGCTGTGTAAACTAATATTCTTCGATGTAATACATATCACTTCAACCACCAGTATCCACCAGAAAGGTATCAGGGAGCAGACTCAAGCTAATAGGTAATCATGTGTGCACAGCTAAATAAATATATTAAAATTGAATAAAGGGGCCGCCATTCACACCCTTCGTGATCTACCAGCATCAGCTTTGAGAGCTACTGGTAGATCACGATCTACCTAATGGGCACCCCTGATCTAGACCATGCTAGGCCAGCAAACCAAGCAGGCTCTGTACTTCTAACACAATTACAGTTGCAGGATCATAACCTCTTGTCCAGTGGTTTTAACTCATTTTTGCACGTCTGTGCAACATTTGTTTTTTGCAACCCCTGCAATTGTAGGCAGCCAACTTAGACAGATTATCAAAGGACTGAGACAGAGACCATAGATGAGACAGAATTTCACTCTAAGCCAGTAGTGGTCAACATACAAGGTACAAGGGACCTCACCTGTGGCCTCTAACATCACCAAAGGACTGCAGGACAGAAAACTGTCAGAGACTGCAGGCATATTACAGGAGATGGTCAGAAACTGTGGTCATGCTACAAGACTGATTAGAGACATGGAGGACACGTTTCTGGATATAGTTAGAGACCGGGGTCATGTTAATGCTAGAGGTCACTGGCATTAAACTGTTTAACAAATTAACGATCTTAATCGTACAGTACAGGACACTGGATTGTAGCCTTAACCATGGGTTTTATGCTGACACCTTCAGGTGACTGGACACTGGCAAAAAAAGTTGTTTGTACAGCCCATATATCCACTCCTGCCTCTCAGCAACCCTTAGTTTCCTGTAATCCACTAGGACCTGTGTCATGTACTGATATCTAAGGTAAGGGTACATCAAATTTCCTCTTCTCTTAATCATGGACTACAGGACATAGGACTGTAGTCTGCACCATGCGGCATCCCAAAGCAATACAACTAAGGAGTGGGCAACACCGCAAACAAAATGCCAAGAGGCCCACAGAACAAGGAAAGAACCTAAACACTCTCAATGTGGCTTGCAGCACCTTGTGGCCGAAACTGGCATCGGAGGAGGCTTGAATATCCACCTGGTAAAACCAACAAACGTGTCAACAGATGACCAGGTGGTGGCCCTGCAAATCTCCACCTGGTGCTGAAAGGCTCAAGAAACATGAACAGACTTGGTAGAGTGAACCTTATTCTTCAAACTATAAGCTTTGGAAATCATCTGTCTGATCCACCTTGCAATGGTAGAACAAGAGGCTAGCAGACCCTTATGGGAGCTCTGTCAGGAAGGACGAAGAAGGAATCTGATTTGTCTAAAGGAAACCGTGGCCAAAAGGTAGACACTCGTAGAACATACCCCATCCAGACAGTGGAGAGCTATTTCCTCAGGTTGTTTTGGTGCAGGACAAAGGGAAAGGGTGGGTCATGCCCTGGTCAAGGTGGAAGGGCTGCACATTTCTCACCAGTCGCACAATGAAAGTGCATGTAAAAACCCTTGCAGTGAACCGCTATTATTTGCTCCCTATTGGTCTGTTAAATATACTATTGAAAGTGATTTGATATATCTGTTTGATAAGTGCAAAAATAATACCTGATGACCATGCCAGAAATCTGATGAGCTTATAACTTTCTGTGCTCTCTACCTTTGCTGAGTGTTATCAGTTAGCATTGTTTCAGGCTATCTCTGCAATGGAACGGTTAGATGGTAGGAGACATTGGCCAGTGTAGAGTATAAAAGCTCTACTATAGCAAGGGCCTTTATTTTCCATTATTTTTTTCCTCATCCTGAAAGGGTCGCTTTAAACCTTTGACTAGGGTCAGCAGTGAACGACTTCTGACGTTAATAAATAAGCCCCAAACTTGTCACTTTTAGGACCTTTAGGCACCGTCTCTTGGCGAGGATATGCAGTTAATGGTTCTGTCTCTAGTTTAGATGGGTATTTCAGCATTAAAAGCAGATTTCTGCACCGTTGCCCTGGTTTCACTTTATTCGATTATGTTTTAAGACCTCTGGTCTCTTAAACAAAAAAAAATGCTGCATGAGTTAGATGCATAAGCTATTTATGAGCTGTATCTGGTTTGGCCATTTTATGACTTTTAGTTTTATAGTGCTGTTGTTTATGCCTGTAATGGCTTTTCCATGTATTCGAGAACACACAGTGGGCAGTTTGCCTTCTTTTAAGTGAAGAGGCTCCGACGTATTGAAATTGGCACAAAATGGCAGGTTAAATAAAGTTCAGCCTACTCAGATTTAGCTGCGCTGTCTCCCTGATGGCAAATTCTAGTCTGTCATTATATTGTTTTCCCTTCTTTTTGCTATTTTAACTTGGATGCTAATCAGTAATAAAATGTGGTATATGGAGAGCCATGAGTCATTTTTCTGGGACACGATTCTCCTTTTCTTTATTTGGTTTCCTTTAGGGGTCATGGTGCTCGATTATGAAACCTTCTGTATTTTACTATTTGCAAATGTGTGAGCAAAGAATTTGAAAGCAGACCTGTGCTTTGCGTATAAAGAGCAATGCAACTGGTTGGCTTTATTTACCCCCGCCCAGCAGTGGCACATATTCCTCCTTTTCTCCCCCCTCTGCTCTATTCAGCCACCAGAAGAAAAGGAAATACCTTTTCATGTGACTCAGAGGCCTTCTATTCCATATGACAGCATTTGTGATTGGCTCATAGCCGCCACGTGGGGATGGTCCTCAAAATCAGTCTAAGCAGAGCTTACAATGGCTTCCTTTCCTACAAACGGGGAGTAAAGGAAAGGTTAATGTATGTTCTGCTGGAGAGGGGGTGTTGGGCCCCTTAAGAGAGCCCGTTGTATGCTTTTTCTTTCTATAGCACAGGGGTAAACGGGTTGTTTAAGCAAAGCGAAAGACACTGTGGGAAGATAAATATGGGCTGTTCAGTGACCAGAGTTGGCGGCTTCATTGGTTAGTTTGACTCTTTTTTTTTTTCTCTTTTTAATCTGTAATTTCTCTATTGTAGAAACCTGTCATAATCTAAATATAGGAGCTGTCATTGATCATTTGCTATTAAAGACACAGGCTCAGGGACTGTCAACATTATACTGGCTTCACTACTTGGTGAACCACTACCCAGATCACGCATGAAGTCAGTGAATTGTTGAGGCATCTGACATGCACATATTCGTTCATGAGCAGTGATATATTAAAGGCAATTTGAGATGTGGGTGACACAGATTCATATAATGAGCAAACGGATTTATAATCTATTAATATTATATAGTACAGATATTTTATAGTGCGGACAACTTATGCATCACGTTACATGCACAACATTCACATCAGTCCCTGCCCTCAGGGAGCTTACATTCTTAGGTCCCTATTGCACACACATACAGGGCCAATTAACCTTCCAGCGTGTCTTTGGAGTGTGGGAGGAAACCCGACCAAGCACAGGGAGAACATGCAAACTCCTTGCAGATAGTGTCCTGACCAGGATTCGATCCGGGGACCCCCAGTGCTGCAAGGCAGAGGCAGCCACTGTGCTGCCCATAATAGCTCCTCTTTAAAGCCGAACTCCAGAAAACAGTCCCATAACCCCATTGAAATACATATATGAAAACTATTTTGCCTGCCAAAAGATTTGTAATTTTTGTTCAGCCAGTTTTGTGATCTGGGTACCGCTGCCAGACAGCACAGTCAGTGCACAGACCTGCACTGCAGCAAAAGCACAACTTTTTCAGGAACATGCCCTCTTACTAGTGATTGGATGTTGGAGGAGCAGCTGCACATCAATCTCTGTACTCACTTTGCTGTCTACTCAAATCAATACATCACATTCTTAAGGTGCCCATACACCTTACGATTATCGGACGATTTTCGTATGCGATCGACTTTTCGTTCGATAATCGTATGTGTGCATTGCAGTGTCTGACTGACATTACTGTACAATTGCATGACTTTTGACGGTCAAGCATGTTTGAAAACTTTGCTAGATCGTGCAATTTTCGTAAGGTTGCTGGCGTTTCCGTCCGTCAAAAGTCGTACGATCTACACTGCGCTTGCGCTAACGAAAATACGGCAAATCAATTACCGCATTTCGTCCAGGTGCTTTTCGTTAATTACGGCTAAATTAATCTTGCGATCATCGGGGCAGGATGGGGCTGTCGTACGAAAAGCGTACGACTATTCGATCATCGTACGAAAAGTTTTGTCCGATAATCGTAAGGTGTGTGGGCACCTTTACACCTCTCTACAGGAATTTTGGAGCACTCTTCTTTCGCCAACTGCTCCAGGTCTCTCAGGTTGGAAGGGATCCTTTTCCCAACTGCTGTTTTGAGATATCTCCACAGGTGATCTATAGGCTTCAGATCTGGACTCATTGCTGGCCAGTCCAGTACTCTCCAGCGCTTTAAAACCATTTCTGGGTGCTTTGGGTCATTGTCCTGCTGTAAGACCCATGACTTCTGAGGGAGACCCAACTTTCTGACACTGGGCCCTACAATGCACCCCAGAATTATTTGGTAGTCTTCAGATTTCATAATGACATGCACACAGTCAAGACATCCAGTGCCTGAAGCAGCAAAGCAACCCCAAAACACCAGTGAACCTCCACCATGTGTGACTGTAGGGTCTGTATTTTTTTTTCTTTAAAAGCCTCATTTCTTTTTCTGGAAACAGTAGAATGATGGGCTGCACCAAAAAGCTGTCAATTTGTTTCGTCTGTCCACAGCAGGATTTTGGCTTCCTCAGGTAAGTTTTGGCATACTCCAATCTGGCTTTTTTATGTTTCTGTGTCGGCAGTGGGGTCCTCCTGGGTCTCCTACCATAGTGTCCCTTTTCATTCAGATGGCGACGTATAATGTGAGCGGACACAGTTGTACCCTGTGCCTGAAGGTCAGCTGGAATTTGTCTGGAAGATGATGGAAGGTCTTTATCCACCATTCCAACAATCCTTCGTTCTAATCTTTGATCAATTGTTCTCTTTCGTCCACGTCTAGGGAGATTAGCTACAGTGCCATGGGCTGTGAACTTCTTGACAATGTTGCGCACAGTGGACACAGGAACATTAAGATCTCTTCAGATGGACTTGTAACCTTGAGATGTGTCCATGCTTTTGCACTATTTTTGTTCTCAGATCCTCAGACAATTCTTTGCTGCTCTTTCTCTTCTCAATGCTCCGTGTGGCACACAGAGACACACAACAGAAAGTTTGAGTCAATTTTTCACCATTTTTACTGGTTGCCGGTGTGATTTCTATATTGTCAGCACCTGTTAATTGGTACAGGTGAGTTTATTTACAAATTACAGGAGCATCACAAACGCGGAATGCAATTATTTCTTGCAATTTGGAGAAGATGACATACATTTTGGAGTTTTATGTGTCAGATTTGGCTTTTTTTTCCTCCACTTTTTTCTGTCCTACCAATACAAACAAAGGAAATAAACATGAGAATGCCAAAACATTTGTAATTGCAACCTTTTTTTTTGTGCGAAGTGGTGCATTATCTGACAGAAATGTAGGGGTGCCAATATTCTGGGCCATGGCTGTATATTAAAAAAATGGAGCCCAGCACTCCACCTGCTGGCTGTAAATGAGAATGCAAAATGTTAATCTGCGATATTTCATGTTATTTTGCTGTTTTCCCCCCAGTCCTGACCATATTAACCCCTTCATGACAGGTCTTCTTCTTTTCTTTTTTTTTTTTGCACCCATGTTATATTCCAAATTGTAGGCCTGAAAATTACTTACAACCCCCAAACATTATATATTTTCTGAAACCCAAGACCCAATAGAATAACATGGTGGCAGTTACAAATTTTTTAACCCCCAAATTTTGTGGAAAATGCACTTAAATGCCCCATAACACAATAAAATACCAATATTTTTAAATAAAGTATAAAAGATGAGGTTACAACGAGTAAATAGATACTCAACATGCCCAGGTTAAAAATTGTGTGCGTCCGTGAAAAAGTCCATAGACGACGATTTAAAAGCTCCCACAGGACTTAAAACATTTTTTTACATTATTTTTACATTTATTATATTTAATGTTAATTTAAAAAAAAAAAATGTTTTGTTTTTTTTTCCCCCTTTTTTATGTGACTTTTATTTTATTTTACTTTTTTATGTGTTACTTTAATTTTTTTTTATTTATATTTATTTTTATGCACTTACTGTTATTGCTATTATATAGGGGGGATAACAATCCCCTACATAATAGCAAAGGCACACTGACAGGTCCTCTTTATGGAGATATTAGGGGTCTCTAGGACCCCTAATATCACCTGTGGACCCCAAAAGAAGCTGATGAAGCAGAGATCTGCTTTATCAGCTTCTTCTCTCTCCAGATGACTGACAGGTGAATGCGGAAGTGATGTAATACACATCACTTCTGCATTCACAGCCCGGACGGAGATCAGCAAGGAGCCGCGAACGAGCACATATATGCGATCGGCGGGCTATGGACCCGCTGATCGCCTATATGTGAAACACCTGGTAACGGGTGTGTTTAATCGTCGGGTCTTTTCTGCCCGTGCGTGCCCGCTAGGGGGCGCGCGCGAGCAGAAAAAAATTGCCGTCTGGAGATGGCAACCCGCAGATGTAGCAGTGCCGTCCGTCCGTTTTTTTACTACGGGCGGACGGCAAGAGGTTAATTGCTATCACATAGGGGGGCTTACAATCCCACATGTGATAGCAGATGGTGGTGACAGGTACTCTTTAAGGTGATGCTGGTGGTCCAAAAGACTTCAATAGCTTATAGCTGGGCCGAGCACTGACAGCTATGGGATCGGAAGTGATGCTCCTGGTCACATAGAACAGTGAGGGTCTAGACGAACGGAGGTTCGTCCATCTCCTCTCCAGCTTCCCGCCAACACCAAAGAAGCCAGTCCCGGGCCCGTAGGAGTGGCAACGAGCCCGGGAAACACAGCGGGGGTGTCAGCCGGGGGAGGGGCACCTGTTCACCAGTCCGTTAAAGTGATCTGGCGGCAGCTGAGTCACCAGAATCGCTTCTACTGTAAAGCTGACAGTCGGCTTTACAAGTTTAAACACAGCTTTTGCCGCCGGGAGTCTGTTTAAACAGCCCCGATGCCAACAATGTACATTGTACGTCGTTGGTCGTGAAGGGGTTAACTAATGTGAATATATGCTAATCAGGTATGCATTCCCTGACAGTAACTTTCTTTGTTTTTTATTGGATTGAGGTCCTTTTTGGGGGGGGAATATGACCAATATCTGTACCGCAGTCGGCACACGGGCGTCCGTGCTACTTCTCACAACCGCTGTGATTTTTTACACATCCTTTGTTACCGTCATGACATAATTTGTGGATTTCCTGCTGTAAAGTTCAGCGCGGGGAGATTTTGGATCGTTTGGAGAACAAAGAGCGTAAAGTGTGACTAAGATGATTATGAGATAACTGATCTTTCATCTGTTTTCATGCAGAGCAAATCAACATCTGTTCAGATATGTGAGATTAGACCCACTGCAGGCATTTTATCTCTCGATTATGTTCAAAGGGGCGTATTAAATATCATCATTCGTTCTGCAGAAGGTGTATGGTAACAAAACAATTCTGCATTTGTCAAAGTGACTAATTAGGAACCGTGCGTGTTGACCATGGTAATATTTCATGGATAAACTCTAAATAAAGCTGAACTCCAGGCAGATATTACAGGCACAAATTAAAGTAGTATTGAACACTCAATTTTTTTTCCAATAATTAATTCAGATCAAACAAATATACATTGCAAAGCATTGCTTAAAATTTTTGCCCAAACACCTAGAGTCATCATGTTTTTGATCAGCTGCTTCCAAGTCTCTCAGGTTCCCTGAACTTCCTGTCTAGTATAGGATCACAAAGGACAGAACAGACTCAAGCAACTGTTCATCTACTAGTTTGGAGAAGGGAGGGGGGTGGAGAGCAGCTTGATTTGCTGTGTCTATGTGAATTGAGGAGACGCACACAGCTTACTAGCACACACAAGGGTTACTGCATATTACTCTGCATGAGAAAGGAGTTCCCTAAAACAGGATATCAGGACATGTTTGAAGCTTAAAAGCCTTTAATATCACTTGAATACAGCTATAATAGCAAAGGCACACTG
Organism: Nanorana parkeri; assembly: GCF_000935625.1. Lineage (NCBI taxonomy): Eukaryota > Metazoa > Chordata > Amphibia > Anura > Dicroglossidae > Nanorana > Nanorana parkeri. The sequence goes on along the minus strand of NW_017306362.1, from coordinate 1,485,681 downwards.
ACAGGTCCTCTTTATGGAGATATTAGGGGTCTCTAGGACCCCTAATATCACCTGTGGACCCCAAAAGAAGCTGATGAAGCAGAGATCTGCTTTATCAGCTTCTTCTCTCTCCAGATGACTGACAGGTGAATGCGGAAGTGATGTAATACACATCACTTCTGCATTCACAGCCCGGACGGAGATCAGCAAGGAGCCGCGAACGAGCACATATATGCGATCGGCGGGCTATGGACCCGCTGATCGCCTATATGTGAAACACCTGGTAACGGGTGTGTTTAATCGTCGGGTCTTTTCTGCCCGTGCGTGCCCGCTAGGGGGCGCGCGCGAGCAGAAAAAAATTGCCGTCTGGAGATGGCAACCCGCAGATGTAGCAGTGCCGTCCGTCCGTTTTTTTACTACGGGCGGACGGCAAGAGGTTAATTGCTATCACATAGGGGGGCTTACAATCCCACATGTGATAGCAGATGGTGGTGACAGGTACTCTTTAAGGTGATGCTGGTGGTCCAAAAGACTTCAATAGCTTATAGCTGGGCCGAGCACTGACAGCTATGGGATCGGAAGTGATGCTCCTGGTCACATAGAACAGTGAGGGTCTAGACGAACGGAGGTTCGTCCATCTCCTCTCCAGCTTCCCGCCAACACCAAAGAAGCCAGTCCCGGGCCCGTAGGAGTGGCAACGAGCCCGGGAAACACAGCGGGGGTGTCAGCCGGGGGAGGGGCACCTGTTCACCAGTCCGTTAAAGTGATCTGGCGGCAGCTGAGTCACCAGAATCGCTTCTACTGTAAAGCTGACAGTCGGCTTTACAAGTTTAAACACAGCTTTTGCCGCCGGGAGTCTGTTTAAACAGCCCCGATGCCAACAATGTACATTGTACGTCGTTGGTCGTGAAGGGGTTAACTAATGTGAATATATGCTAATCAGGTATGCATTCCCTGACAGTAACTTTCTTTGTTTTTTATTGGATTGAGGTCCTTTTTGGGGGGGGAATATGACCAATATCTGTACCGCAGTCGGCACACGGGCGTCCGTGCTACTTCTCACAACCGCTGTGATTTTTTACACATCCTTTGTTACCGTCATGACATAATTTGTGGATTTCCTGCTGTAAAGTTCAGCGCGGGGAGATTTTGGATCGTTTGGAGAACAAAGAGCGTAAAGTGTGACTAAGATGATTATGAGATAACTGATCTTTCATCTGTTTTCATGCAGAGCAAATCAACATCTGTTCAGATATGTGAGATTAGACCCACTGCAGGCATTTTATCTCTCGATTATGTTCAAAGGGGCGTATTAAATATCATCATTCGTTCTGCAGAAGGTGTATGGTAACAAAACAATTCTGCATTTGTCAAAGTGACTAATTAGGAACCGTGCGTGTTGACCATGGTAATATTTCATGGATAAACTCTAAATAAAGCTGAACTCCAGGCAGATATTACAGGCACAAATTAAAGTAGTATTGAACACTCAATTTTTTTTCCAATAATTAATTCAGATCAAACAAATATACATTGCAAAGCATTGCTTAAAATTTTTGCCCAAACACCTAGAGTCATCATGTTTTTGATCAGCTGCTTCCAAGTCTCTCAGGTTCCCTGAACTTCCTGTCTAGTATAGGATCACAAAGGACAGAACAGACTCAAGCAACTGTTCATCTACTAGTTTGGAGAAGGGAGGGGGGTGGAGAGCAGCTTGATTTGCTGTGTCTATGTGAATTGAGGAGACGCACACAGCTTACTAGCACACACAAGGGTTACTGCATATTACTCTGCATGAGAAAGGAGTTCCCTAAAACAGGATATCAGGACATGTTTGAAGCTTAAAAGCCTTTAATATCACTTGAATACAGCTCTGGATTAATTAATACATCATTAAATACATTTTAAAATCTAAGCAGTGTAAGTTCCTACGTTTTGACTTTTTATCAATCTCCTGCAATCACAGGAGGGAAGGGGAAGCTGCACAAAGATACATCCCGTTGATATGCTAACAAGGATTAGAGAGCAGAGGAAAGAGCTTAGAATTCTGAGGCTTCTCTTTTCACTGTTGAGTCACAGGCTGTGGATGGGGATGAGACCCATAAGTATTACTTAAGCATATGTCAAAGCAAAATGAAAATGTTATACATCACTGCAATACATCTACTTTTCTCATTGCTTTATCACTTTAATCTTTTATATCTTTTATAGCAATTAGGTTAGAGTGCAGCATGTAAGGTGATGAGGCTTGGCACGAACCCAGTTGCCCGAGTTTGCCCAAGTCTGCTCAAAACTGAGACTGCCTCCCCCCCACTTTTGGCCCATTCAGTTTTGGAGAGGCGCATTGTGTGCCCCACAGTTATAGGAGTAGGGAATGCCCCCACCGCAACTGCCACCACTAATTTGTCCAGGAGGGGGGAATGGCAGTCACAGTGGTGAGCAAGTTGGCGAACTCAGGCTACCTGGATTTGCACAAAGCCCCGCTTCATCTTGACGTACCTATAAACCCTAACAATATTTACATTTAGTTTGCTGAAACACTGCATCATAGACTATTGCCATTTTTTAAAAGAAGAAAATGGTTTCAACATTTTTCATCCTTTGCTGCATATCAAGACTTCCTGTCTACATGCACTCCAGGGATGGCAACATGGCATTTCTCAGGGTGGATTTCTGGATGGTGACAACAGTGGACCATGACAGAAAGTTTGTATGCCCAATCTCATCAGTCCCATCCAAAATCCCGGGTGTCGGCCAACAAAGGCACACCATGGCCACCACTAGTAATCCAATGTATGTAAAGCCACACTCAACAGCCAGGACCTCAATCTAAAAAGGTACAGTGGACCATGCCTCTGTAATGTGAGCTGGCTTGACTACCGCTTGTAATCTCCATTGGGAGAGCATGTAACAGGGTGACGATGCAGAATCACAGTTAGGTGGGTCGTCACCCTATGATAGGGTATGGCAGGTATTATAATTAAAGCTGAACATTTTAGGGCATTGAAAATGAAAATGTCTTTTTTTTTTATTTTTTTTTATTGCCTTAACGTCTTTATCAGATTTTAGTGATTTGAGTTTACATATACTTGTAACAATAAATTAAAAAAACTACTTGAAATGCAACATAATACAATAAATATAATAACTTTATTATTTAAGACTTCTAGTAGCACAGTGATAGCTGTGGAATCATTTCTGCACAACTAGTCAGTAAAGCAAAGCTCTCATATTCTTTTTTGTTTCCTTGTAGAAGTCTTAGTAGACTATGGGCATAAAATAAGTAATTGCCTACCCCAGCCTCAGGAGAACCACATAGGTGATGTTGGAAGGCTAATAACCGAGCATCACTGCAATAAAGGATGTGAGTTCTGTAGCCACCAAGGACTTGCACTGATGTATGCCACAGCAATAGAGCTATCTTGGCTGTCTTGTTGGCTGCCCTGTAACTGACTAGGGTTAATTGCAGGAAGTCTTGTAGCCCCTGTAACTATGAATCCATTGCAGTGAGGCAATGTCTCACTTAAATTCCCTAGAAATAGTATCTTGAGGATATTTACAGTGACTGAGGTACAATAACAGCGTGGGAGGAGGGTTAAAAAATCTTTTGTCTGGTTTATGAGGATCTTAAACATGTTTGTGAAGCAGAAATGCTGTTTCTTAAAGAAAAGCAAGCTTCCAGGATTAGGCTCACTGAACCTCCTAAAGTGTGCCGTGCCGCCAATGCTTTTACATGCCTATTCATATGCGTCATGAGCCAGCGTGTTCATGTATGGTAAACATTGAGTAGATGAACATCGCATAGAGAGACTCCAATTTCAAAAATCAGCCCTTTTTGACTTTGCCAGGACTTTGCTGGGGACCTCGGAAGCCTTCCTGCGCAGCCTGGTGCCTGTTTACAGCTCCAGCTTTGGTTTAAAAATGTAAAGCTGCAAGAGAGGTGCAAGGGCCACATGAGTTGGCCTGGCAGGCCGGATTCGGCCCATGGGCCTTGTGTTTGACACATGTGTTGTAGACAGAATAGTTTTAGTTGGATATGTAGTTTTAAATGGACTTTAAATAAGAGACAAACAAATTAAAGCCCAACTCTAGCTATTATTTGTATTTTATTTTGTATGGGAAATTGAAACCATAATGGTATACACTGATCATTGTAAGCAGCTCCATCGGTGTGGTTTGTCTTAACCCCTGTAACTGTCAAGGAAGTGGAAATATAATTGTCCTATTGGCAGGATCAACAAATTAAAAAAAAATGTATAAAGTAAAAGCTGATAGCAGAGTGCAGCATACTTGTAGATTTTTTGCTCATTGTTCCACCTCACATTAAATAGATCCCAAGAGAAATACATGGGTTGCCATTGCTGACCTCCTCCTGCTTATTGGATGGGTGTCATTCTGATCCAGTGGCCTTAGTACATTCTGAGTTGCTAAGCTAGGACAAGTATGCATTTGGGATTCTGGACTCAGTTCTTAAAGTAACATTAAGGGAAAAAGTCCCCCCCAGTGCTGATGTAAGGACTTACCTTAAATGATGCCTCTTAATCTGACCTTCTTCTTTCCGGTAGTTTTTAGCTGTCCCTCCAGCACTGGTGCGGGTCTCTGATCCGGTGCTGACTCCTCTGTCCTCCTCTTCTCTCATGTCCCACGGTGTCTGTGCGGGTGCATGCTGCTCCATAGACTTACCTTGTGTCTCTCCTCGTCTCCCGGCCGTACACCTGAACTGCGCATTCGCCCCCCCAAGATCCTTTGCGACCGCCCGAGAAATTTTCAGATGTTCAGACGACAGACACAGGTAAGTATTAACCCTTTGAAAAAGTTTTTTGGTTTTTTTAAATTGTTTTGCATATATCTACTGCTTGCTAGCAGTAGATATATGCAAAAACATGCAAGGGTTTAATAACCCTTTAATCTAGCCTCGGAGTTTGTGAATTCTCCATGCATGTGCATGGGTTACCTCCTACAATGTGACCACTTACTGTGGTTAGCTAGGTTCCACCATACTTTTTCTAGTGTGTATGTGTCTGTATGGCAGTAGTAGTGTCATTGGATGGTAAGCCCCTTCAGAATAAGGTCTGATGTGATTGATTGACATCTCTCTGGAATATGCCAGCACTTTATACATTAAACAGTAATCACCCGTGTGATGAGTGTATTATGTTTGGATGAGATGCACTCAGCTGCTATTAAACAGTATAAAACACGGGGGAAGATGAGAAGCTTGCTAACTTGCCAGAGGACGTTCTAGCAGGTCAGCGTAGCTTTGGCAAACCACGAGTTAATATATTTTTCCTCTTCTGAAAGTTATCTGTTAAGGGTATTAGTTGTGTTTAATAAAGCGCAGTTGCCCTCTCCATGAACCCATCGTGACTCTACAGTTGGGGTCATTCCAAGTTCAGGCTTTGGACTTTTGACTGCCTTCTGTGTATGTGAAAACAGTCCGCAGCTCCTGCAGGGATCACTTATTCAGCCCTGTAACACAAAACTATTGCCAGCGGGCACCTGCTGGGACAGCTTCACAGGGGGTCCTTGGGGGGGATGCTACCAAACTCATCAGGCTTCTGCAGAGATAAAACCAGCATGGGGTTTCCCTATGGGATAACTAGCTAATCAGGCAGCCACACTGACAGCCTATCAGGGGGCTTTGCAGATTACCAAACTGACACGGCAATGCCTGGCTGCATCGCTAAGCCCACCTAACAATAGGAAGTTGGGTAATTAATGGTCTTTTACTTTTAATTACGGCAGATAAAGTGCAGATAAAGTCAATCAACCTCAAGACAACAACATTCTTATTTGTTGAACAGTTTGTTCTCGAAGTATATGCTTTCAAAAATTCTTCTCGTTCTATTTTTAGATTTTCTTTTTCAAAGCTAACGATGCAAATTATTTTCTGCTCGTTTGTTAAGCCACCTACAGACCTTGCAGTCACGACTCAGCCACCAAATTATATTTTAAATAAAACCACTTTTTACAAGCATGTCTTTTGCCTAACCTGGCAAATTTGCTTCCTTGTGCCTATGGATGGATATCTTTAATGCAAGCCATACACTTGGTCATTTCCAGTCATTTTTAAACACATTTGGTCCACCCAGATTCACAAACATGATCAAAAGTAATCACCAGAAATGAAGTACCATGTTTGGCAATGACCGATTTAAGCTTTCTGCTGTTATTCTTGAGGAGGTATCTAGACATCTTTGTCCTCTATATTCTTTCTGTGGATTCAGCCAACTTGTATCATGATGGAGCTAGCTGGGCTAAGCTTACGTAAGCTTGACAAAAATACTGATAGTCATTTTAAATGGTAGTAAGGATGATGACCAACTAAAACAAATAACTCCTTTCACCAATTTCAATTCCAAAACTGATGTTTGAGATCCCATCTAAAGCACTGCCAGTCACATAAACTGGTCCAGCATATCCTTCCGTTTGCTATGCAGTTTGATTTGTAACAGATTTAAAGCAGACTGATACCTTGGAATCCATCCGCTTCTGGTAGACAAGGATGATGTTACTGGGCTTTTGCTGGAATTCTGGGACACTGAGAAGCCCAAATCCGAAGAGGGATTTCAGAACTGTGCAGGACCTTTTTCTTGTGGGACTTGGGATCATCAGCTTTCCCTGCATCTCAGGAGAAGTCCATGTGGTGTCATGCTTAGTAGGGTGTAAGATGATTTTTTGTTTTTTTACTTTTTTTCTGTTTTTAAGTATTATTTATATTTATTTATTTTTTTATTGTGGACCTTGCATTTGAGTCAAGGTCAATTTAAGCTGGCCATACATGGAAAGATTTAAGTTCTAGCGTTCTGGAAAATCTTACCAATGAGCGATTATTTTTCTCAGTTGGTAAAAGGAAGAATCTTATTTCTGTGCATGTGCAACATTGTCATCCCAGTTGGAGGAAAAGGGCGAAGATGTGGTAGTCTGGTTTATGGTAAAAGTTTATGCGAGATGGTTGTTCTTGAGAATTCTGCTAATGTGATTGTCCTGTGTACCATAAATGGTGGGTCAATAGCTGAATATTTGGTCTTCTTTCAGTTTCAGTACATTTTTGCCATGTTTACAGGGAAGCTTCCTCAGATTTAAAAGTATCTGTTATATTTATAGGACAAAAAAAGGCTCTTATGTGCCCTTCTCTTATTTCCTTTGTTACTGGGGCCTGACTTTCCCAGATTGATGGCTAAACCCTGTTGACAGCCATCCACCTGTTCAGAAAGAATGCCTTAACAGGCCACAAAGGCAGTCTTACAAAATAATGGAATGGCTGCTATCCCGGCTTAGCCGTCAAGTCAGAGGACATTAGGCCCCAGTAACAAAGTGAAAATAAATCAGTGAGGGGTACAGAATAAGCTTTTTGGGTCATTAATTTAAAGTTTAATCACTATCACTACCAAACAAAAATATCAATTGTGCTTGCTACTTGGCACCACAGGTTTCCAACCAATCCCTTCCTTACTTCTAAAAGTAGCTCTTTTGCTCCCAGGGAACATTTGAAACCTCTGATCCCCTTTCTAAGTACTGGTTTCACACGATTCCAAGTTGACTAAGTTGTGCAAACTACACATGCACACTGCAAATCTTTCCCTGGAAGCACTGAGCTTGTGTGAGAAGAAAAGAAGGTAGATCCAGGTGCCTGCTAATAAACACATCACTGTTATGACTTTGGTAGTGACAGGTTCCCTTTTTTATAAGCAATTTTTATGACTTTTTTAAAAAACAAAATTAAAGTTCCATGTGCGAAACTTTTCAAACTATGTCTGTGAAGGTTCTCATTAATCCATGTCATGGTATATCTGTAAAAAATAAGTCACGGCAATTGGACTTTTATTTTTCTTGAAGATGTTTTTGTCCAGTGAAATGTCTTCAAGAAATATACAGCCAGTCTAGTTGCCTTCACTTATTTTTTACAGATTTGGCAAAGTATGTGTCTCTTCTTAAAGAGGACTTGAACTTTTGAAGGCTTTGACAAAAAAAAGTCAAGCAGAGGACAAAGTTCTAGTCAACAGCATTGCCAGTAGGTTCCCTGCAGTTGATCCTTTCCAATTACCATGCATTGTTTGTTTCTATGTTGAAGGGTCTATGTAGAGGGGTGCACTGTGTTTCTATGTAGAGGGGTCAGTCTAGAAAGTGGAGAAGGGCTCTGTTTCCTCATGTCAGCACTGCCCACCTGATCACTGATAAACTGGTAACTGATGTGGTAATCAAGAAGCAATTGGAGAGGTAGAGAATGCATAGACTTACAGAATGAATGCCGCAAAAGCAGGGAAATCCTTACACTACAAATCCTCAGGCTCATCTTTAACACCAGCAAGGAAAATAGTGAGCAGCACAGTAGTGACATCTCCAAATCTGGTTAAAATAGCAGTCAGACTGAAGAAGCTCCTGTACTTTTTGGAGCAATGGGTGTCTTGATACAAGTGTTTGAGCACTTGAGTGTGAACAGGCACCATTGAAGACAATATGACTTTTTGGGTTCCTTCATACCAAAATTAGAAGTCAATGGAGGGTCCGTTGACTTGCAATTGTGTTGTGATCCGTTTTTCAACAGATGCTAAAGGAAGAGCACCGAAAAATTCATGGGTGTGAGTGGGGCTAGTTCACACCGGATCCGTTGCGTTACATTGCACTGAAAAAAAGTAGTGCGTGTTCTTTTTTCCAGCGTAGTGTAACACAGCAAAATAGAGTGGTGTGAACTAGCCCCATTTACACCTATTCATTTTTTGGTGCCCTTCCATTAGCATGCGTTGAAAAAGTATCATAACACAACAGATTCGGTGTGAACGGACCCTTAAAGTGACATTAAAGGCAAAAAAAAAATGTCCCCTCACCCCAAAGTTAATTAAAGCACTTACCTTAAATGTCTTTTAATCCGATCATCTTCTTTCCTGTAGTTTTCAGCCTTCTCTCCAGCGTTGCGGCGAATCTCCGATCAGCGCTGACTCCTCTGAGCTTGCTGGCACGTACTCTCCCATGGGGTCTGCATGCGGGTGCACGCGTCCATAGACTTACCTTGTATCTTTCCTCGCGTCCCTGCCGAAAATGTGAACTGCGCATGCACCCGCCCCAATATGCTTTGCGGCCGCCCGTGCAGTTTCACATTTTCAGACGGGAGCGCGCAGGGAACACACAGGTAAGTTTAAACCGCTGTTAAAGCGTTTTTTTTTTTTTTAAACTTTTTGCATATATCTACTGCTTGCTAGCAGTAGATATATGCAAACAAAGCTGAGGGTTTAGAAACCCTACAAATCTACACCTACAAATCGTTCAGGTGTGAATAGGGCCTTAGGGGCACAATGCCTTAGATGATCTTACACTGCAGATATACAGCTATGAGGCGGTGAGGACTACAATGCCCAGACCCAGAAAGTGCTGTGTTATTTTTCAAAAGAAATACAAGATGAAAGGTAGATTATTTAGAATACTGCTTTTGCACAAATAACCTTTCTTAAAGGTTCCCTATAACATAGCAAATGTTTACTTTTTGAGTTCTGGTCCACTTTAAATCCTAGCTGTAAAACATCTAGTGAATTTCCTATCCGGACTGTGGAAGTGATACCGAATACCCCAGATTTAGTTCTGGTGGCCACCCTGGAACAATTTTCTTTCTCATCCATTTTTCTCCTCTAATCCATCGGTTGGATTTCTTTGGGAAGGTGAACTTTTCACCCAGACAATATGGATTTTTCAAACTCGGAGTTTACAAAGAAAACGCAATCCTTATCTGGCCATTAAATGGGATTTGGTGTAAGCTAGCAGATGTTCAGCTTTCCCTCAGCTACAAGAGTGAAGGAGAAGTGCTGAAAGATCCTGCATGGAATTCTGCAGTAGCCTGCAGGGTGCCTGCCTCCACCAAGCATCCTAATCACACCTGTGTACACACTTTGTTAAAGAAAGGGATCCTTTTGCCTCGGTGCCCTTTTCTTAATCCTTTTACCGCCAATTATTAGTTTGATTTACAAAAAGGAAAAAAAAAATCATATTATAGGCTAATTGTTTGTTTGCACCTTGGCTGAAATACCAGGGGTCAAGTAGAGTTCTCCTTGCATGTTTGGAAGTCTCTACATTTCAAACCCGTTTCCAAATATTTCCCTTATACGGAATTTAGAATTACACGCATAAGCGGCCAGTTCGCTTGCTTTTACCAAGATGCAGAATGGGAAAGGTTTCCGAATATGAGGCAGGCACAGAAACTGGAAACTTTAGTATTTTTATAGCTTTATAGGACAACTAATGGTAAGGTCCAAGTTAATTTTCTTTGCCAGGAACAAAGTCAGTGTACGTTAATATTTGTATTTATCTATTACAGGTATTTATATAAGGCTGTTAATTTACATAGTGCTTTAATATATTGCACATTCACATCAGTCCCTGCTCTCAAGCAGCTTACAATCTAAGCTTTCTATCTCATGTGCATGCACAAACATACTAAGGATAATTTTTAAGAGAACCCAGTTAGCCTACTACCATGCCATTGGAGTGTGGGAGGAAACCTACACAAGCACTGGGCGAGCATGCAAACTCCATGCAGGTAGTGTCCTGGTTGGGTTTCAAACCAAAATATTATAGTGTATGTATATCCAAACATTTTTTTCAGTCTTGCATTACATAAGAAAGTAAGCACAGAGGAGGGTGCCTTTCCTGGTGCAGATACATTTTATTCAAATGGTCATAACAATAAAAAGGTACTCGCAAACGTGAATGAATAAAAGCCATGGAGTAATAGATCGATGGCAGGCAATTGGACATCAGCTGAACGGTTCCTATGTGCGGTTATCGTTGATGCGTTTCCGGGTCACGCCCCCTTCATCAGAACATAGCGTCACCTTCCTCATCTCAAACTATAAGGTGCACCTAGCCAATCAGGGACGGTCCCCCAGCGGCTCGTCATAATGTCGATTGTCAGAGCCGTGGCCGGTCTCCGTCTGAGGAAACACTGTTGGGGCGGAGCAAAGCGGCCAATCAATGGGAGCCTGAACAAATCGGGCTCCACCTACTGGGTGTCGCCACCACTCCATCCAATCACGGCACCCGAAAACCAGACAGCTGTTGCTGGAAAAACGTAGCACTGTGGGAAAACAGTCCCCAAGAGTGGATGAATAAAGGGAAGGTGAACCTATGGACAGCTGATGACCAACACATACATGTAAACTGTATCAAACATGTAATTGACATATGGCTTATATAAAGATAAAAATATAAAATAATTATAGTAAGTGACGGAGGTTTGAGATCCTTTGTGTGTGACAACATATACTACACACTATGTAAAAAACGGGTACCAAAGAGAAAGTACCGGTATGTAAAAAACGGGTACCAAAGAGAAAGGTAAAATCAATGTAAAAAATGTTTCCGCACGATTAGAACCCTGAGAACTAGGTTTGGAGAGCACAAGAGGAAGATCCTCAAAAAAGCGGACGACCACTCAGTGCCCAGACATTTCTTAGAGGCCCACAGTTCCAACCCTGAGGGATTAAAAGTGTTTGGCATAGAGATGATACCAGACAATCTAGATGAGGGTACGAGATACAAAAAATGATGTCAGAGAGAAGCCTTCTGGATTTACTCCCTGAACAGCTTACACCCTAGTGGTCTAAATGAGGGCCTAGAGTTGGTGTCGTCCCTGTAACTTTTCAGTGTGGACATTATGACGACAATGGACAGTGTGTGACAATGGACATTATGACGAGCCGCTGGGGCCCGTCCCTGATTGGCTAGGTGCACCTTATGGTTTCGGATGAGGAAGGTGACGCTCTGTTCTGATGAAGGGGGCGTGCCCCGGAAACGCGTCAGCGATAACCGCACATAGGAACCGTTCAGCTGATGTCCACTTGCCTGCCATCGATCTATTACTCCATGGCTTTTATTCATTCATGTTTGTGAGTACCTTTTTATTGTTATGACCATTTGAATAAAATGTATCTGCACCAGGAAAGGCACCCTCCTTTGTGCTTACTTTCCAGATTTCACAGCTCCCCCTGCTGTTTTGGGGCAGCATCCCACAGCATGCCCATGATTATATCCCATTGAGGAGTGATTGCCCGTGGCGCTTTATTGCTTTGACTTTGGATTACATAGGGAAGGGTTAAAACCCCAGACAGGTTTTTTTTTGCTGCCTGTGTCCACTTGGGGAAATTTCCCCTCACTTCCTGTACTAACAATACAACAGGAAGCGAGAGGAAATCTCTCCAAAGCAACAGGAATTGTTGCCCCCTAAAAAAGGTAGCTTTGGAAAATTTGGTAGATTGATCATTTGGTAGATCCACTTTGGTAGATTGGTCACCTGTATAATTCATGAGGATGGGTCCTCCCAGATTGGTCACAGACCACAGTAAAAGCATGACAGGGTTTCTAAGACTTCCACATACGCTAAAAAAATGGCTTTAAATACTTAAAGCTTAACTCCTTCCTTTCAGTCTTGCACAGTTGTGCCGTCTGCTCTTCTATACTGAAATTGCTTACTCTGATTTAACTGCACACTGTGAACTTCTCAAGTCAGATGGAGTCCACCTGATTTCCTGGCTGGAGGACATTCAGCATCATCGAGTCTTTGCTCTTCAGCCTTACTGTACCTAGCCTACTAGACCTGCAGCTAACGATCATTTTCAAAATCGATTAGTTAGCCGATTATTAAGTTCGGTTAATCGGATAAAAAAATACATTTTAAAAAATGGCTCCAGTGATGGGACTTCTAGTTTGTATTGAGATTGCAGCAAGCTTGGAGCAGTGGAAGTTGAAGCCGATTAATCGATTATTGAAAAAGTTGACAACTTTTTCAATAATCGATAATGTCGATTAGTTGTTGCAGCCCTATAGCCTACCCCTTTCATTAATTGGATTACAGTTGTTTCAATCATGTAGGCTCAACATCAACTATGGGCATTGATGAGGGCAGTCTCTTCCAGACTGACTTCCACCCACGAAGGTATTCTGATAGTTGCATAACTTCTCCCAAGAGCCAGGCCACTGGCAGAATTAGAGCACCTTTGAATTAAAACTTCTTTCCCAGCTCAATACAATGCAGAGCATTGGCGTGCATAGGTCCTGTTGCATGTGGCAGAAAATACAGCAATGCCTCTGGGGTGGACAAGCCCTCCAGCAAATTGGGGACTGGTTGTGTCTCATTTTGATACTCTGACCAGAGCACTAGTAGACCTTCTGTTCTGGGCCTTTTATTCTTTAGCTAGCTGTCTTGTCTTGCATTTCTTCATGTATATCTCTTGTGACAAGAGCATTTCTCTTACGTCTTCCAGAATATATGCACAATATGATAACCATGTTTCTAAATAGCATTCCTACGAGCTTCCAGAGAGGTTAAACGGGGGTCGTCATGTGTAAGTGATATCTTCTGCTGACATTTGTGCATTTTAGCACATAGATCATCTCCTTCTCCTGTAACCTCGCTGATTACTGTACGCTGGGATACTCCATTATACAATCAGTCTGTCCTGAATGAAAAGAGGAAACGTCACTTCTGAAAACATTATTATTTATGCGATGTGTTGTTTATGGATTGTGTCAGAGAGGTGTGGATAATGTTGACGCAAACCAGATTTGTCGTTGCACTTCCTGGCTTACATGGACATTCACTGCTGCTGATTAATGGAGGAATGTTAATACAGAGGCGTTTTATATAGCCTCCAATCAGAATTAGGCCATCCATAAACATGCTGATCTCTGTTTGAGGTCTACCCATGCATGTCCCCACCCGCCAAGTAATTTTATTGTTGCATATGGCTGGTTACACCCCAACAGACTCCCCTTCATTGATGCATGTATTCCAAACACTAAGGCTTAAAGAACTCCGGGCAAAGAAAAAACTTACCCTTGCATTGGAGCTACCCCTGCACTGCAAGGGTTACGTGTTCTCGGGCTATAGAATGTGCTTCAGCATCCTCATGTCTAATGCAGGTCAGTGGACCAGCATACGATCTAATGAAATCAGTGGTCCTTAGACTGCCGGGGCTAAGAGGAGAGAGGCTGTGGGAACTGGTCTAGTAGACTGAAAGGAGCAAGCGGGACCAAGGATCACGTAAGTAAAGCAGCTTTATTTAAGTCCCCTAGGCCCGAGTACTTACCCTTTGCAGTACTTTGTAGCCCCATTGCATGGGTAAGTTTGTTTGCCCAGAGTTCTTCTTTAAAGTAAATCTATTACGGAGTTTAAAAAAAATCACAAAGCTGGGCCTGCAAAAAGAAAAGGGTTTATACCCTACTGTCCTGCTGCCCATTTCTCCAATCTTTCCTCTGTTCAAGAGCTACAGCCACCTTAAGAATTTCTTCTTTAGATACGTCCAGCATTGTAGGATACCTGCAACCCCCACCGTGTGTTGTGGTTCCTTCCCCTATACTCTACATCACTTCGATCTCCTTCAGTGATCAAGAGAACAGATCTATACCATGCATCGGAGGACCAAGCATCTGACACAGCCAATAGTTTGTTGAATGTGAAGAGGTCATTGCTGTGTAAGAGAGTAAAGGTTGGAGGAATGGGTGGCAAGACAGATGAGTATAAAAAGTCTTCATTTGCAGGTCCTGCTTTGCCAAATGTTTTTAAACTCTGCCCTAGTTTTTGCGTGAAACATGTCAGAGAAGAGGGGAATGGCGGGGTGTAACTAGCTATATAGAGCACTAAAGTTGCTTTTTGGCTCATGAACAGGAAGTACGGTTTTTTGTTTTTATTCTAGAGGACGAGATAAGTCCCGGGTTGCCAGCGTCCATTGCTGGTAAATACACTTTTTGCAAAGTGATGGTGAGGGATGGTTACCTTTTCTATTAATTCAAGACCACAATTGCTGTATCTTCTCTGAGCTTTTCCTACATGTCACAAAGGTTTTTGTGTGCGATAAGAAGATCTTCAGGAGCATTTATTATTGCTTGGAGAATAAAACTCTTGATTGTCACCAATGGTGCTTACAGGGTTATTAAACCCTAATTTATTTTTGCATATATCTACTGCTAGCAAGTAGTCTCCTCCGGGGAACATATCACATGGTAACAATGCATGGGCACAATTGTGAAACAGTTGACACCCTTTAACGGGAAGTATCTAAACAAAGACCGTTATGGCAGGATCACCAGGGATTTTTCAATGAAAGCTACAGATTTAAAAGGGTTGGAAACAACTTTTGAAATTATAGTAAAATGTTGAAGCTTATATAAGACTTTAGTAATTGGGTTTAGATTTACTTTAATTGGCGTTTGAAATTTTAGACACACTTAACAAATCCTTAAAACCGAAATCACAAACTTTTATTTTAATTAAATTTCGATTCTAACTAACAAATCAGAGAGTAGATGGATTGGAGGTTTATTAGAGTTTGATGAACCTCAATGACTCTAGACTTTCCAGCGTCATAGCAAATGTTCAGTATTGAATAACAGTCATACTTGACTTTCCATTTGGGTTATGCACTGTAGGTGAACTGTATTCTGGGAAGACATTATCATCTTCTGCCCTTGTTCAGTGTTCTGGAGTTGCCCCTTGAGAAGCAGATGCTGGAATGCAGCCATAGATCTTTTTAAGGTCATGTTCAGGTTTTCCAGAAGAAATTAGTTGTTCATTTTTGTAGTAAATGTGATATAATATATGTCATCAAATTCTGTCCTGAGGTCAGTAAAATCCCCTGTGTATCTGACCAGAACATTGACTTTAAGAAAACAGCGCAACAAAAAGCTTTCTGTTTCTCCAGCACTTCATTAGCTATGTCTTGACAATATTATCAATATGTAAGCTGATGTTTATAGTGGACCTTTCGGCAACTTTTACAAATACCTGTATATCTTATTAGCTTTATTTGTATATTGTACAGCATGTTTCCTGTTAAAGTAAATGTTAAGTGATTTTAAACACAATTTGTTCCTTAAAAGATTATGAAACAAAAAAATTATAGAATTGTAACAATTAGGGATGCACAGATACTTTTCGAGTACCAGTGCAGATACTTGGCATTTTAATGAGAACTATCAGGGTTGCAGCAGTTGCAGCTGGGACCGGGCTCTGGCTCTCTACCACCGTCCTGAAACCATTATTCTGTATTGTTTTAGAAAAACTGTCACATGACAATAAACAAAAATGTATCAGTACTCGTACTTGTAAGTACTCGGCAAGTACCAGTACTTGTACTCGCAAAACTGGTATCTGTGCATCCCTCTATTTATATTTATAAAAACAAAATCTTACATTGAAACAGAGATGTACAAATCCCAGGAGCTCCATGTGCTCCTTACAAATGACAGCTGCCTCCTAATTTTTGAATTTTTCTCTATTGTAGTCTTGAAGCTCATAAGTATCGGTACATGTACTCGTACTTGTACCAAGTACTATACTTGGTATCTGTGCAACCCTAGTAACAATGATTTCATTTTAGTCACCTATGTTGTGGAGTGCTATTATTTGAAATCTGAATCTCACTATTCAGGGGAGCTTTACTCCCTTTTATATGGGTTTTTGCCACTGTGGCTTGCATTCGTACTTATAATCCACATTCAATATATATATATTGTCAAAAAAGACAAAAACGCAGTATTGCAGTGTGCAATGATACCTTTCTTATTGGACTAACAAAATATATACATTTTGTTATAAATCTTTATACATTTTGTTAGTCCAATAAGAAAGGTATCATTGCACACTGCAATACTGCGTTTTTGTCTTTTTTTTATATATATACACATTTTTGGCTGAAAATGCAGTGTATCTCTAGTTTCTCTCCTCCTCGCTGTGCACTGCTCTCTGTCCCGTTTAGGAGGCGGGGAGGATAGCGATGTCAGTCACAGGAGGCCAAACGGGGCGGTGCAGGAGGAAATGGTATGTTTACTGTGTCCCCAATTATGAATGAATAGGAAGTGCTCTACATTACTTCCTGTTCATTCATAATTGTGGCCATAGTAACTGATATTATCTCTACAGCTTATGAATGGACAGGAGCACTCAGTATAGAAGCTTCCTGTTCATTCATGACAGGGGCTGCAGAAAAAGAGACTGAGGACTCTGTGTCCTCAATCTCTTTTTTTCTATGTTAAAAGGGAACTATCGGGGGTCTGTTTAGACCCCTGATATTTCCCCACAGCTCCTGACAGTAAAGAAAAAAAATGAATAAAATATTTTAAAACATTTTTTAAAAGGTTAGAAAAAATTTTTTGATTTCAGTTTTCAGTCTGAAAATTCCATTTCAGTGCACCACAACTTTTTATAAATATGGTAAAAAGATGTAAAACCAGAGTTTAATATATAAATTGAAGAAAATAAAATTAACTCAAAACCTTTATAGTTTTCCATTACTGTAAGTCAGGGCTCATAGTATCACTATACGGACATACCTTCCTTGTTATTTAATGCTGCCGTTTTCCAGTTAACTGCTTGTTTTTGGGTTTTTTCCGTAATAGGGTAGATTTATGAAACTGAAGGATAGTTGGGTACCGTCATTATGAGTTAGGTTCTACCTTGTAATAGCAACTGCAGTTTCATTGACTGAATGTATAAAATTAAAACATTTTGCTTTCTGCTCTTTCTGTTACAGTTTGCTGGCACACTTTCTGATGGGCTAGGGAAGACCATGGACAACAGACATCAGACAGAGCGGGAGTATATTCGATATCATGCAGCCACAAGTGGAGAACATCTCGTGGCCGGAATTCATGGACTTGCTCACGGTATGTAATGAAACTGGAATGTTGGAAGATGATAACCGTGACCACCAGCATTAAACTAGAGGGGGTGTCTGAAGCTTTAAAAAAGTATAGAGAAGGATTGCTAGCTTTGTATGATGAATTTTTTTCACCTCTAGGTTTGTTGCAAATTTTGTTACAGCATCAAGCTCAGTGTGGTTTTCTTTTTAGCCAGTGGACCTACTTCTTGATGGCCTTTAGAAAATGCCCACATCATGTTTTGTTGGCTGTTTTCATTGTCTAGTTTGTAGAACCAGTCATTGTTGCTATTGATACTGAACTTGTATTATGATGAATGCCTGTAGTTGAGCGCCTGAAGAAATTTTTTAATTTAGTACAGAGTAGCTTTTTTTTTTTCTTCAGTCTTGTGCAAATGTGGAATCATCTACTAAACTGTGTTTTGTAGTGTCGTCGGTTGGGGTTTTGAGGGCTTCCATCCCTTAGTTTGGTTTGCACTAAATCCACAAGGTCAACCTGCAGAACCAAGCAGCTTAAAATGCACTCTTTGATTTAATTGCATACCCCAAGATTGTTTGGAGGTGGAGTTGTAGATCTCCAAAAATAATATTACAAAGGTGTGCCCAACCAGGTATTAAGAGATCTTCTAAGGATGAACTTGATGTCAAGTAGTATCATCAGAAACAGGTTATATAGTAGGTATACAATTCTCTAGGGATGCTGAGAAAATTAACTCTGCTTTTGCCAAAGTTGGCAGTAGTTCACCATGAAATGCATTGCCAGTGTAAGCATTTCATACTTAAAATGAAGCCTGTTTCTGGTGGTACCTATGCAACATCATGTCCATCCTCAGATGATCTCTATATAATATTCTTTTTGGAGACTTACAACTGCACCTCCAATATTCCACCTGCACCAGACTTCTTCTGAGGACACCATGGTCCCGTATCTTTGTAAGCATCAACTTTGATCCGAAAGCAAACCAAAAGGTCTAAGTGGATACAATATATTCTTTGCAAACTCCATGTTAGACTGAAGATACTCATGCAAACTCTGCAGATGCAATAAAACCAGACTGTTCTCCATCTTGCTTCTAGAATATTGACTGAACCACCTAAATACCAAAATCCTAAGGGCCCTCCCACCCCCTTTTGTTTTTTTGTTTTCTCCCTCACACACAGAACCATGATGAGATGTTTTTGTTACATTTCAAAAGGAAGATCAGGGTGTCTCTTGCGCCTTTACATCAATTTTTCACTGTGGTCAAGGGGAATATTTCATTTTTTTAAATTATCACTGGATTTGGGTCACCAACATATGAAAGATTAATCTCTCAGTAAAACTGTGATAGACAAAACCAATCCAATGTTTGGACCTTCTCTGCTTCCTTTCACAAATGGCCCATTTTTATATGTATAAAGAACAGTGATGTGCGGTTTACTCGTAGTGACCACTTAGATCTTGCAGAATAACAAAAGCCGATTTCTGATGTCTGTACTTGGTTACCTTGTTAAACAAATTTATCATTTGATTGATTCCTCTCGGATTTACCTGAGGGTAATTTTAACATGATTTTCAAATTTTTGCATGCTTTTTCCCATCACCGTACAACAGGCTCTCTTAACTCTTTTACCACAGAGAAACCCTTCAAGGAGAACTATGAGGTGAGTGATTTACACTTAGCCTCATAGTTAGAGCCGACATGTGACAAACTGTCACAGGTCGACTTTATTGATCAGGAGGTGAGCGAACACATACCATCGCTCACTCACTTCCCGATCATCTCCCTGAAGAGGGCGGTGACTGTCAGTCATCGCTCCCCGCAGGGATTCCCCCCTCCCCTCTCCGATCCTCCAGCGCTGAGTGTAGGAACGGACGTGGAGGGGGCAGGCACAGCTGACTCTGCCTCTAGATAGGCAGAGCCCGCTGTCAATCAGCCAGCAGGGTGGATTTTACCAGAATTGTAATGAGAAGCTCAATGGCCAGCTGAAAGAGAGTTTCCATCATTAAAATGATTTTTTTAAATGTAAGCAGTGTAGGTACCTGAATTTTACCGTGCACCTTCCTCTCGTAGCCCTATATAGCAGGACTGGAGTGTGAAAGGATGAAATTACAATGGAGCCAATAAGGTAATTTGCTGACAAAAAGTATTCTGGTAGGAGGCGAAAGCAGAGTGACAAATGAGCTCATCACTATGCTGCTTCTCCTTTCACTGTCCAGTCACAGGCTGGGGGTGGGTCCACAATAATATGGGCTTAGAGGAAGTGGGTTGAATGATGCTTTCTATCACATAGAGAATATCTAGCTGCAGTGGAAATCTCTGGACTGAAGGTGAACATTGCAACAAAAGCTTTTTTTGTTATTTTGTTTTTATTTTTAATGGGCTGTATATTTTATCAGGTTGTTTTTTGACTGGAGTTTCACTTTAACCTGGTAGCATCTGTTGTAATATCAGTACTAGATGGGCCAACCAGATTCAAATATTAACAGCATGTTTTCTTTGCAGGTATCATTGGTGGGCTGACGAGTGTGATCACTTCCACAGTGGAAGGTGTTAAAAATGAAGGGGGAGTCAGTGGTTTTATCTCAGGCTTAGGAAAAGGCCTGGTTGGAACAGTTACTAAACCTGTGGCTGGAGCTTTGGATTTTGCTTCTGAAACAGCTCAAGCTGTGCGAGACACCGCCACACTTAGTGGACACAGGTTAGTACAAAATGTTTGTGCTGAATATATATTTTATATCATAGATCTATTATTTATTTATTACTGACATTTATGTAGCACATTAATGGTGCGTTTTTACACACTTTACATTCACATCAGTCCCTGCCCTCAAGGAGCTTATCTCACATGCATGTGCACTCATACTAGGGCCAATGTAGACAGGAGCCAATTAACCTACCAGTATGTCTTCACAGTGTAGGAGGAAAGCAGATTACCTAGAGGAAACCCACACAACTAAACTTCATGCAGATAGGGTCCTGGCCAGGATTTGAACCGAGGACCGCAGGCAAAAGTATTAGTCACTAAGTCACTGTGAACATCTTTCCTATGTTTCATTCACACATTTTGTAAATTTTGCAAAATGCCTGTGGTTAATTTGGAACTTCAGATGGGGATTCATCTGAAATGCTATACACATAGACATAGAATTAGCTTATATAAATATCCAAATCTGTCTTGAAATTACACAGCAGCATTTGGACTGGAAGAACAAAGGGTAGCCATTTAGGGCTCTTCTGCTCTGTGCTATCCAGAACATGCTTACAGAAGGAGGGAGCAGTTTGCTATTTTACTTTTATTGTCCAATCATAGACTCAGGTGAATCCTGGACCAGGTTGTATTGCTTATCTGCATTGTAGTCTGTAAGGAGGTCCAGCACCTGGCAATGCTGCCTGTTACAACTGATACATCACTATTATATTGCTCTAGAAAGCCCAGCAGAAGTTGGGTAACACTAAGGTCCTAGTCAGTCAGTGAAGGGATATATTTAGATTTCCCGAAAGTGGAACTGGTATTTACACATTAAATGCTACATTTTGGGGGGACTTGTCCTCTAAAAGTATTGTTTTTTTTACGTACTATTGCTATAAAAAAAAAATACTGCTATACTGTAATTTAGCAAATTCTGTCTTCCTATGAAATTCCCTTAATCACTGGCACAGCAGTAATCAGGCTGATATTGGGTGTGCCTTTACTAGTGCTCACTCTTTGTTTTGACAAGTAGCTGTGTGAAGACTTGCAACGGCAATACACGGCAAATTTCTACACGGATGTCTATCACAAAAATGATCGAAATGTCAAGACAATCAAGCACTAACAGCTTAGATATGACCAAAGGTTTGTCAGCACCTATCACACCTACCACTATATGGCGAAAAGCATGTGGATATCCTTCAAGTAATTGAGTTGAGATGTTTCCAGGGTACTGTTTAATGATACAGCATACAGAGACATTTCAGACAATTGTGCCCTTCCAGCCGTGTGGTAACAGTTTGGAGAAGGCCCTTTTCTGTTCCAGCATGACTGTCCCTCTGTGCACAAAGCAAGCTCCAAGGCATGGTTTGGTGTGGAGGATCTCGACTGGCCTGCACAGAGCCCTGACCTCAAGCCTATTTAACAACCGTTGAATTTATCAAAATTGGAGCAGACTATATCTGGAGCAGCCGTGCATGGCAACCAATCAGTTTCTCTCTTTCATTTTCAAATCTTAACTGAACAAATTGAAGAGAGAAGCTGATTGGTTGCCATGCACAGCTGCTCCAGATTTTGTCTGCTCCAGTTTTGATACTCCCCTCTTTGAGTTTCATTGGAATACCAATTTTAGACCAGGTCTTCTAGTCCTATATTACTACCTGACCTTACAAATGCTCTTTTGGCTGAATGGGCACAAATTTCCACTGACACAGGAGGAGGTTTTCATAGCCGCAAAGGTGGGGTCAACATCATGTGTCCGTGGTTTTGAAATGGGATGCTCATGTAGGTGTGATTTGTCAGGTGTCTACAAACCTTTGGCCGGTTAGTGTATTTATATGGTAGGATTGCTAATCCTGTTAGTTGATTCATCTGATTCTGTTTTTAGGATTTAAAGCCGGTTGAAGTTGCTAGAACATTGCTGTGTGTGTATAAGGGGCATTCGGGGTATTACAAGCACGTAATTATTACACCCTATGACTGTATTGCATAGCAGGGTGTGTTAATAATATGCATGGCTAAGCAAATTACTGATATTTGTTGCTTCAAAGTTCACATTTATAAATTTTAACTTAGAGGGTTCCTTGTACTGAATATGGGAACAGTCCTGTCCATGCACAGGGTATTTATTGTACATATATTTGATGGGAGACACCAGTGGCTACAGAGACCTGTAGGGAGGTGGAGAATAGAGAACAACAAAGTGTTTTAACTTCATTTGGCAGAGGAGAGCCATAATCCCCTGGGGCATTTGTTCATTTCACAGCTATGTGTGGTTTGGAATCCAGTTCTAGTTCTGCTCCAAGTGACTCGTTTCTGGCTCTGTCCGCTGCTTGTCAGTCCGGGGATTTTTTCCCCCTCTCCTGTAAAAAAAGAGAAGCTGCTTGTCCTTTTCTTGTTTTCTAGCAGCTTGAAATATAGATTGCTCACAGGGCCTACAAAATGTCACATGAGACTTTTAACATGAATAGCATTTTAAGTCACAAACATTACCCATACAAGAGCGAAAAGCTACAGTTGAAATTATACCGCAGAGTCACAGAGTACAAAGTTTACAGTGGAAAATTCTGGATCCAGACATGATTTGCTATTTGGTCAGGCCACAGTCTTCATAGCTGTAGCTACAAAATTATAGGTAGTTAAAGCTGAACTTCGGGCATATATGAAATACACAAGTAAAAGTAGCTCTACATTCATTAATGCATCAATAAATTTATTTTCTACATGCAAGCAATGCAAGCACCGGCTGTTTGCAGTCCCTCTACAACTGAGTTCAGACTGGGAGAGGGAGATGTAGCACAAGGAGATAGTCAGTCAGTCAGTTGTGCTGCAATTTCAATGTGCTAACAGGGAACATACCTCACGAAGGAAAGAAAGGAGAGATGACCATCTTTTTACCGCTTCTCCTTTTACTCTCCAGTTACAAGCTGGGGGAGGGGCAAGACCTGCAAGTGTTACTTAAGAGAACTATGGGGTGAGGTTTTTTTCCCCATAGTTCTCTTAAGGGTCACGGGAGGACATGTACTAGCATCCTCCCATGACCCAAAGCTCAGTATATCGCGAGCTACAGCTCGCGGTATACTGAGACTGCCGCAGCCGGGACGGATCCCGACATTACTTTTGAGATCCACCCAGCTGCGTGAGTGTCAGCGGACTCTGCAGTGAGATGATCGAGAAGTGAGCGAGTGATGGTATGTGTTCGCTCACTTCCTGATCTATTGAGCCGATGTGTGACAATTTCATTGTCACACGCCGGCTCGAACTATGACGATGAGTGATTTTCACTCACCTCATAGTTCTCCTTTAACTAAAGCAGGGATGTGCTGTACGGCAGAGCTGTGTTCATTTTGGAATAGGATGTCCAAAAAGCTCGTATAGTTTTGATGGTCAGATTTCTACAAACTTTTGGGTATATATTATACTGTGCCATGAACTCACCGGATCACATACACAAACACTTGCCACGTTGTGGGGCGGGAGGGGTGCGGTGGTGCCTTTCATTCGAATGGCACTGCAGACACGCCTCCCGCCCACAGTGCCAACACCCGCATTGGAACACGTGGTTTCGCAATGCCCTGCGTTCTAGTATTGTGCAGTCACAAGAAATTGTGCAGGACTAGTTAAGGCTAAAGGGAGAAATCATTAGAGGGAGTTGGAGGGGATGCATATTGCCCAAATGCAGGAATGTGAAGAGCTAGGAGTAGGAGCCACATTTCCTGGGCAATAGGATGTCGAAAGACAAACCTGTAGGCATATTTCCTGAAAACAAGACATTTACAAATGAAGAGCTAGAAAGAGGAGGTTGAAGTGCAGCCACATTGCCTGGGCAACAGGATGCTAAGTGGCAGGCACTTGTGTCACCAGAGGTGAACCAGGAGGTAGGCAGATGAGGCAGGATTGCAGGGAGCTCGTTGGAAAAAGTCTTTAAGTTCCTCCTCAAGGGCCTCGTACATAGCTAGATATATGTTGTTCCTTACCTCTTTGCCTTTTATTGTTCACTACTTTTTTTTGTTATGAAAACACGTTTCCTTCTGTTTGGCTGAACTCTTAAATATTTCTCAAGCCTCTGAGGCCCAGAACAATACAGTTCTCATTACAGCCAAGTTATGAAACTTCCTTATTTCCTGTGAAAAATAAAAACTGAACAGTATTGTTGTTGAATAAAATGGCTATATGGGTAGGCTCGAACACGCTTGCTTTTTTAGTATTTTGTTTGCCGTGTTTAGGCGTTTTATTTTTGTAAGCCATTTGATTCAATATCAGTCAGAAAGGCCATGGAAAAAGAAGCAGTAATTCGCAGAATGCTGCAACCCCTGGCAACCCAATAAGAAAGGTCCACCTGTGAATTTGACAAATGAAAATGTAAAATAAATGTCATATATATATACCTCCTCATGTATCACTTGCCCCTCCCTTTTAGATTGTAAGCCCTCACGGGCAAGGCCCTCCTTACCATCTTGTCTTAAATTGTATTGTGACTGTAATGTCTTCCTTACATTGTAAAGCGCTGTGCAAACTATTGGCGTTATATAAATCCTGTATAATAATAATAATAATAATATAAAATCAGATCCCAATAAAATGAGCATTAACATTGAGTTCACACGCACACACACGCACCTCCCTATGTGCAGCTATAAAAGCCTCTACTCTCTTCTTCTGGGAAGGCTTTCCATAACATTTTGGAATGTGTCTTTGGTAATTTGTGCCCATTTAGCCAAAAGCACATTCATGAGGTCGGGTACTGATGCTGGATGAGAAGACTTGGCTCACAAACAGTGTTCCAGTTCATCCCAAATAATATTAGGTTTTGTTGAAGTCAGGGCTCTGTGCACAAGACCACATCACACCAAATTCATCAAAGCATGAAGCTGGCTTTGTGCACTGTCCTACTAGAACAAAAAAGGTTTTTCGGTGGTTTTCTTTTTATTACGTTTATCTACTGCTAGCAAGCACTATAGCATGCCCCGACGTTTAAAGAAAGTGGAGTGACCAAACAAAATTTACCTGCGTCTGTGCTGCTTGCATATGGCTGCAGAACACGGCTTCCCCAAATGGCCGTGCAGGAGATGATGTGCGCGGGCGCATGCACACTTAGGGAGGAGTGAGAGAATGTCAGTGAATGTACGTACGCCGGGTGCGTGCACGCAGGACAGACTCCGTGGGACACACGAAGATATAGGAGGCACTGCAGGATGAGGGATCGGCACCAGCGCTAAGGGAAAAGTTTGAAGTGATTGGAAGGAAGAAGATGTTCACATCAAGAGGCGTCACATAAGGTAAGTCTTTACATCAGCATTCGGTGGGGAAAAAAAAAAAAAAAAACAACGGAACACTTTAATTTGTATTTATTTATACATCATTAAATGCATTTGTGTGAATGAAAGAAGTGTACGTACCTAACTCTGACTTGGTATCAAACTTTTGCAGTCCCCTGTACAGCAAAGCTCAGACTAGGCAGGGAGAAGCAGCACAAGAAGATAATCAGGGGTTGAGAAGTTCTCATGTGCTAACTAGGAACATGTTCATAGGAGGAAAGTACAGAGTGACAGATTAAGCTCATCGTTGTGCTACTTCTCCTTTCACTTTTAGTCACAAACTGGCGGAGATGCAAGACCTAGTTGTACTATGTACCTGCTGCAGAGAAAATCAAGTCTTCTCTCTAGGCAGGGCTCTTTGGTAGAACTGTGTATGTCTCTGAGCTGGATGAGCAAGGATAGAAATCCTTATGAATATATGTATTTCATCTGTGCTTTTAATTGGCGTTCATCTTTTGAAATGGTATTTCCATTTCAGTCTGCAGCCAGCAATGAATTAACTGCCACAAAATTTAGGGCAGCCCTGGAGATGTTCTGTACAATGTGTACAAAATCTCACCAGAAATGTGATTTCCTACTAATGTGATTGGCTCACTGATTTTTCCAGCAGTTTCTTCTAGTACTATACTTATCATGTGACTCTAGCAGACAGACCCTCCCATTTAGTAGGAAGTAGGAGGGGAATAGAATTCATATGTGAGGTTCACCAGAACAGCAGGAGGTAAGACTCTGTAATAATCTTTGCTAAAAAAATCTTTGTAATGTTCATAGCTGACCTGCAAATAATTCTTGTAGATCATTTTAATTAAATAGACAGTGATATGATATTTGGAAAATATTTTAAACAGATGATCAATATATTGTGTTTTAGATTAGGGATGCACCGATACCGATGCTTGTATTGGTGCCGATGCCAAGTATTTGGGCGAGTACTCCTACTCGCCCAAATGCTCCGATGCCTAGCCCGATACTTCCGGTATCAGGAAGCCGGGGAGCTCATCATTACACGCGGCCTGGCTTCCTGAGTGGCTGGGAAGCCGGCTCCATGCTTGTGACGAGACAGCATGGAGCCGGCTTCCTGGCCAATCAGGAAGCCGGGCAGCGTGTAATGACGCGCTCCCCGGCTTCCTGATTGGTTGGAAGCTGGCCAATCAGGAAACCAGGCGCCGTGTATTGACGCGACGCCCGGCTTTCTGATGCTTAGGGAAGCCAGCTTCATGCTCCCTCATCACCTCATGATGAGGGAGCATGGAGCTGGCTACTGGCCAAACAGCAAGCCGGGCGCTGTGTAATAATGCGGCGCCCGGCTTCCTGATTGGCCACAAAGCTGGCTCCATGCTTCTTTTCACTTAGTGACGAGAAGCATGGGGACGGCTTCCATGCTAATCGGGAAGCTGGGGTGGCGAGTCTTTTTTTTACGCTGCCCGGCTTCCCGCCTAATCTGGGAACCAGGTGGCGAGTAATTACACGCTGCCTGGCATCCTGAATGGGACTTCGGGTACTCGGGATTCGGTAATCGGCAAGTACTGAAACACATATACCGGTACTCGATACCGAAATACCAGTATCGGTGCATCCCTGATTTAGATAATCCACCTCTAAAGCTTATTTACCGTTTTAGTCTGTGGTCTGCTATTCACAAAAGCAACAAAAAAGACCACCGTTAAAAAATTGGCAGTCACCTAAGGATAGCTGCTTTGCAGATTACAAAAAAACACTTAGGTCTGTCTGAAAGGATACCTCTGAGAGAGGTTATCCGGGCTCAAGTGTAACATTAACTTAGAACTTAGTATTGGCAACGTCTAGACTGGAGCACATGTGCAACAAAAAAGCATCTCTGAATTAAAAGAAAATATCTAAAGTCATTTGTTGTACGGCTTCCAATCTCGTATAAAAAAGAAAAAAATCTCATTAAATGTTTCAGTTCTGTATTTTAGGTTTGATAGCTGCTTTGGGATCCAAGATATGTACATAGCAGTAGCAAATCTGAAGGTTAGGACAGGCCAAAAATTGAGTCAGCCTATTCTCAATTTACAGTTTAAAGATTCACTCCTCCCTGAATGGAAACCTTTTTTGGGTTGGTAATGGGAGCCATCTAGCACCCCCACCCCCCCTCAGCTTCTGTCTTTTGGGAATTACAGAACTTCACGCTAGTTGTCAACTCCTCCCACCTGACACAACCATGAGGGGTCTCAATTGGCTTGTTGGAATCTTTTTTGGATATTTTACATTGCAGAGAAGAAGGTATGTGGAGGGAACCATTGTTGCATGGAGGGGTAGAACTACATGCTAGGAATGAGGTTGAGTTATAAGACTGCCATGGGTGCTAAACTCCAGAACAGTGGGTGGAAGGACTTCATAGAGCAATTGGTAAAATCATTTAATATGTATATAGTAGACCTGATGTGGCTTCTATTTTCAAAACAGCTGTATTGAAACATTTTGAAGCCCATGTCCAGATTTTTCACCTCCCCGTCCCTTACATTAAGAGTTTGTTCACACAGATCAGACATGGATCAGATGCAGAGCAGTGACAGAACGCATCAAAAATGTATTCCAACGCTAGTTCGTACCACAGCGTTCAGTTCCAGAGCATGTGGAAAAACTGCAGCATGCCCCATTTTTTCTGTTCTGGAATGCACCAACACGCATGCAAACGCATAAAAAAAAAAAATGGTCAGTAACATTACATCACTTGTCCTTCTTGCCTGCCACCATCAGTGAGCAGCCTTTACCGCTGCACAGAGAGGAGGCGAGTACTGTCTCTAAAGTCTAGTTCACACTGAACGTTTTGTAGCGCTTTTTCTGCCCTCAAAAACGCTCAGAATATATGCACAAAAAAAAATCCCACTCATTTATATGGCCCTGTTCACATCTGAGTGTTTGTTGCAATAAGCAAAATGCAGTTTGTTGGAAAAAGTAGCTTTTTCTGGCATATTACAGCTCGTTTTGGCCCCATAGACTCGATAGGAAACGCTTGAAAATGTAAAGCGCGTTTGCCCGTTAACACCAGTGAGCTAGAATCTGCTCACAAAAAAGCGCGACTTGATTTATGCACATAAACCACGTGTAACATCAAAAATGCGCGTAGAAACGTGCAAAAAAAAAAAGCTGTCGCCTAGGTGTTAACGCAGCATAAAGCTGCCTATTTATTTGTGAGTTGTGACCGGGGGCTGTGTTCGGATCAAATTGCCTACCAGGAAAACATCCAAGATTATGAAAGTGATGATCTCATTGGCCAATTTTAACCCATACGCATATCGCAGTGCTTTTGTGAGTATATTTTCATATGGAAATGTTGTTTTCAATAAATAATAATGTTCTCTTTTTGATTTTTTTATATCCAACCAGTCTGGGGGGAATTAGATTTTGACTTTTTTGGAACTTTAGGCTTGAAGTGTTTCCTTTCTAAACATGTGGTATAATGGGTATCAAGAATGTGGCATCTTGTGTTCTCAAGGCCTACTGTGTTAGTGGTTTCTTTGTCATGTATCTGTGTCATTGAACTAGCCATACCCTTGCAGACTGCCTTCTCTATCGTAAATTAAAAGCCGTCGAAAGACTTGCTGATACGAATGTTGTTTTTAGGCATTTTAACACATCAGTACCATATAACTCATTCCAAACGATTTCATCACTCTTTCCAGGTTGTTGTTTTAACACTGATATTTTTCTTGAGAAAGAGACAATGTTTTAAAAAGCAACACATGTTTTAAATGTCAACGATGTTCTTTAAACATGACCCAGAGAATAAAACAAACCCCATTTCAACAGCTTATAAATAATCAGAGCATTCCGGAGCAGATAATTTGGTTAAAGGTTTTAGCATCGGCTCTGCTTCTGAGAATGGTCCTTGCAGAGACTTCTACACATCGAGGGGAATTTATCAAAACTGGAGCATAGAAAATCTGGAGCAGATTTGCACTGCAACCAATCAGCTTCTCTCTTTTATTTTCAAATTTTACCTGAGCAAACTGAAGAGAGATGCTGATTGGTTGCCATGGGCAACTGCTCCAGATAAGGTTGCTAAAGACATCTCCTATCATCATTGCTTGCCTGGCTGTCTAGCAACTGCTAGTGTGTCTAAGGTTCACACCTGCACTACACCATTACGATTGCCGCACGGTGAGGTGTCGCCTAGTTGTGAACCTAGCCTGAAGGTAAAATTGGGACCTGTGAGAAGTGGCGCGGCCTTTTTTACCCCAATTGTTGTGATTTAAAAAATTCAAAATCGGCCTATTTAAAGCTTTCCAAATTTACAGTGCCTACAAGTACAAGCGACGGTCCCAGACTTTTGCTTTGGAAATGTTTATTGTGGTGTTCTTGTCACCGCACCCAATGCCACCATCAGAAGGATGAACTCTTTATGTGTAGGAAACTTGGATTGTGGCCTGTCTGTAGAGACTGTTTTCCTGTGCAGCAGGAAAGATGGACTCAGATTGGTGTTCGTGTGGTTTACAAGTGTAGGACTCGGGACAGTCGGGTAGCCACAATACGGATATTAGGGCGCAGGACAGCTAGTGACTTGCGAGTTAAGGGGATGTTGCCTCCCAGTGCTGTACTCTACATACAGAGATTATTTTGAGATTTAACTTGCAATTTAAAGGTGGGCTGGTAAACATTACAGGTTTGCTCGCTGCAGTATAACCAGGATTGAGACGCATATATCAGGTTAGCTGGTGTATGGCAGGTCCTATTATTTAGTTTTACAGGGATAAGATGGGTTCAAAATTATATATGTCGAGCTAAATTATAACTTTTGAAGTTATTTTCAAGGTTTTTTTTTTTTCTGTGAAATTTAAAGTTCATGCATTTCCGCAATGCAGTATTTAAATAAACAGAGAATCAATGGTACATATACTATGTGGCCAACAGTTTGTGGGCACCTGACCATCACAATAATATGAGCTTGAACATCCTATTCCAATAGCATAGCCATTAATATGGAGTTGGCCCCTTGTTTGCAGCTATAACAGCCTCCACTCTTCTAAGAAGGCTTTCCACAATATTGTGGGGTGTGCCTGTGGAAATTTGTGCCCATTCAGCCAATTTGTGAGGTTAGTACTGTACTAGTACTAACCTCACAAACTAGTTAGAGTTGTGAGCCAGGTCTTCCCATCCAGTACTAGTTAGTACTAGTACTGGATGGGAAGACCTGGCTCACAACTGGCATTTGAATTTATCCCAAAAGTATCTAGTAGGGTTGAGGTCAGAGTTCTGTGTAGCTCACACAAGTTCCTCCACACCAAAGTCATCAAACCATGTCTTTATGGAGCTGGCTTTGTGCACAGTTATGCTGGAACAAAAGAGGGCATTCTACAAAAATGGTGACACAAAGATGGAAGCAGTTTGTCTAAAATGCCTTTGCATGCTGTATCATTAGCAGTACCCTTCACTGGGGACACCTGAACTCTACAATTTGGATAGGTATCAACATACATGTAACCATATCATGGTGTGTCCCTTAAATAACTGCTAAACAACTAGCCATGAATGAGACATTGGTCAGATATTTTCTTCTAAACAATCTTATATGTGTTTAAGCATGCACACTCATATATGATAAGGATTTGGGAAGCCTTGGTAATTTGCAAAGCAGGGTGACCTAGGGCATGAAATCAGTTTAGGAGTAGAAGGCATTAGGCAAGCTATGTCCAATATATCTGTTAACAATTGCACGTATTCATTTTTTATCAGTGTGTACCTTTCAATCGCTTCCGCCTATATGTGTTGGCAAACAAATTCTTCTTCCACATGTCTGTGGTATGCAAGTGGGACACTGAAAGTGAAATTCCGCTTTGCATTCTATTTTTTCCCCCCAAGATTTCCAGTGCAGCGTAGAGGTAAAGTGCAGTATTTTTTTTTCTGTCTACATCCTGTTTCTGCAGCTTGATCTCATTGCTTTCAGGAAATACTTATTGTAAGGAAAGGCAAGGTGTGCAGGGACACGAACTTGCTTTGAACCCTCCGTCTGAAGCAGGTGATCATAGCACAATTGTTTGTGTGTACTGCAAATGATATGCCGGTCAGGTTCAAGCAGAGTTCAGCCAGTAACCCCACATGACGGTAAAACCTCCTCTGGAACGGCTTTTCAGAGTAAGCACATTTGCCAAAATACCTGCGAGACATCTGCATGTCAATGTTCAGCGCACGGACTGGAAAGCACAGGGCTGTTCAATCACAAATTGTAGAATGCAGGGTTAGACGTTCATGTTACTATGGGGATGAAAGCAATATAATTTGTGTGAAAGCACGGTGAAATAATACCGATAATACCTTAGCAGAATACGTAACCTGAAATAAGAGGCGACTGTAGCAGTGTTCATACATGGGATGATTTTTGCAAGGCTTGCAGCCAGTTTTACAATCGTTTCCGGTAGCTGGGTCTTGCATAGCTTTACTCTTGACAGATATAGAAAAAAAAACAAAAAACATTTAATACTATTATGTATTATTGAGACGGCGTATGAAACATATTTTTTAACACATCTAGTATAAGTACCAAAGTCTGTATTTTTTGTAGTTTCCTGTAATCTGGTATAGACTGGAGATGGAGGAGCATCACTAGGATTTGAGAGAAATATGGTCAACCCTTTGGTTATAGTTCTCTTTTGGGTCACAGGAGGACATTTACTAAGACAAACTACCAGCTCAAATTATTGGGACCAGCTCATGTTACTCTTTCAATAATTCTCTTTTAATCAGGTCTAATGATGTCTAAGTCCTTGTAGACATTCAGACATTGACTGCCGGAGCCATTTTCATCTATGGCTACCCTAACACTGAAAACATATCTCCAGCGAAAGGACAGGGATGACCTCACTTGACTACAATTCCTTTTTTTATCCACAACACAGGCTTTCATCTTAAAGGGAAAATGTGTACCTAGAAACTGAAGGGAAAAAAAGAAATCTAAAAATTGATGCCACAATTTTCATGTAATATGCATAATGGAATTATCTATAATAATCTTCCTAAGAGGCTCAGCAGGCAGATAGGAAAATTGTATTGAAAGAACTAAAGCTGTAAAAATAATGTGGGGGCAGTTCTGGTCGAGCTCCCAGACATTATGGGACAGGAGCATTTTCCTATTTCTATCCCCTGTTAGTTTATAATCACTCTTTGGTTTAATTGCAATTATTTGTGGGGTGTCATAGGGCAGATTGTTGGAACAATGTAGGGACTAGTGAACTTTTCAGTTCCTTTAGTCCTTTCCTACCATAACCTTCTGGGTTATAGTTTGTCTTTGGTCTTGAAGCCCTACACTAGGGGTAAGCACACTCCAGCCCTCTAGCCTTGTTGAAACTACAAATCCCACTATGCATCTGCTCCTGGAAGTTATGCCTGTGGCTCTCAAAAACTTGCAGTGCCTAATGGGATTTATATTTGCACCACAGCTGGAGGGCCGGAGTTTGTCTACCCCTGCCCTACACCATAGAAATCATGGTTTCCATACACTGCACCGATGATGGCCAACAAGCCTGAAACAGCTGTATGCAGTTTGGAATAAATGGCTCTATAATTTCAAGTTGTATCTGTACTATACATCAGCGGTTCTGCATATACAGCCAGCCATAGGGGTATACAGGAATAATTTTACATTATAAATAGGGAAGCAGGTTGTTTACCACGAAAGTAGAAGTGATTTTTTTCTGAAGATATGGGTAAACAACGCGATTTAACAGCCTTTGAACGTGGGATGATTGTTGGCGCGAGCCATGGAGCGAGTATCTGCAAAACAGCAGAATTTGTTAAATGTTCAAGAGGGGCTCATTGTTAAAGTGTTTAAAGACTGGACTGGCAGCCGAAAATCTGGGTCTGAACGTGCAAATTGTGGCCGTCAGCAACTAGTCAATGTTAGGGCAGAACGGAGAGTGGCAAGACTGGTACAAGACAACAGAAGGGCAACAGTGCAGTGTCAGATTCCTCGCATCTCCTTTCAACATCTCGCGGAGTCACAAGGCGGCCCAACAAAGTCATCTTGTGGAGTTATCTTGTGGCCCAACGAAGTACTGATGGGGTGGTCATAATAATCTGGCCACTCAGTGTATAAATGTGGTTGTTGTTTGATAATATTGAGTAGACTCCTGCATCATGCCTTACTTGGGGTATATCACTGTTTTATCTTGTTAATGATATTAACTCATGATTGGTTTTCTTTTTAAGCATGTCATTTTTATTAAAGTATTAAAAGAGAACAAACAATGGCTCATGATAATAGCTGAAATGCCAAAAAACAGTTACAAATCTCTATCGGTTTACCACAATAATGTACACAACTGTAAACAGTCAATTACTTAATATTAAAGCATCACTCGTGAGTAACCGCCAAATTGGAGAGGCAATATATAGACGAAGGTAAATCGGATAGAAAGGGAAATGTGTAGGGAGATGTCATTGATAAGGTCTGGAGGGGTAGAAAGTTAAAAGGAGAAAGGTGAATGGTTGCTAAATGGAGAAGTTGGATGGAGTAATGATCAGAATCAATGTGACATGGGTGGGACAAGGATATAGAGGGCATAGATCTGGTAGGACTGGAAGAAATGTATCTCAGTCCTGGGTTTTTAGGGGGAATGATTTTGTTTTCTAATGTGGAATGTGACTCGACTTAATGTTTTCATTGGCGCTGAAACTGTAACACAGGTTGCATAGAAAATAATTATAAATATAAGTTAAAGCTCCCACCTTGACTATTGCAACTCCATCCTCATTGGCCTTCCACAGGCTATCCCCCCTTCAGTCTATCATGAATGCTGCTGCTAGACTCATCCAGCTAACTAACCGCTCAGTGTCTGCAACCTCCTGTATAATAATACAAGCATTGAGTCTGCATTGCAGCGTGGAGCCTTCCTGTCTCCTAGATAAGGTGCGTTGGGGGGAAACACTCACCTATCCTCTATGCTCCAGCTTCTAACTGTTGGAAATGTTCCCTTCTTTTTTCTCTGTGTTCAGCCTTTACACGAGACAGAGAGAGTTGGTGAAGATTTGAGGCCTTAGTGAAGCAATACAATAAGAATTGCGGCTTTTTAAAATGACCACTTTAGTTTTTTTTAAAAACAGCCCTTTTTAAAGATCTGTTTTAACTTAGAGTCAGATTAGTGTAAAAAAAAAAATCCATTATGATTCAATGTCCTATGATAATAAAACATGAAATCTTCTCAAGGGATGAATACTTTTATGAGCACTCTTTATATTTATACCTTGTAATGACTACTCTCATGGGTCATTTTGCATGCCTGTGGTTCAGCCCAGACTCGTAATGTGCACACACTGCAATCTTATTCTGTAATCAACATAGCAGTCATTTAGCTAGGGTGCTGACTGAATAGTCTAGCTCAGCCTTTCTCAACCAGGGTGCCATGGCGCCCTGGTGTGCCTTCTGGCTTCCTCAGGGGTGTCTCCAAAGTTTGTGGTGGTGGGTCTGTGTTGTAAAGTGAAGAATGAA
Source organism: Nanorana parkeri (assembly GCF_000935625.1). Lineage (NCBI taxonomy): Eukaryota > Metazoa > Chordata > Amphibia > Anura > Dicroglossidae > Nanorana > Nanorana parkeri. Next base: position 1,450,624 of record NW_017306362.1, on the reverse strand, counting down.
AACTGATGTGAAGGGGGCTCCTAAAGTAAAGCGAGGACTCTGATTTGAAAAGGGACTAGTGATGCCAATTGGGACTCTTATGTGAAGGGTGGGTGGGATCTTGATTTGAAGGGGGCACTTTGATGTGAAGGTGGAACCCACTTTTTTTGCGTGGGGTCTCCCATAACATATGACATTTTAGGTTGGGGTGCCTCAAGATTTTGCATACTTTTAAAGGGTGCCGTAAATAAAAAAAAGGTTGAGAAATGCTGGTCAAGCATGTAGACGTCCAGCAGAGGGGGCGCCTATAGATTTGTGTATTAACAATAAGTACTTGAAATTTGGCAAAAAAACAGGTAAGATGTGGAAGAACCACTTATAGAGCCTATTCACACCAGGGCAGTTACGGATCAGAGCGGTTACTGTGTTGATCTCAAAAGGGAGAATTAGGGAGTTTCTAATTGCGTTTCAGCGCTGAAACACAATTAAAACCGGCCAAAACCGTGCTGATGAGCGCAGTTCCATTGAAAGCTGTATGGAAACCGCACTGATCAGTGCGGCAAAAATAGTGCAGGCAGCAGTTTGGGTGGGGGTGCATTTCGGATTGCGCGGACACGCGCGGTCGCATTACCAGTCCCCATAGCAATGTATGGGATCGTTCATGTCGACGAATCCACGCGGCCGAACCGCCCCGGTGTGAACAGGGTAATAGGTAAATTGTACAAAGTAACTAAAAGCTGAACTCTGGACTAAAAACATAAGCTTTCATACTCTGAATTGAATCTTGGTGTGCTTTGTGTATTTCTTTCAAATCTGTGCAGTAATGGTAAGATTTTTGAAAGAGCTTTCAAACCAAAAATCTCATGAGAACATTCAATAAAGCCATCAGAGACTCAAGGAATGTTGTTCAAAATTCCGTTTGATTTTAACATTTGATTGTGAAAGGAATAGAGTTTCCTGGACTAAAACCACATTCATTGTTAGAAATTTGTTCATTCGAGAACATTTTTCCATCCCGCTCCATTAATTTTTTTCATCACTACTTTTCATCACTCACTTTTGACCCCCATTAACTATTAGAAATCCAACAAATGTTCCAAAAATTCTACAGGTCTAAAGCCAGCTTAAGATGGGAATTCCGCTTCGTTTCGGGGACATTTCCTCTCTTCTGTTGCATCTCCAAGACAGGAAGGAAATCTCCATAGCGGGATACAGACAGCAAGTAAATAACCCGATAGGATTTTCTAATCCTTTTCTAATCTATCCCCCAAAAAAAAGTTTTGGCTATACATTCACTTTAAGATGCTCATTCACTGAAAATAGGTAACTTAAGCTGTTTTTTTAACTAAACGCTTCTGTTTTTTCTTTTCTTTTTTTTTTTGAGTGAAAGAACTGTGTGGCATCATATAACAAGGGCAGCAAACGGATCTATTATAGCTGAGACTTGGCATGGAGTCCCTCTGGAATGTATACACAAGAACATTATATAGTTGTTCTACTAACACTTTGTATGTGAAAATCTTACATTCACTCTGTATTCATATAGTACGGTATCCATTTCTGTTTATGTACTTGCCGTGTCAATAAAAGGGGTTTAGTTTCCAAAATGAAGCCACTGTACTTTTTATGCTTCATTAAAACATTTGTGAACCACACCTAAGAGCTGATGAAATTTGAAGAGGTAGAAGAAATTTCTGAAGGGGCTGGTTGTGTATACCCAGCGTGTATTTTTTTTTCCCCACCTCCCTCTGTGTTGTCATCCAACTGGGTCATTTAGCAGAGCAGAAAGGGCACAGGCACAATTTTTTTTTTTAGGGTGTCAGGTCTGCGGTTTAGCTTGTTCTCCCACTGCAGAGGAAGGAGCTGAAAAATGTTAAAGGCCAGCTGCCTCCAGAATTCTTTCAGTTTTTGCATGGTAGCTGGCAAGCAGGTTTGCCAACCCAAAATGTAATTTTTTTGACAGACAACTGCCGAAAAAATCACGGAAAGCTTAAAGCAACCCTTTCCTTTGCCAATGTTCACAGAAACCGCTGCCAAATATGAACTATTCAGCTTATAAACTACTCAGGGATGTATAATCAGTGAACAAAGACTATGCTCCGCTTTGTCCCTTGAGACCCACTTTTTCCTCTGATGGACAAAGCCATCTTGCCTCTTGCATGGCATAGAGAAGGTGATGCCAGGTTATCATTCACAGCATGCAGGTCAGAGATACCTCTTCCCCTCCTGGGGTAGAGCAGTAGACATATGTCAGCCACCAGGGAGCATAACTAGAAATGGAGATAAAAGCTCAGCAATTGGCTTTTGACAAAAAGTCAAACTTTGCATATTTAGACTGCTTCGAGACAGAAAGTGAAGGGAAATCTCTCTAGCAGGGCGCAAGCAGCAAAAAAAAAAAAATCTTTGGGGGTTTCAACCATCCCGTTCTCTATACAAATTTAAACAAAAGTTTGGCTTTAGATACACTTAGCGTATATAAACTAAGAAACAAAAATGTAATATACTGCCACTTACTAGTCCTTCGATGCGCTGCCTGCATTTGCTTAATTGTTTTCAGGCTTTTTGTTTCCTTTATTTTCACCCAGTGACACTTCCTGTCTTAGGGTGACAACACATACTGTATCAGGACAATGGAGAGAGAACTACGGAAAACCTGCTGTTCTTCTCTTCTCCATACAACAGAGCAGCCTTTCACAATCAGGGTGGCGTGGCAAACTGGGGTGCCTTCTGGCTTCCTCAGGGGTGCCTGATGGTAGGACTCTGATGTGAATGGGGAACTCCTAAAAGGAAGGATTCTGATCTGAAAGGGGGTTTCTGATGTGAGAGAGGGGCTCCTGATATTGAGGGGGATTCTTATGTGAAGGAGATGTCTGATGTGAAAGGAGGGGGCTTCTAATGGAAAGAGAGGCTACTGATATAAAGGGGGACTCTGATGTGAAAGGAAGGGGCTTCTAATGTGAAGAGGGTCCTCCGATATAAAGAGGGACTCTGATGTGAAAGGAAGAATTCTTATGTGAAAGGAGGGCTTTGATGTAAAGAGGGGCTTTTGATTTGAAGGGAGGACTTTGATGCAAAGGATTGAACCCCATTTTTTCATGTGCTTTGCGTAGGGTCCACCTTACATTTCAGACTGTTTAAGGGTGCCCTGACTGAAAAAAGGTTGAGAAACGCTGCCATAGAGGGATGTGGTTCTATAGTCCTCAGAGATAATTGAGAACAACACAAGTGATAAGAGTGCAGCACGGGTAGACAGCACAGGAAGTTAAGCTGCCCTTACAATTTCCAAATGAACGTTCCTACTAAAGATCTTTCTTTACCACCTTATAATGCCTTCAGACACTTGACGAATTTCAACCGAAATTTCGTTTGATTTCAACATTCTGGAATGAATGGAGTTTCCCAAATGAAAACCACATTCACTAGAATTTAGTTCATTCGAGAAAAAATTTCCATCCTGCTCCTTCGACTTTTTTCGTCACTACGGTCGAAATTGATGATCATTTTAACCCAATCAACTAATGGAAAGTCCAACGAAAGTTCTTTTGAAATCTGAGCAGTGTTTGGCCAGCTTAATCAGCTGACATGATTTCTGGCAAGATCAACAGATATTTTTTTGCGCTTATTAAAGAGATTTAACAAAACAATTTTAATGATGTATTTAACATACCAAAAGGGAATAAATAAATGAAGTTCATTGTTAAGGTTTAAATATAAATGCACAGTGGTGCAGTTGCCTTGGCTTGTAAGGCGATATATTCCGATACCTGCGGAAGAATGTTTGTGTCCTTTCTAAATAAATAGATTCCAATTGATTGTTTTCCTACACACAGTTGAAGTTTAGGTCTTGGAATAAATTCCGCAGTCGTTACCGACATTCCCTAAAGAAAAAAATATTTTTGTAACCTTAGCCTCAAGAAAACACATACCTCTATTTTATGTTTTATGTTTATTGGCAATACGTTAGGGACATCATAGCAGCAGGGGATGCCTCAATCTGTTTATGGAGTCAGGAATGTTTCTTATTCTACTGTGAGGATACTTGGGGTCACATTTCTTCACAAGAATTTTGGAAATGTTACACCATGATGTCCACTTATTTTGTATGCTTCTTCCAAAAAGGATGGCTGGTCTGTTTTTACTGGTTCATTGTAGCTAGAATGCATACACTTTGGTGAACTGTGGTATGTACTGAACCCTTCAGCTGAATACTGGCTATAGGAGAGGTTACTGCAGGTTTTCAGAACAAAATTGAACTGTTGTTTGATGTGGTAAATTTACTACTCAAACCATTTTGATATACTATATTTGTTGGGGGGTAAGTGCAAAAAATCCCTGTTAACCCTGTCCAAAATCTTTGTGAGCTGACATCTTTCTGTGCTGCACCGTTATCATTGTTGCTAGTTCTTTCTGAGGACTACAGAACAGAACTTTAAAACTCATGTTTTAGAGAAGAGGAAAGGTAGTTCTGTAGTTCTAGAAGTTGTATTCTGTAGTTCTAACTAGGGATGCACAGATATCGATACTTGTATCGGTGCCGATACTGAGTATTTGGGTGAGTACTCGTACTCGCCCAAATGCTCCGATACCTTCCCTGATATCGGAACTTCCGGTCAGAGGAAGATTTCCTCTAAATGGCAGTGCCATAGGGGGAACATGAAGCCGGCTTCCTGGCAATCAGGAGGCCAGGTGTTGAGTAATGACCCGCCTCCTGGGTTCCTGATTGGCCGCGAAGCCGCCTCCATGCTCGTTGGCTGGGAAGCTGGCTTCCCGGCCAATCAGCATAGAGCCGGTAGAACCACATGGACCAATCAGGGATGCGGGACATTACTCGCTGAGGCGGGAAGCCAGCTCAATGCTGATTGGCTGGGAAGCCGGTTTCCCGGCCAAACAACTTGGAGCCGGCTTCCCGGGCAATCAGGAAGCCAGGCGGCATGTCATTACCCACCGGCTGGCTTCCTGACTCACCGGGAAGCCGTCTCCATGCTAGCGGAGGTATCGGTACTCGGTATCGGGAGTACCGAAAGCAAAATATCTGTACTTGTATTCGATACCAAAAAAACGGTATCGGTGCATCCCTAGTTCTAACACATTTCCTGTCCTATAATGACAACGCTGCTCCTCCATCGATACAGAACAGAGAATGTGTGTTACTGCCAGGTTGACCAATAAAATGCCTGAAAAAATTAAACTAAGACAGTGGCATCATCTAATGACTAGTGAGCTGCAATTCAATTACATTTTTGTTCTTGGGTTTGGATACACTTTAACCTGGAACATGTATGAATATGGAGAGTGTTGGAGTAAGGGCAGAAAACCTAAATCTCCATACTTGTTCCAAGTTAGTAAATCATAGTATAGAAGTGTTGCTCTCAGGATAGGGTTTCCTTAAGAACCCAGCCATGCAATTTCCAACAACAGAATGGGTTGTACTGAAGATCTTTGGGAGTTTTAGTGTGGTACATTGCACTATCCCATTTTTCAAGAAGTCAGTTTGTCAAATTTTTGCCCAGCTTGAGCTGGTTCACTCAACCTTGCGAAGTAATTGTGAAGTGAACTTCGAAAGGCAAAAACAGTTCTGAAGTAGAAGGTCATGCAAAGTCACAAACAAGTCTGCTGAGTGTAGTGTGTGAAAGTGCATGTCCTCAGAACACTTCACTGCCAAGCTCAAAGCTATGTCTGGAACCAACATCAGCACAAATACTATTCATCATGAACTTCACATCATGGCTTTGTTTCCATGGGCCAGCAGCCACACAAAAGCCAAAGATCACCATCAACAATGACAAGCATCAGCTGGGGTGCTGTAAAGTGCCTCACCATTGAACCTTGCTACAGACTAAACATTTTCTTTGGCATTCTGAATCATGCTTCTCCATCTGGTAGTCTCCTGGACAAGGTTTGGTAGATGTCAGTGGAACACTACTGTCCACTTAAAAGATTTATGGAAGAGGAATTTTGGTTAGGGTTCTCTTACATGGGTTTGGCCCCTGGTTGCAGTGAATGAATGTCCCTAATTCTAGAGCTTACAGTGGTATTCATCAAAAATGTGTGTTATCTGCATTGTGACATCACTTGGATAAGGCCCTCCTCTTGTCTTAAATTGTATTGTAATGTCTTCCCTATATTGTAAAGCGCTGTGCAAACTGTTGGCGCTATATAAATCCTGTATAATAATAATAATGGCTGCCTGTACAGAATTGTTTTGTATGAGATGAGAGTAAAAGACCTTGACTGCCCTGCACAGTGTCCAGACCTCAACCCCACCAAACACGTGTCCATCTGAAATAGAACCCTAACCTATTTTTAGGCCTTATGCCCAAAATCCGTGCCCAAGCTTAGTAGTGTTAGGCCTCATTCACACAACTAACAGCCGGCCCGTACAGATCCGTGCTGCATGCACGGCCGTATCGGGCCACTCCTGGGAAGGACAGGTGCTGCGTGTGATTGCACGCAGCAGCCTGTTCTTCTCTATGGGAGGACGCTGTCGTACGCTCACCCGAACTGCGCGTACGTGCGTGGTGTCCATACTCGTACGCAGACCTGATGGATCTGCAACGTACGCAGACGGGATGGATCCTGTCTGCGTCCGAGCAGGGGCACCCACACGGACGTGCAGTTCGGGTGAGCGTACGTCCGCGTACTCCCATAGAGAAGAACAGGCTGCTGCGTACAAATCACAGCAGCACCTGTCTTTCCCAGGAGTGGCCCGATACGGCCGTGCATGCAGCACGGATCTGTACGGGCCGGCTGTTAGTCGTGCAATTGAGGGGTAAGAGTAGAAGCTGTTCTAGCATCAAAGGCAGAATCCTTCTTTGGAAAATCAGATTTTGGACATACTTCTGCCCAGGCCGTACACTAAGTCATGCAACAGTTCAGATGATCCTACGAGAACCATAAACACACTCTGATGTAACCGTTGAACAGTCAAATTTTCTATACGGGCCATTTACATTCAAGCCATCATAGCCAAAAATATTCTGTAATTAATTCTGTAATTAAAAACAACACAGAAGGAAATACAGCTTTCATTATCTGAGCCTGTGTTTTATGTTAAAAAAGCAAACTCTCAATCTGCTATGCCAGTAATAATGACATGAATTCAGCATGTCTCATTTAATTGCCTTAGAATGATATAACCTGGAGTACACGTGTCCATGGCAGGACTTCAGCAGTTTTTTGCTTTTAATAGCTCTGTAGATCCGTGCTGCATGTCTGGGGCCATATCTTCCATTTCCTGCCACCATTCAAAGACTCTCAGTATGAAAGGTTTTTATACCGGGCAATTAGACCTTGGAATTTACAGATAATTATGGAAAACATGTCTAGATGCATAGGAATTAACCTCTTGCTGTCCGGGGCAATTTCTTACTACTTGCACACACACATGATACAATATGAATTTTTTAAAGCTAGAAAACAGCTTCAAACCCACCAAACAATGATATATTTTCTGAAAGCGGAGGCTAGTTGCAATTTTTTATGTTGCGTGTTATTTGCGCAAATGTTTATCAAACCAGTATTTTTAAAATAAAATGCATCAAAATGAAATTTAATGCACAGAAACAGAATATAGTACCAGTTTTTTGGTAAAATATAAAAGACGGGGTCATGTCGGGTAAATAGACACCCCAAACGTGTATGTGCAGGTGGGAGGTAGGGGACTTTAAAAAAAATGTTTAGCATTTTTTTATGTTACTTTAATTGTTTTTTAAACTTTTTTTTTTTTTTACAGTCAACTTTATTGCCTCCTATTTAATAGCAGATAGGGTGTAACAGGTTCTCTTTATGGAGACATCAGGGGTCTTTCAGACCCCTAATGTCACCTAGGGACCCCAGAGAAGCTGATGAAGCAGAGATCTGCTTCCCCAGCTCCTTCTCCTGGCTCTAAGAGCCGGAGAATGTAAACAGTGACACCGGAAGTGATGTAATACACATCACTTCCGGGTCCAGTGATCGGAGAAGAGATCAGAGGCTAAAAGCTTGCTGATCTGTCTGCAATCAATGCAGGGAGACCTGCTCTGCCAGTCTCTGAACAGCCTATTTGTCTTTAGTAAATCAACCCCGTGGAATCCAGTAGGCCAGCAGGCAAGGCCGACAACACTGCTTGAGATTTCAGTGCAGCAGAGGCAGCATTATCAGTTGATACCAGGAAGTTAGGAGCTCACTGGATTTCTGGCAGGATCCCCAGGTATTTTTCAATACTTAAAGGAGAACTATGGGGTAAGTGTTTTTCTCCATAGTTCTCCTAAGGGTCACGGGAGGACTAGCGTACTAGCGTCCTCCCGTGACCCAAAGCTCAGTATATCCCGAGCTACAGCTTGCGGGAAACTGAGATTGCCGCAGCCGGGACGGATCCCGACATTACTGTCGAGATCCACCCAGCTGCGTGAGTGACAGCTGGCTCTGCCTATGTAGAGGCAGAGCCAGCTGTACCTGTCCGTTCCTCCAGTCAGCGCTGGAGGATCAGCACGAGCAGGAGTCCCAAAGCTACTTGTTAAGGTTACGTATATAACTGGCTGCATGCACTCAATGAAAATCCCTATAAACCGAATGTAATATTCTCCATTTTTTGTGATCATCATTGGCTGCAACAACAACAAAAAGCAGCACATTTCATCACCGGCAAGTCTTATTCTATCAATTCCCAGCCTAATAATTACATTATAATGGGCACGCTGTGCAACAGTCTTCACGCTTTGTTTTCACGGCCAGACGAGAGGCTGCACATTCGAGTCCAAGGCCTGCTGGGACAACCCTTTACACTTGTCCTGTCCTTCTGCCCTGTTTTTGAACTCTCCCTGGCTTTCATCGCATGAACAAATACAGTAAACGGAACGAACGAGCCACCCGGCTCAGTTACTGCCCCGAACAAAAGGAGGCCCGCGTGGGCCGGC
>NW_017306362.1:1377619-1441697 GCF_000935625.1 Nanorana parkeri | reverse complement strand
CTGGCTGCCAGCCCCTGAGCCTGACCGGCAGTTGAACCATATCGTTAAGGCGTGTATTACAGCACAAAACTTGTACCGCAGCCAATAAGTACACATCCAGAGGGCAAAAGTTTATAAAGAGTTGAGGCTGTGCTATTTAACCCTCTCACGCTGCCTGTAATGTACACTGTAGCTATTCATAACAGGCATCTTTCAGTAACAATTACAGCCAGACCAATGACAAGTACGTGTGTTCCTTTTCCAAATCTGCTGCAGTCTTCGTGGGCATCCTCCACCGCTTATTTTTTCAACGTCTTGTGAGTAAGATGCCATTAGACAGCCAAGCAATGCGTTGGATTTGTTTTTTTTTTCTCTTCTTTTTCTTTATTTTCCTTCTTATTTTCTTCTCCAAGCCGTCATGGAGGAACACATGTTTTCAGTATGATCTGAACTCCAGTCATCTTACTTATTCCTTTGTGAAAGGCGGAACAGGCTGTTCGAAAAGGGAGCGAAGTATGCATTATTTAAATGCAAATGAATCTCGCCGTGTGACTCAGAACTGGAACTAACGCACGGCGTCTGGGGACAGTTTGATCCCGTCTAGGTTGATGGGCTTTGCTGCTGCCTAAGCTTTGCTTTCATTAGAAAGCTCTTGCGGAGAAGTGAAACCTCTGTTGCCGTAAGGATATGTTCTTCTGAACACCGTGGGACCTTTTTTAAAGAAGAACTCCAGGAAAAACATTTTATTAAGCCTTGCCGTGGGGATGCCTCCACACTACAACTGCTTGTTTATATCTGGGTTAAAAGAAAAAAGTTATACTCAACCGATGCTCTGAGAACGGTCCCTTGAGCGTGTTTCTCCCTACTCTGCAGCGATCTAAGGTCCATGGCCAGATTAACATAGAGGCTCCAGACACACCACTGAAATTAGGTCCAGCCAGCCTGGATCCCCCTCGGTATGCCCGATGACTAGGGATACACCGATACCAGTTTTTCAGTATCGAGTACAAGTACCGATTTTTTTTTTTGCTTTCAGTACTCGCCCATATCGGTGTTTCCGCTAGGATTGAGCCGACTTCCCGGGCAATCAGGAAGTCGGGCGGCGGGTATAGATATGCCGCTCGGCTTCCTGATTATCTGGGAAGCCGGCTCCATGTTAAGCTGGCTCGATTGTGATTGGCCGGGAAACCGGCTTCCCAGCCAATCAGCATCGAGTCGACTTCACAGCCACTCAGGAAGCCAGGCGGCGAGTAATTACCTGCCTCCCGGCTTTCTGATTGGCCAGGAAGCCGGCTCCATGCTGATTGGCCATGAAGCAGGCTTCCCAGGCAATCAGCACGGAGCCGGCTTCCCGGTAAATCAGGAAGCCGGGAGGCGGGTCATTACTCGCCACCCAGCTCCCGATTGCCCGGGAAGCTGGCTCCATGTTACCCTACTGCACGGCCGGTTAGAGGAAATCTTCCTCTGACCGGAAGTTCTGGTATCGGGTAATTTGGTACCTGTGACGACATGGTGATGAGTTTATAAGTTAAATGTGTATTGGTGTTGAGTTATGTTTTGAGTGCGTTATGCTGTGTGACCTGGTTAGGGAAAGACTATCAGCACCATCCCTCGTTATCTCCCATTGTTCTCTGAGGGAGCTCAGAACAATGACATTCTGGCCAGGCTCCTGCTATGGCCGTCTGGAGTTCGTTAGCAGGTGGACACCTGTGGTGTTGAGCAGACCGATGGTCTGGGAGGGGAGGGGGGATGTGATGGGATTATATTCTGATTTCATCACTTGCTGTATATAAGTTTGTGCAGTTGCTCAATAAATCAGAGTTTGTTTTCCCTACACTCGAGCCTTGGCTAGTGACTGGGGAAACTGGGAGCTACAGATCAGCGGGTTCCAATATCTCCTCAGCAAGGAAGAAGACAGCGGCGGACATACTCATCCTGAGTACGGGGGTCCGTCACAGTACCGATACTAGTATTGCTATCGGTGCATACCTACTGGTGATAATCCGAGCCGGCCAGGCTGAACGCAAGCAGGCAGAGGCGTCGGTGGCTCTCTGATCAGGCATATTAGGTGGCCGCTCGCTGGGGCAGCCACTTTAGGAGAACCGCCTCTGCTGCTTCCCGTCAGACCAACAGCACCTGGCCCATGATGCTCTTAGTCTGGCCCTGCTAAGGTCCCGTAAATCATCACCTCTTTACACAGTGTACAGACGTGAGGACGCTGAGGAAGATTTCAGTGCTGCAGCACAGGAGGAGACGGAAAGGATTACAGCTTCAGGTGTGTATAACTTTGTTATTTTTGAACCTAGACAAAAATGAGCACTTAACCCTTGCAGTGCGGGAGAAGCCTGAAGCTTGCAAACACTCGGTAGTTAGGTTCCCTGACCAGTGAAATAACATTGATTTTTCTTGCAAGAAATCCTGAAAAATAAAGGAAATGTGCCATGTAAGTATTGGCCATGTGACCACAAACCTCTGTCTTCAATGTTGGGCTTCAGGGCTGGCGGCGGAGTGAAATCCGCAGCATCTGGCCATTGCCGCTGTCGGCCTCAGCAAAAAGATTCAAAGACTACAGAGCAAGCCAGGACTTGTGGATGTATGTGGTGTCGCATACTAGATATGGGACTCTGCAGGCTTGCTTTTCTTTTGCACGGTGTCCTGCATGCCCAGTGCGGGAGTGAGCACACTGGGCTGACGACACTTCTACTGCAGTAGAAGCCTAAAGTTAGCGTTGTCACTTGTGTGCAGAAAGGGTGGATGCTGGCAGGATCAGCAGGTATTTTATAGTGCTAAACCATCACAGATAATTGGTATAGTAAATGTACAAGTCACCTATAAGGGATTTTAATAGTTTAGTTATCAAACACTTTAAGTTGGGAGCAGTTAGGAGCATTGAAAGTGCTTGTTGTTTTTCAGCTTGTTCTATCACCACTCTTCTCCACTTGTAAAGGGATTACACCAAGCAAAAAGTGCAAAGTGAGTCTATCTCTTTTGGGTTTTAGTAAAAAAGAATAAAAAAGGAATAAGTTGTAAACGTCCATATCATAAACAGACAATTAATCTTGTTTTATTTGAGATGTACTGCTTCTGCTTCTGTACTCCCCCTGAACTTCAGTGACTCAACAGGCTTAAGATAGGAGGTCAAATGTGTCTTTGTTGGATAACAGGGTTTAATTGCCAGAAACAATAGCGAAACATGTCAACTGGATTAAAGAGCAATAAGAATTGACACTCTGGAGACCTCATACTGAAGCAACCACTGTTCTCTTGATGAGAGAGAGGTCCGATGTACCCTGGAAAGCACAAGTAGCTGTGCAAAAACATCCTGGCATAGATGAGCTATTATGTTCGCAGTATTAAAGAAAATAAGGGGGATTATTCACTAATTATCAGCCAATGTGATTTGTCTGGATTTGTTTTCTCATTTTGTCTCTCATAGTTGAGGTCTACCTATGATGCCAATTACAGGCCTCTCTCATCTTTTTAAGTGGGAGAACCTGCACAAGTGGTGGCTGACTAAATACTTTTTTGCCCCACTGTATATTGTCCTAGATTGTTCACTTCTCCCCCCTTCTCCAAACTCTTCACCCTTTAGTGAATAACCCCCTTTGTTTTTGTGAATTGTGGTGTTCCTTTCACTTGCCCTTTAAGATAGCCATATATAAAAGTTGGTTGTTAGCTGGCAACTGGGATGTCAGTTTGCACATTCAGTGTTGTAGTAGATCACGTGCACTCCATACAGCGTTATAACTTTCCGCAGTCGTGGTGCTCAGTGATAACATGGATGGTGGCGTGTAACTGAAAGTGTTGAATAGAAGATCACCAGCACTCACAAAGTGACACTGCATGGCCTGAAACGCTGGCTTTGGCTTTGATGACGCATGTGAGACATGTTAAATAAAGAGGAATGAAAGATTCACACTTTGAAATTTGTGAGTGCTGGTGATCTTCTATTCAACACTTTGCACATTCAGACTTCAGCAGTTTCTGAGGCTCGTCATACACTGATCTATTTTTATTGTTCAACACACGGGCTGGACGAGAAAAATGGAGCAGATTCCTCCATCAACACTACCAGCATGTCGATTGAGGAATCCCGCTGTTTGCATTGTACGGCTGCTGTCAGAATACCCGACCAGAGCCCGCAGCTTATTGGCTGCCAGCTCCTATCTTACGAAATATTTCCAGCCAGCTCCCTTGATCAGCTGATTGAGGGATGCCGACCGAAAGGCGAAAGGGCGCTGACAGAGGCATACACTGTGCAGATTTTGTCCGGTTCCTCAAACACCGTGTATGGGAACCTTAACCACGGAATTCAGTGTTAACTTGTGGCCTGAATTATATTTTGCTCAAAGACTGTTCCCTCAGGATGTTCCCCAACTCCATCTTAGTGAACTTTCAATTGGATAAGTCAAAAGTTTAGGCTCTGTCTCTAGAAATAAAAATAAAATTGCTTCAGGTATAAAGTGCCTGGACACACTTTTTAGCAGCTTCAAAAATCTTTCAGATATGGCCGAACGGGACGATTGCCTATCTAGGCTCCAGGAAAGAGTAAAACTGGCCAGACCCTGGTAGATGAAGAAACTTTCATATGAAAAATATCATCTCAACATTCAATAATGCCATCGAAGACTTGACGAATGTCAGTCGAAATTCCATTTGATTGTAACATCAATGTTGGAATAAATGGAATTTCTGGAACAAAAACCACTTTCACTGTTAATTCGTTCAAGATTATTTTTTGTCATTATTGTTGAAAATAATCATTCATTTGACCCCATTAACTATTAGAAGATTGAACAAGCGTCCTGAAAACAAATTCAAATGAAATTCTTAATTCAATATGTCCCTCCCTTAAGGATAAATTGACGAATAGCGACTTCTTTACTAGGAATGGCCCTTGTTGTAAGTATCCTTATTTAAGCATTGGAATATTATTTTAAGTATTGTGATGACTCTCTGGGGCTCCGGTCTCTGATGGTTTAATAATATCCAAGAAAAATCTAAAAATCTATATTTTTAGGACTGTGCATCATGGGCATCTTGTTCTCATGAAATCAGATACCTCCATGGGGAGATTTTTTCTGCTTATGCACCCATTTGGGAGCTCAATAAGGGAGATCATTGGTATACATATATATATATATACACATTCTCGCATGCCCATTATTACATGCTTTGATTTAATTTAATGTAAGTTTGATCCATCAAAATCCGGAGTGCACACAGATCAGCTTTTCACATTGGACCATTACCATGACCCTATGCGGACTTACAGCTTTAGACACCTGATAGCTTTTTAATTGGTTTTAAATGTCTTGTTATAGGTGTCTTTTATATATATTAGGATCATTAAACTTTGTTATATTATATTATATTACGCATTGTGATGAATTTATCAGACCATCTCCACTTTTAGGGATTTCTTGTTTAAAGGGGATTGTATTTTTTTGAATTAAGTTTATTGAAACCCTAGGATTTGGTCACTACTATACAATTTTACTCAGCGTAAAGCTCCTATGTGTTCTCCTTGTTTTTTTCAAATAAAATTCTACTGGTGTCTGGCTAGCTTTATTCTTGAATTCAAGATTAGCAGACATCATCCCTCTAGTCAGAGAGATTTGGAATTCCTTTTAGAAGTCCAAGGAAAAGTACAAATATACAGAAGATAACATGATATTTTTATTTTCTGCATTAAGCTACAAATGTTAAATTACAGTTTAACGTGCTTTAAAAATCAAAGGAGGTGTAACTGTTTTGTGTTAATCACCCCTCTAGGAGTCGCCACAATCTCCACACTCAGCTGAATGCCCATTAGTTTCAAGTTGACATTATAAAGGCTGTTAAAATGGAAATTTCAAGATAAGCTTCCATTAATTTGTCAAGTATCTCACACCAACACATACTTTATCCTTCTTTAGAGCCGCTCTTTTGCTTTTAATCATTAATGGGAGAATAAAAATACAACACGGGTCACTCAGACAGCACCGCATTTTACTCTGATGTACGGCTTACTGTATCTCAATAATGAGGTCAAAGGAATAAAAAAAAGTGGAATATTTGACATTCATTTATTTTCTCTTCATTTCAGTTCATCAAATCGCTTGGCCTCTTTAGTTTTCAAGATGTTTCATCTTCTTAAAAAATTATATTATGTATGCTGTGATAGCTCTCCGGAGTGGAGAGCGGAGAAGCATCAATGAAAGGTGCTGCATGCAGAAGTATTCTAACATGCATGCTAGTTGTCCCTCGGGTTTCTTTTGCAGACTCGGTTTTTTGAGATTCATCTTTCTGCTTTAACCATTTGTGCAGTAAATCTCAGATTGATTTCCTGTCAAATGTTGATTTTTTTTTTTTGTGGCTTTTTAAACTCCAGCCATTTTTTTTTCTTTGTTTTTGGTTAGGCTTGTATATAGTTCAGAAAATGAGTCAAGCTTTTATTTCTGTCTGTGACTCTCTTGGGTATATGGAACCTCACTTCTGGTTCCTGTGACAACAGGACAGAAATAAAGGGGAATGGTTGTCACAGTTACAGAAAGACATATCCAGTAGTAATAACCTGACAGAGGTTGTAACCCTTCCCCATTCTAATCAGAGTGTGTTTTATGAATAAAATCCCTCAGCAATGGAGGGATTTTCCATCTCTTCCTTGACAGACCACAATAAAAACCTAACATATTCTTTTTCTTTTCCTTGTATGTCCAAAACGAAAATTGTTAAGGATGGAATGAATGAACATACATACACATTAAAAGAGAACTATGAGGTAATCTTTTTATCCCGTAGTTCTCTTTAGGGTTACAGGAGGACATATGCTAACCTCTTCCCGTGACCCACAGCTCAGTATATATCGGCCTATTGCCCGCTATAAACTGAGAGCTCTGCCGCCACGACAGATCCCAACAATACTGTCGAGATCCACCAAGCTGGCTGATAGACAGCGGGCTCTGCCTATCTAGAGGCAGAGCCAGCTATGCCCACCCCTCCATTGTCCGTTCCTCCAGTCAGCACTGGAGGATCGGGGAGCGGTTTGAGCAGCTGTTGTTAAAGTGTTTAAAGACTGGACTGTCATCAGTATTTGCTGTGCAGCCCTTTGCAGACTCTAGTAGTGAAAGCATCCATTGGCAAAGGTGCTCTCTAGCAGTCGCGAATAACTCGTCACCACTCTTAGGCTTTCTATTCATTTAGCAACACATGATCATATGTTGGCCAAAAGAGGGAAACAAAAGGAAAAAATATTATAATTTGGATGTTTTGTGGCCAGTAAATGAGAGTTAAACATTCAATTGTAGAAAAGTGAACCATCTGTTTAAGCATGTATGTTGCATCCATTGATTAATGCTAGCCAGTCATGGCTAGACTTCTCAGCTGATCAAGAGAAATCACTCATTTGCCCCTTTCAGGCTAAACAGCACGGATGGAAAAATCTCCATTTGCCAGCTATTGTAGTCAGCCAGCCGGCATTGGCGGCTGTTTGAATACTCCCAACCATGATTTCATCTAATAGGATGTAGCCATTGTTCGGCCAACAGATTTCCACCTGACTGATTTTTTTAAATCAAAGTTTTTTGAGCCGGGTGGTGCTGACTCACTGCTTCTTTGGCTGAGAATTCGAACTTTGTATGCCCAGCCTATGTTGGGTGAACAAAACTACAGCAGTTCCTATTGATGTGTATTTCCAGCAAAAACGGGCAGAATTTTTAGCTACTAAAAAAAAAAATATATAATAGGGGGTCCCCATATAGGGTGAACCAAAGTGGTCAAAGCTCCCAAAGTTTACTAATGCTTCAAAAATCTAATCAAAATAATTCCCAAGGGGTATTAAACCCACATAATGTATAGAAAATAAGAAGATTTAATAAACGGTTACACATTTTTACCAAGTTTGTTTGATTCCCAAGGAGTACATCCCTATGGGGGTTATCTTCTTATTTTGTATACATTTTTAGCTACGGTTATCCTCAGCAGGAAATTTGATCATCTTTGGTCAGCCTAATATCGTCTGTTCGGTCTTATCTTCTGTGATGGGCTGTGCCAGATGGAAGCCTCCATATTTTCCCTTCACAGTGAGGACCTGTACTCACACTTGAACTTTCTGACACCAGCCACGGTTTCTTTTGTCTCTTCATCGAGCTGCTCTCTTCCCTGCTGTGACCAGGAGACATTGGGGCATTTCTGTCTTGTGTTGCCTTTGTGTACTTATTAAAAAAGAATCAAAAAAATCTATTGAGTGCACGTTTTAATGTAACACAGATGTGAGCCTCACCAGGCTCTGCTCTTCAAATTTTAAGCTTTTTCAGATTCGTAAGAGGTTCTTATTATTTACAGAAAGAAACTTGAGACAGTGGAACAGACTGTAGTTATAACAAAATATAGCAAGTTGAGAGGAATGTGACTTGCCATCCAGACCAAACAGACCCGTTTGGCAAGCCCTGAAGGACTGTGACTATCCATACTGTTCATTCTAACACTTGGAGAGAATAGTTTAAGTGAAAATCCTCATTACGCTAGACGTACTCTATTACCAACTTGAATGTTATGCTACCCAAGTTGCCGGCGACAGAAGCATCTTTGTTCTGAGGGCTCGTTTCCCCCTCTCCCCACTTCCTCTGTATACATTCCTTTTAACTTAGCACTAAACGTTCCTGGAGACTAAATAACTGGAATCCATATGCAGGAGGATATTTTATTGCATTTTCTCTTAAACTGGTAACGTGGTGCAAGCAGGAGAGGTAGATTTCAGTGAAAATAATCCATGACTTTCTTTGTTCTCCATTTCCCCAATAGATTGATGTCATTTTCATATGGAAAGGTGTTTTCCGTGCCAGTGATGGAAACCATTCAACTGAATAAGTGTCAGATGGATTTAGTTTTATAGCTTGGCTTCATGGCCTGTTGTAGTTTGAAACAGACCTGTCATCAGAATGATGACATTTGCTCATTTTAGCATTATTTAAATGGGAAGCAAATTTTGGCAGTGGTTTTGTGTGCCAGCTCCGACCAAAAAATTTTGGTTGGAGCTAGCCTTTAAAAATTCTCTATACATTTGTTCTTCTGCAATACCATATCACCATTGGGTGCGGCTGTAAGTGACCTCTATAATTGTTCTCCCGCAATACCATATCACCATCGGGTGCGACTGTAAGTGACCTCTATAAATGTTCTCCCGCAATACCATATCTCATCAGGTGCGGCTGTAAGTGACCACTAGAATTGTTCTTCCGTAATACCATATCACCATCAGATGGGGCTGTAAGAGACCACTAGAATTGTTCTCCCGTAATACCATATCACCATCAGGTGGGGCTGTAAGTGACCTCTAGAATTGTTCTGCCACAATAGCATATCACCATCAGGTGGGGCTGCAAGTGACCTCTAGAATTGTTCTGCCGCAATACCATATCACCATCAGGTGCGGCTGTAAGTGACCTCTAATTGATCTCCTGCAATACCATATCACCATCAGGTGGGGCTGTAAGAGACCACTAGAATTGTTCTCCCGTAATACCATATCACCATCAGGTGGGGCTGTAAGTGACCTCTAGAATTGTTCTGCCACAATAGCATATCACCATCAGGTGCGGCGGTAAGTGACCTCTAATTGATCTCCCGCAATACCATATCACCATCAGGTGGGGCTGTAAGTGACCTCTAGAATTGTTCTCCCACAATACCATATCACCATCAGGCGCGACTGTAAGAGACCTCTAGAATTGTTCTCCCACAATACCATATCACCATCAGGTGTGACTGTAAGTGACCTCTATAATTGTTCTCCCGTAATACCATATCACCATCTTGTACAGCTGTAAATGACCTCTATAATTGCAACTCTATTTGCAAGAGAACCAGGGCAGGTGGGGAACAAGAATAATTTGGTTACCTGTTCTCCTTTAGGGCCCATTCACACCACCTCCAGACCAGATTGTTTCTGGACCTAAAATGCATCCCAATGTTTCCCTATGCTCTTCTTGGCCTCAGTTCGTACCATCGCAGTCAGGACCATACCAGAAAAATACTGCCTGTCACATTTTGTCTGGTCTGGAACGCACCGGAATGCGCACAAACGCGTCAAAAATGCAACGCAATGGGGAAAAAAACATATTTTTTTTTTGTGGCTGGTTTGGATAATTGCATCACCCTTGGACTTCCTGCTTCTGTGGAGAGAGAGATTTGTGAAGATAGGAACCATGATGGCTGAAGTGGACACTGAATTCTTTGTAGAACTTGTGGAAGCCACCCAGAGCTGTATGATCCCAGGCATGGGCAATATAAGAACAGGTAGATGGACAAGTGGAGAGTCATTGCTGCCCAGGTTGTCCCCGGCTATGATCATTTTAGCAGCTCTGAAAAGAACAACTGTGTGTAAAGTCATGTCTCTTATGTGCAAGCATTGTGCTGCTCTTTTACTGGCTATCTGTAGGTCTTGCAGAGGTCCCCTAGCAAAACCTGAAATTGAACGCATCAAAAACGTATCAATAATGCGGCAAAATGCAACGCAGTGCATTCCAGATCTGGTCCAGAAAATGGTGTGAACCTGCCCTTAAAATGTAAAACCTTCCATACAACTATGCTGCAGAAGTTGGAAGGGAATCAAATTAAAAAAGACAAACTCTGAAGTTGAAATGTAACTATGGGTAAAACGAAAAATAACATATATGGTGATGCCTGTTATAGCATGCGTCCTTTTGATTTAGTCCATATGTCCACTTAAAGTTAGTCTACTTCTCTCGACAATAATGGCCAAGCAACTAAACATTTGCAGAGGGCAAATTTGACCGGAAAGGTAAAATGTGATTTTGATCATACTGTGTATTTTATATCACACAAACATTTCTGTTAAACATATTTCGGTCAGCTAATAAAAATAAAATAAAATTTTGCCCCCTTTAACTTTAGTAATGCTCGGTTTGGTGGCAGATATAAACCTTTAGAATCATAACTGAATCCAGATAACAAACACCTCTTGTCTGTGGTTACCCTAACACTATGTTCCAGGAAAGCTGAAGTTAGAAGTACCCCCAGGCAATAAGGAAAGATGTTTTCAGCCAGATTGGGTGATGATCCCTTGTCTCTGGAGGGAGTCATACCCTGGCAGTTTACCCTAATAGATCTGCGAGCAGCCAAAAGCTGGTCATACACCTATAGGTTTTCTGCAGATTTTCTACGGTCAGATGGAAAAAGTGCAACAGATTCCTCCATCTACGCTAAACTGTATGGATGAAGGAATCTCACACTGGGCCAAGCTTTACCATCTTGCTAGTCGCCCCCAAAATACCTGAACAATGCCGGCATCCAATTAGATTGTCCGGGTATTTTGAGAGCCAGCGGTCCGACTAGCAAGATACTGAAGCTTGGCCCAGCGGGAGATTCCTCCATCCACACAGCTTAGAGTAGATGGAGGAATCTGTTTAATTTTTTCCATCTGACCATAGAAAATCTGCAGATCATCTATAGGTATATGGCCAGCTTAAGAGGCATTGTCTTGTTTAGACCTATATGACGACTGCAGCAGTTTTTATTTTATTTGTAATACGTATCTAATCTTGCATATTTATATACATTTTACTATTTCTTAATGTACAGTGAAAAAATACAATTGGAATAATTGTTGTTCTGGTTGATATTTTGTCCGGGTACCTGATAAATGTATCACATTGTCCTGTCAATACCAAGATATTTAGCTCCTGTCAACATGATGAAAAACACACATTCAGCGAACAAAGCAGGGAAGCAGGGCTCGTTGGATAGAAATGTACTTTGCCAGCCGCTGGGGAATATAGATTAGGTTAGCTTGAAAAAGGTCTATATTTATCCATGATTGTTCTGTAAGTGTTTAGCCATGTCTTGTGATATTTGGCAGCACACCTTCTGTTCAGTAAGTGCTGGAGACACGGGTAACATTCAGTGTATATACGGGTATACGGGCTTGAAAAGCAATTGATGCATAACTGCTCGGGTATACTGATTATATCTGGTTGTAAGTGTGAAAAAAACCAACGTTCTCTTTTTTTTTTTTTGTATTCCCCTGGTTCAGTGGAAACAACGTGTTTTTACTCTATGTGGTATATTACGCTATGAAAGCTCAGCAGTTGAAGATGGATTGTTTTATTTGGAAGAGTTTTTAGTGATCTAAATGCTCCTCTTGGACTTTTTTCTTTCAGAATGCAGGTTCAGAGGGTGAGGAGACCACGGTGCTGCACGAGTCCCCAGGGACTTCTTCCCAGATACTCGGATATCCAGGCTGAGGGACAAGAACAACTATTCCGACTGACGGACAACATCCAGGATGAGTTGTAAGTGTGATTGATAATGATCAGTGGTTTGGTCAAGGCTTGTTTGTTGTCAATCAGATATGTAAGGTTTACTCCCTACTCTGCTACATGGTTTAAAGAGTGCACAGCAGTCAAACATGAGAATTAGGCATTTGAACTCAGTCTAGCGTTTAAAGCCCGCGGGCAGATTTTTACCAATGTTCAACCTTGCAGGGACTTTGCTTGCTGCACTGGACAGGGTTATTTAAGGTCTTCCAACCGCTACAGGTGTGATGGTCCATCAGAGGATCAGGTGGATTGTTTAGGAATAATAAATCGTTTATACAATAAACCATCAATACAATTTGTATGTCATGTCACTTATTCTATACACACTTCTAGTGTCCCCTCTTAGAACATGCGTACCAGTAGGGGATTTTTTTCCTGATGTATTATTATACAGGATTTATATGGCACCAACAGTTTGCGCAGCGCTTTACTGTATAAGGAAGACATTACAATCACAATGCAATTCAAGACAAGATGGTAAGGAGGAGCCTGTCCCTGAGGGCTTACAATCTAAAAGGGAGGGGCCAGTGATACATGAGGAGGTAGCTGTGTGGGGATGAATTGTTTGAGAACGTGATGGTTCAGGCTTCCCTGAAGAGATGAGTCTTAAGGGATCGCCTAAAGGCAGTCTATGTACTCTATTGTTGAATGGGCGCCTGTAAAGTGGCACCTTATATTACATAATGTACAGGGCTGTATAATATGCTGGTACTAAATAAACACATGATAATAACATGGGTATATTCAGTGTTGTGGCCAACCAGAGGATCCTCTGATGACACTAGTAAGCAGTACAATACGTTGCCAGTCTGCTCTGATCTATAAATGTTTGTTCGTAGTATCTTTCATTTTTTGGATGTCCCTGACTTAGAATCTGTGAATGGTCAGTGTGTTTCATGGTTCTAGCACCACCCTTTTCCCTAATCCTCTGCAGCTTCAGAAAACAGCTTTTATAATGAACCTGTTGATTTTGCTTCTTGGTTCCCTCTGCTGGTAAATAATATCCTCCCCAAAAGTTTCATGACAAGGAGGTCCATCTGATCCCCTGTTATGTCTTAGGGCTAAATAACATGTCTTTGCAAAAGCAAAAAACAATGGAAATGTGCAGACAGAGGTTCCCAACACTAACTAGGTTGTGGACACCTGACCATCAGACCATCCTGTAGGGCCAAAAGTATTTGAGCGCTACCAAATAATTGATTTCAGGAGTTTCCTGTGAAGGCTACTGTTAATTCTACAGCTCCATTTTAGTGCCCTTGGTTTTGGAATGGGATGTCCAACAAGCTCATATAAGTGTGATGGTCAAACTTTTGGCTATATGTGTAGAATGACTGATAAGAGTCTGCGCTGTCACTTAGAAGAAGTTGTGATGGGGCTTGGGGAATCTAGTTCCAGGAGATGATTGCACCTGCATCTGACTTCAGCTCAGTTGCATTATCTCATGGAAAAATGTAAAAGTTTGCTTATTTTCCTCAGCACCTAGATGTTCAGGGGTGTTCTTATTTTTATACTGTAATTATTTATCACAAGGTATTTTACCTTTGGCTGGTCAGTTGAGTGTAAAATGTCTTTGGCACAAAAAAGACACTTTAAGTCCCGTGCACACATTTGCCACAATGGGGCACCAGTTTTGTTTTTCCTTTCCATCCACTGGGCAGCATCCATTTCCTTCCACATATTGATCAATATAAAGTCAGAACAAAAGGACTGAAAGGTTGTATTAGCATCATTTGTTATAAGGAACTTGTTAAATAGTTCTTTATAGCCAAATTCTACCAATAAATGTGGAAGTCAAGATTTGATTGCCTGCAGTAAAGATAACTGTCTTTGAAATGTAAAAGTCTTTAAATTGTAACTATTCTTTTTTTTGTCTCACTTCCTCTTTTCCTAGCTTTATTGCCGTTGAACATATAGACAGTTACTGTGTCCTAATCTCCTCAAAAACAGCCTATTTCCTGAAGTGGGGCGAGTATGTGGACCGTGACGCTATCTTCCTGGAGATTAAGTACGATGATTTGTACCACTGCCTTGTTTCCAAAGATCATGGGAAAATATATGTTCAACTGACCAAGAAGGCAGAAACTTCAAGTAGTGGGATTGCCATGCCAGGGCCTTCTCACCAAAAACCAATGGTAGGTGCTTATTTACACCCATTTTCTGTGATAAAGTTCATGGTCACCAGGACTGAATCTGAGAAAAGATCCAATATTTTAACTTCTCACCAGAACAGCAATAGAAGGGAAATCTTCTTTCAGGTGGCCGAGGGGGGAGGAGAGTGATGTCAGCGGCAGTGTCAGAGGAGGCCAAGCTCACCACCTGCACCGCCCCACTCTGCCTCCTGTGACAGGCAGAGACTCAGGATGGAGAGTGGTGGGGGGTAGGAGACAGCTGTTAGCTGTCACAGGAGGCCAAACCAGCCATGTGGGGGAGGAGTCAGCTGTCAGCCGTGTCACAGGAGGCTGAGCTCTCCTCGCACACTGCCTGTTCAGTCTCCTGTGACAGCCGAAGGAGTCAGGATGGAGAGCAGTTACAAGTACTCAACGATTAAGCTGATCGCTGAGTGCTTGTAAATAATAAAGGACATAGTATGTTTACTGTGTCCCCAATTATGAATGAAGATGAAGTGATCTACTTCACTTCCTGTTCATTCAGGATTGTGGACATAGTAACTCATATGATATCCACAGTTTATGAATGGATAGGAACACTTAGTAAAGAGGCTTCCAGCAGTATAGAGGCTTCATAACAGGGGCTGCAGAAAAAGAGATTGAGGTCTCAATCTCGTTTTCCATTTCAAAGGAGAAATATCAGGGTTCTTTTTAGACCCCTGATATTTCCCCAGAGCCCCCAACAGTAAAAGTAAGAAAATAAATAAGAATAAAATATTTTAAAAATGGTTAGAAAAAAAAAAATAGTTTTCGGTTTCCGCCTGACAATTTTTGTGTTTTTCGGTGCACCTCTAGTCTTACCCATTCCTCGACTCTATTTAAAATGAACAAGAAAATGTGTAACAGCAGTGTGTGAACCATAAGGACCATGTCACCCTAGCGGTCCTGACGCTGGAGAACTCACCAGCAACAGAAGGTCTATGTCACCCTAGCGGTCCTGATGCTGGAGAACTCACCAGCTACAGAAGGTCTATGTCACCCTAGCGGTCCTGACGCTGGAGACCTCACCAGCAACAGAAGGTCTATGTCACCTTAGCGGTCCTGATGCTGACCAGCAATAGAAGGTTTAAACCAGGTAGAACAATACTTATCTGTTTCCATGCGTTGCTCCCTCCCTGGCTGGATGATCAAGATGTTGCTTTCTTGCTGGAATCTTGTATGCTGCAGCATTTCCTGCAGCTAAGGGAGCTTCACCTCACTCGTGTAGCTAGAAAGGAAGCAGCATATTGAAACAGTTGGGTATTTTCTCTGTGGTTTATAGCAATTCTTGCATGGACAGGTTGTCATCAGCAACATAATCACTAGTGTGACATGGCTCTAAAAATCAGATATATTTTGGCAGGTAGAACAGTTCACATATATGCATGACAAGATGGGAGCTTCAAACCTTGATCTACAACCTACGCCTCACATAATCTACCTTCTTCTTTCAGGTCCATGTCAAGTCCGAGAGCCTCGCTGTGAAAATATCTCAAGAAATCAATTACGCTAAAAGTCTTTATTATGAACAGCAGCTGATGTTAAGGCAGACAGAGGAACAGGACAATCTGGACTTGAACTCTTAAAGCACAGGATTTCCATGAAGCATCACCCTGCCACTTTCCCGAATCACGTAGACAATACCAGAGATCACGTAATACATATGCAGAGCTGGACAAATTAGTGTGAAATTCAGGAGACAGTTTGCCCAATCCCAGAGCCAGCAGGATTTTTTTTTTTTTTTAGGATCCAGCTTCATTGACAACAGCTAGAGAAGACCTCAAAAATTGGGCGCCAGCTGTAGTTTTTAAGGAGCATTGGCTCCTGTGATTTGTCCAGCCCTGATATATGTGTGCGCTCATATGTTATCATATAAATATATACATATTTTTACAGTCCCGATATTGTTACGTGAGAAGCACTACTGCCTTTCAAGCATATTGACTTCGGGGTTAATTTATATCATGGGTTAGTAATATTTAATACACTATGTATAATTATAAATATATATACATTTAAAGTTGTACCAATTTTGAAGAAAGACCTTTATTTTGCTAACTTTGTACATATGTATATCTGTGGTCGATGTAAATACAGGGGAATTGGAAACTGGTGTGTGTGTTTGTTTCATGTTTGTTTACATTTTAGTCTTGAAGTCATTATTGTCACTTTAATGCGGTTAAGGCGGCCATTTTGTTTCCTGAACTGCTTTAGGATGCAACAAATTGCCAGTTGATCGACAGGCTGCTGTCTTCTGCACACCTCCCAGCTAGTGTGAGTTACACTTTAAAATCCTGATTTTTTTTAAGCCTTTAAAGGGGATGCTTATTTTTAGACGGGGCTATGTATATTTGCCTGTGATCCTTAAAGTGAACCTGGGCTTGTACCCATGCATGGCAAAGCAACAGATCACTTTAAGGGGCTGACGGGTTTTGGGCTTGTATCGATGGCATCCGTTTGACATCATCCAGAATTCATTGACATTGGCAATTGACCTGCTTCTTACCTGATATTGATTTGCTGCAAGCGGGCTTTGCTTTCTCATAGATTTGTATGGGAATGCAAAACTCATCTGATGTAAACAAAATCCCGTTGACAAAAGCCCTGAAACAGCTTAAACTCGCTTTGTTTTTGCTCTGCCACTGCTCTGTTCATCCGTGGAAGCCATATAAAGAACCATGGCATAAAGCTTACACAGGACTGAGTACTCTCTCCCCCCTCCCATGTGACTGCGCTGTGCTCCTGAGCAGCCAATCACCAAAGATAAGCACTGTCACATGGAAGAAAGGAAAAAGAGTCAAATGTTCTCCCAAACCCAGGATTACCAGGTATGTCACTTTACTTGGGGGGAAGGGAAGTATGTGCAGCTGTGGGAGCCACCATTAGGGTTCATGTCGGTGGATGTTCTTGTCAAAGGCAGCAATTTGACAAGGAAAGGTTCAAAAATCCACCTCCATAGGATATGAGTGTCCAAGGAAATGTGCTCAATGCAGAGCAGGTCCACTGCAACGTCTAAACTCTCACGTGTACTGCTCCAATATGGTCGGTGGCAATTTGCTGATCTGTGTTTGACATTTCTTTCAAATCCACGTCAAATGCAGAAAAACAACGCCCATGTACATGAGCCTTTCAAGTGAACCTCTTGCTTTGCGCTAAACACATGCACACTTTAAATTCCCATATCTGTGATTCTTACATTCCCATTATATTTTTCTGCCCACCAGCTGAGTGTACAATTTAAACTGTCACAGTGCAGAGAACGGCAGAGGGTTTGTGGGTACTTAGGAAACGTACAGTATTCAGGCCTCATTCATACCTGAGCAGTATAATGTAAGAAAACTTTGCAGCTGAAAAGCCATTTTGTTCTATGTGCCCTGTTGATATCTGTGTGTGGTGAAGTGCTTGCTTTTTGTCGTTTTTTAGGTTTTTAGCGCATGATATATGGGGCCCATAGAAATGAGTGTAAACCCATGGGGAAAAAAAGGCCAAGCAAAATGAAGCAATTGTTGCACACCAGGCTCAGTTTCAAAGCTCTTTATTTTACCCACAATGGCCCGATATTCACCCCGCATGTGACTCTCACTGATGCATTTCGCCCGACAGCGGCTCATTCGTAGAGTTTCTCTGTGACTAAGCCTCTTTTGACCTAAACACGTTGCAGAGATAGGATCACATAAAGCGAATACGGGAGCGTTCCAGAGTAGAATACAGAAGTATAGACATTTTCACCTGAACCTGGAGTACAGCGATTGCATAGTGAACGGAGACAGGTCATATTGCCCAAAGCATGGGCTTTTGGGGCAGTATTATATTGCCATAAGAACGTATTTATGGGAATTTTCACATGCTTCAATACATAGTGAAGGAAGCCATCGCCTAGAAGCCAACACACTAAAACACATGCAGAAATGCAGTAGGAAATACCCATCAACACACAGAAATGCATGTTAAAAACCCATGTTGATGCCCAGGTTTGTTCATCCGTGGAAGCCATGTAAATGGGGACTTTGAATGTGCCAGGCGTCTGCATGGTGACACAGGAAGAAAGAATTGCTCACTTTGAGATTGTTGTCATACTCTTGAGACTGAGACAAGTAAACCACTATACAGACATGTACAGAACCGAATACTTGCTGCATATGATAACATAAGATTTCAGTGGCCATCGAAACTGTTCTTTTTCTTTTTTTAACTTAGGCGTTGTCCTATACCACTACATTGTGATAAGTCTCGGCAATGCACAGGTGGTGCACTGCAGCCAACACCGTTCTGAAACACATTACAGTACAGTGCAGCACAATGCATGTGTGATGTGCTGCGATAAACTTCAGCCTGCCCCATTTCCGCATGCATCCAGCCCTTTTATTTTGATTAGGCTGTTTAACGCAACACAACAATGCGTACATTGCAGAGCAAAGTTTTGTGGTACGAATGGACCTTTAATGTAAACCTGTCATGACAGATATATATGAGCAGCCACTGCTGTCTCTTATGCTGATCCTCTGGCTTCAAGGCTTTCAGTCCTGATTGCTGACCTGAAGCAAGCATGCAGCCCCTGTGCTTCTCTCATGACATGTTCCCCTTTAATAAATACATGTTTGGGGTTGCATTGCTTTCCTGTCTGTAAGGGAAATTGTCCTGATATTTTTTATTGCAGCTGGGAGGTGTGCAAATATGGCTCCAGCCTATAAAATGTCTGCCTTCATTGTAAGCGGGTGACAAGTCTACTTTTAACTGCGAGACAGAATTTGCTACATTGCACTAGATCTATCCATCTCTTCAGCACGGAGCGCCATTAGCTCGGCGCGGGTGCATGACTAATGAATGTCCGTAGATTTGCACAGGCTGGTATACCCATCGTACTATCGTACTGCAACTGCTGTATTTCTTTTCTTTCTTTTTTAATATGATATATTTATCCGAACTGCCTTGAAGTATTTGTTACATGTCTCTAACCCTTGTATAGATAGATCGCAATGAATTTTTAAATGTTCAACTTTAATTTAAAATAAAGCGATTATTTGACTTGACATTTTGGTGTCGCTTATATTGAAGTCTATTTTAATTCTACTTTTTGGGGGATTTGAAGGGAACTGAACTGCACAGCAAAGGCATAGCTGTAAGGGCCAGTTCACACCAATTGCGGTAGCTGCTGGAACGCACTGTAATCGCACACTAAACTCCCCGTTCGTTCTGGAGCGTCAATGGCAATGGCACTGCAGCCATGCCCCCAACACCCCCACTCGCAGTGCGATCGGATGTGTGGCGAAACATTGCCTGCGATCCAGGCCAGTGCGAACGCAAACTAAAACTGCATGCAGCAATTTTTTTGTGTTGGCATTGCACCGGAACACGCAATGCTTTGTTACGCCTCTGATCGCACTGCGGGCAGGGGGCGTGGCTGCTGTGCCATTGACTTCAATGCACTGTCACGCCCCAGAACCAAAGGGGGGAGTTTAGTGTGCGTTCCAGCAGCTACCGCTCTGGAACACACCGCAATTGATGTGAACTGGCCCTCAGAGACACGGCAGTGTGTTTGTGTGCTTTGGATGAAAAGTACAATAAGTTCTTGTCTGGGGATAACTGAAATGTAGCCTGATGCTGTATTTAAAGCACAGCTGGACCTTCAGGTTAAATTACCTAAATACATTTCAGGTGCATCGAAAAACAAAAGATCCTGAGTAGAATAGTCTGTAGAGAAGGACCCTTGTTCTCTGTGTGTAAGCAGTGGCCCCTCTGCAGTGATACAGCACCCCCCCCCCCCCCCTGAACCCTCCAATCAGCAGGCAGCATGACCTTTGCTGATTGCAGAGCTAAAGGAACTGATTAAGCAAGGGGCATTGCAGGACCTCTGTAGAGAGACCACTGCTTCCACGCAGAGAGAAAGGGTCTTTCTCTGCAGCATGCTGGTCAGGGGCAGGCTTTTCTACTCCGGTTGTGACTGCTTTCTAAAGAAAAGTAATGGGGTTATTCACTAAAGGGTGAAGAGTTTTGGGAAGGCAGGAGAAGTGAACAATCTAGGACAACATCGCTGAACTGGAAAGTGAGCCGAGTTGGAGAATTTTTCCATATCAGTAATTTTGCCCAGATTGTTCACTTCTCCTCCCTTCTCCAAACTCTTCACCCTTTTGTGAATAACTCTGTAACTGTAAGACTTTGCCCAGCTTTTGTTTTGATGAACCTGAAATGTATTTAGCCAGTACAAATAATCAGCCAGGAGCGTCACTGGAGCATAATACCTCTTTCAGGATAATGTTACTTTTATTTGGTTATGTCGCAGTAACCTACTCAAAATGACACGTGACATTGCACATCTTAGGTGGTGCGGCTTAAATAATCCAATCTCTGGTCAGGAAGTCTCAGGGTTTGCGATAGGGCTGGACCAGAAAAGATGAGAATTGGTTTTGATGTAGATTCCACGAAAGCGCGGCCGTACTCCTTGGAGGAAGTAGACTCGTGATACCAGTAAGGTATGTGTAGACTCGGTTAGATCCTAGTCTGCTCTAATTTTGAGCATAATAGAAACATTTCTCATGAGTTTTCAAATCCTGGATATGGGTCTTGAGATCCTGTTGGCTATCCTCACCGTAGTCCAGGTTTTGTTGATATCAAGACCCAATCCAGCTTTAATTCAGGCTTTTATAGTGCATTCCATCCTGATTCTGTTACATATTGATGCCCTGAAGAATGGGGAGACCATTCCCCAAACATTTAGATGTATCTGAGGTTTCTGTTTAAACAACCTTAAAGAACTTCCGGGACCATTTCTTACAAGGCATTCCTGAACACTTATCCAGTCATAAAGTCTGGCAGTGATTGTCCATAATTTCCTTTGTCAATCCATTCCAACTAAAGGACTCTTCCCTAAATGTATTAGGATACTGGAAGCTTACAAGGGGATCCTCATTATCTCTCCTCCATTGTACCTAACCAATGAAATCTAAACTTCAGACAAACCACTAAATACACAATCAAAAAACACATGCGTCTAATCTTCCAAATGGTTTGTTATTCCAATCTCCCTAATAGAAATACAGACTGCAATAAAGGGGCCTGAAAGAGGCTGTAACTCCTTCCCTTGCTAATTAAAATACAGTAGAACAAGTATTGGACACTGCCCCAGATTTTCTATCTCGTAGGAAACGCCCAGAAATGTTAATGGTGCCTTAGGCCTCATTCTCACAGCGTAAAATCTGGCCGTACAGATCTGTATCAGGGCCGTTCCTGGGAGGAACATGCAGCAGCCTGTTCTTCCCTATGGGAGGACGTGGCCATACACTGTCATACGCACACTTGTACTACACATCCGTGCAGGTCCGGGTGTCCGTGCTTGGACACAGACAGGATCCATCCTGTCTGCGTCCGAATACAGACACCCAGACCCGAAGCTGTACCTGAACATCTGCAGTCCAAGGATCTCCCTGCTTCTATTTCATTCTGTGGATCTGTGCTTCCTCCACCTCTCCTTCTTAAATTGACATTAAAGTCAGAATTTTTTTTTGCGCCCTCCCAATCCTGCAGTAGGGACTTACCTTAAATGATGCCTCTTGATTCGATCATCTTCTTCTTTACTGTCCTTTTCAGCTGTCCCTCTAGCGCTGGTGCGAGTCTCCGATCCAGTGCTGACTCCTCTGTCCTCTCTTCTGATGTCCGACGGACTCTGTGCGGGTGCACGCTGCTCCATAGACTTACCTTGTGTCCCTCCTCGTCTCCCGGCCGAACATCTGAAGTGCGCATGCGCCCGCCCCAAGATCCTTTGTGGCCGCCTGAGACTCTTCAGATGTTCGGACGGGAGTGCCCGGCTAAGACTCAGGTAAGTTTAAACCCTTTTTAAATGTTTTTGCATATATCTACTGCTTGCTAGCCGTAGATGTATGCAAAAACACGCGAGGGTTTAATAACACTTTAAATATTCCCCTACAAGTCATCAGGGGGGCAACTCTGGCATATATAGTCAATGTTTATTTCCTGTGCCAAGATGGTTGCCTCCACACAGAGACAGAGGGCAGAACATGACACGGTAAGTCAGTAATGGAGAAAAGATCAGCTGCAGGGAGACCACAGGCAATACTGATGACCAGTCCTTTGCCTTCTGTCTGCTTTTATACGCACAGCTTCCAGAGTTCAGTTCCTCTTAATCGTCAGTTTGATTCATGATATTAGCATCCTACTTTGGGGTGCTGTGGTAAATCTGATTGGTTCTCATGTATCTATTTTTTTGTGTGCAGTTTCCATTCCTCAGCCTTAGGCTGCAAAAAAAAAACTACATATATATTCGGTTCCATCCTTTTGGCTCAGCGCTGTCCTTTCACTGACCCGTACATGTTCAGAAGGGAACATATTTGCTCGCTATTTACTTCATACTTTTTATGTGGTGTGTATTTTTTCAAAGGGAAGCCAGCGCAGAAGCTCAGCAGGCTGTGGTTTCAGGAGCATGGTAACAATTATGTCTGCCAGGAAATAGGTTCAGAGGGAGAAACAGAGAAGGAAAAATGCTATTTGGTGGCCTTAAAGGGTCAGTCCACCCAAAACTAACACTGTGGCTTTTGTTTGTTGCTGTAGAGTTAAACCAACTGACGGTTTTGTCCTGGGGGACTCCAAATGAGGGCAAGTAGGCTGCTGGCTAAAAGTGACATCTGTACAGTAGCACTCTGCCCTATGTCCGTATACGTTAGCTGGGTCCAATTTGTAAGCAGCCTAGAAATGCCATCCCTGGACACAAGCTGTCTGCTTCCAAGGCAGGTCAGAGTCCCTAATCACATGGAACTTCTCAGATGAGCGGTCACATGTGAAGAGTGGCAGTGCACATGTACAACTATATTTGGGCCAGTGGCGGAACTACCGCCGGTGCGGGCGCCCGGGGCCTCAGGCTCTGGAGGGGCCCAGCAAGTTGCCGGCCGCCGGATCGTTATCCAGCGCGCGGCGGGCCCCTGGTCTCTCCGCCGTCCCAGCGCGGAGGAGAGAAAGTGACAGCCGGCCGAGCCCTGCGGAAGGAGAACGCTGTGTTTGTGGGTTTTTTTTGGGGGGGTGGGGGGGGGGCAAAAAAAAATCTTGCACCAGGGCCCTTTGTTCCTTAGCTCCGCCACTGATTTGGGCATTGACATCAGCCAGCATCTCCACGCCTTTGTTTACATTCAGCTGTCAACTGGGGAATCTCCCGGCTGGCATCTGAATGGGGCTGAGGATGTGTCATTTGATTGCTAGCAATCCATGAACCCATTGCACTCCTGACAGCTTTTTCCTTGTAGATAAGGTGGGTGCGACGGTGGTCGACGGATGGCAACCGTCTCTATGCACAATGAGAAGTATGGACACCTGCACTTCAAATGCGTCTGTTTATTGACGTAGATGCAGCAAATCACATTCAGTGCCACGTTTCGGGGTCATGCAGGATCCACACATGTCCTGCCTGAGGAAGGGGATCCTGCGTGCCCCCGAAACGTTGCACTGAATGTGATTTGCTGCATCTAAGTTAATAAACAGACGCATTTGATTGCTAGGATGCTGTTGGCTGCAGCATTTGGGCAACCAGTGATGAGGGGCTGACAGTGGGAAGATCCTGATGGGGAAGCTGAGAGACTAGTTCCACATCAGGTCTGCCTTCCTTGTAAATGACAGTGCAGCTATGGAGTCAAGCTAAGGGAAGGCCAACCTGAGGGGGAACTAGTGTCTTAACATCAGGTTCCAGCCACCCAATAGCTCAACTCCTCAGCAGCTACACCTGCCTGTGTGACAGAGGCTATGGCCAGACAGGAAGCTCAGGAAGGGTGAGCTTGTAGTTTTTCTCAGGCTCAAGGTTACTGAGCTGCAATGAAGATGCAGGGTTCAGTATGGACACTTAAACCCTCAGACCCAGCCTCTACCAATGACATTTGTTGTGCAGAGGCATGACAAGGGCCACCATTAGAAATCATTGGGCCCCATACAGTCTACATGGCCAGCCCCCCCCCAGCTGCCAGTGGTGTGCTGGTACTTGTGGAATGGACGTTTTTCAGGCACTTCAAATAAAGTCTATGGGTATAAAAATGCTCCATTTTGCCCCCAGAGAATCTCCTGTACATTTAGAGGCTGCTAAATGAGGCTGCTGACAAGCGACACAACGGTGTGAACGGGCCCATTGAGAGTAATAGGATTCTTCAGTTTGAGTGCCGTTGCACTTTGGGAACAACATGCTCAGGTGTTCTTTATTGCTGTTTTTGCTTTTTTGAGGTGTGCAGTGATGTATGTGACATCTGTGATCCCACATGCAGGGCCCCTGCAGACAGTACTTTCCTTATTGCCCTCTGGTAGCAGTAAACTCTAGCTCTCTGGTGTAATGTGTCTCCTAAAGCGTGTTTCTAGTCCTCATACAACTCTTATAGCGTATTTGCAGTCCCTGTTGATCTCCTGCAGCATGTTCTCAGTCTCTGACCATCTCTTGCAGCATGTAGGCAATATCTGACCATCTCCTGCAGCATGTAGGCAATATCTGACCATCTCCTGCAGCATGTAGGCAATATCTGACCATCTCCTGCAGCATGTCCTGAGTCTCTGACCATCTCCTGCGGCATGTGGGCGTTCTCTGACCATCTCCTGCGGCATGTCGGCGTTCTCTGACAAGTAGAGATGGCCTCACTGACCAATGAGGAAGCTTGGTCATGTGACTCAACAGGGGGGGTGTACGAACCCTGCAGAGAGACCACTGCTTCCCGGCAGAGAGCGTCTACTCAACTGTGACTGCTATAAAGAGGGGAAAAAAATACTTTTATTCCTTTTTGTTTCTTTTCCCCCGGAATATATTTACCTAAAAACTGACCCTTTATTTGGGCTTTATAGCCAGGCGGTGAAGCCGGCATTTGCGGCCACAACGTTTTCATCGCTCTCTGCGTCTTGAACTTATTAGCGCTGATCGTTTTCATTTCCAAGTATGATAATTCGGCTGTACTGCTGGGGGCCGTTCCTGGCGGCCATTCATGTACCTTCCCTGCACTTCGGTGATTCCCAAATATTCTGAGAGAAGAGAATGTATTTCATATGTGACCTCTTCACTGCAGATCTTCCCCTAAAATTATTATTATTATTATTCACGTTAAATGATCGGAACTCGACGCATCTCAAGCAAATCTGACGCGTCACGGACGGTAATCACAGACAGATGCAGAACGGGTTTGGATCACTCAAAATTTAAAGGGGAAGTACAGTGTATCTCTACTCTCGGAGTGCCTCCAACTTATTCTCACCATTACTGAAGGATTATTCTAAGTACTCAATAGACAGATTGTTGCCTCTGGGGGATTATTTGAACCCCAAAACAAAGGATGGAGCCTCTGTCCAGGTTATATTGCCATCTGTGATCCTATTGTGGAGATTTAACCTCCCCCCCAAGGACAGGAAGTGTTGGCAAATCTCTCCAATAGGGACACAAATAGAAAACACATTTAGTATACCAGAGAAGGTTTAGAAGGTCCGACAAAGTTTTCATTGTGATCCCTGTCCTGTGGACAACCACTCCATCCCTATATCTTATATGAGTGTTACAGGGACAGGATGTGAGGAACAATCTCCCCAGCGGGGTCACAGATGGACATACAAAACCATTAGTCATGTTTAACTCTCACCCACTCTATGTAAGTTTTGTCTGGAGGTAGTTAAAAATCTTAATTCATTATTAGGTGAGTTATGACTGATAACACCATCTTGTGCATGACGATCCCTACTGAAGAGCAAAGCGTCCCTGGAAATGTTATGGTGGTGGCCGCTATGAGTTAGTCTGTTTGGTACATACGTTTTCTGTCTGGAGTTGCCCTTTAAACCAATCTCAGACACCGTCCTTCTGTGATGTCAGTTCTGTCCTCTTTACATTGGCCCGGAGCCAACCCATTACAACAGCTGTATGGGCGACCCCGGGTTATCCAATGATGTTGTGTTTGTATATCTTCTGACCTTCGTTCTGAATAATTCCTCTCTGGAGATTGTGATTTGCTCCGCTCGCGGTGAGAAGTTTTGCATACCGTTCTCAATTAAATGAGAAAATCATATTTAAAGAGAGCCTGAGGTGGACTCATGACGTTGGGTCTGCGTGTATAAAACACACTATTAGATTCACACACAGACCAAAG
Organism: Nanorana parkeri; assembly: GCF_000935625.1. NCBI lineage: Eukaryota > Metazoa > Chordata > Amphibia > Anura > Dicroglossidae > Nanorana > Nanorana parkeri. Next base: position 1,415,153 of record NW_017306362.1, on the reverse strand, counting down.
ACTGGATTCACACTCCTGCATTGTCATAACACATGCGTTACCGCAAGTCAATCTCTCTGTACAATCTCCTTGAAATATTCTCCATTGTTCCATTCAGTTGCTGAGAGAAAAGAGAGAAAACCCGGTGTAAGCTCCAAGTCCCAACATGGGGTTTGTTGCATCTCCCTGAACGTCCAGAGTTGCATACATTTTTCACCAAGATCTTGTAGTGATGATGGGAGAGTCGGACCACTGCGTAATGTCTTCTCCAGCACATCCCAAAGATTCTCAATGGGGTCAAGGTCTGGTCTAGGGATGCACCGATATCGTTTTTTCGGTATCGAGTACATGTACCAATATTTTGCTTCGGTACTCACCGATATGAGTACCGATATCGGTGCTTCTGCTGGCTTCCTGATTTACTGGAAAGCCGGCTCTATGTAGTTTGGGTGGCTCGATTGTGAGCCGGCGAGTAATGACCTGCCTCCCAGCTTCCTGATTGGCCGGGAAGCCGTCTCCATGCTGATCAGCTAGAAAGCCGGATTCCCAGCCAATCAGCAAGGAGACGGCTGATTGGCAGGGAGCATGGGACATCATTTTCACACATGGATTGGCCACCACGGAGTCCAGACTAGGGATGCACTGATACCGATACTAGTATTGGTATCGGTGCCGGTACAAAGTATCTTCCTCTGACCGGAAGTATCGGAGCATCTGGGTGAGACTCGTACTCACCCAGATGCTCCGATACTTCCGGTCAGAGGAATATTTCTGGTATTGGTGAAGTTATTGGGGCATCTGGGTGAGTACGAGTACTCGCCCAAATACTCTGTATCAACACCGATACTAGTATCAGTGCATCCCTAGTCTGGACTCCGTGGTGGCCAATCCATGTGTGAAAATGATGTCTCATGCTCCCTGGACCACTCTTTCACAATCTGAGCCCAATGAATCCTGACATTGTCATCTTGGAATATGCCATCAGGGAAGAAAAATGCCATTGAAGGAAAAACCTGCTCATTCAGTATATTCAGGTCGGCTGCTGACCTCATTTTTGGGGCAAATAACATTGTTGAACTTAGACCAACTGGAGGAACCCCAGATCATAACACTTATCCAATGGAAGGCTCTTATCTGCTTGCTCAGCTAAATCCAGGTCTTTATATACTGTATCTACCAACAATTATGTAGTGCGGGAGCCCTGCCTGACTGAGTACAAACTGAATGGATTTCTAGGTGGACCCTCACATCACATAATTTTGGTACACCTCTAGGGGGTTGTACAATCAGACAGTGACGTAACTATAGTGGCTACTATGGGGCCTGGGGGTGGAAGGGGGCCCCATTAAGTTGTTGGGGCAAATTAAACACGGAACATAGAAGATATTACACTACTGTATGATTAAGGGTTGGAGTGGTTGCAGTTGATGACAACTCCAATCCCCTGTAACGTCTACATTGTAGAGACGACTTCAAATGCACAAGAGGAGTCTTTAGGATCTTGGCATCCTTACTCACAGCTCAGAGAGAGGTCATCAAGGGGCCCCATCACATTTTTGCTGTGGGACTCCGCGATCTGTGGTCTTGCAATCAGATGTTGACTCCATAGTCTAGGTCTCTTTTAAGATCCTCAAGCCGTGTCCCCTAAGTAGTTAGTAGCAGATGCATCTCTTCCCCTTGCTGTGTACGTCGTCTTTTATCTGACATTAACGCTCCTTCAAAGAAACATGAACATAAAAACCCGGCAGTGTGTTCACATGTAAAGCTGAGCAGCTGTAAAACGATTGTTTGGACAGTTGCACCAGATTCATTTTTTGTAGAAGGATGAATCCCAACACCTCTGCTCTTACCCATTGTCTTACACCCCGCACGTCTTACTAACATTAGCCTGCTGGTAGTTTTAATTCCCCCTTTCATTTTCCATTTGTTTTAATGGCAGATCAGATGTGAGCACTTTAATTTTGCAGCTCTGGCCATTAAAATACAGTATGGAGCATCGGATCAAAAAAACTAGTCCAGGTTCATTTTAAGCGTGTTCCAGGAGCCAACCACTGCTCTTCATCAGGGCTCAACACGGGATAACTCAACAGTGACCACGTGGAAGGTGACCACGCTAAGGGTGACCACACAGGTCTATACTAGGGCTTTCATTAATCTCTCCTCCTGGAGTAACAGTTGCTGAGCGGCAACAGAGACTGTTACTCCAAGAGAAGAGGTGAATTCCACACCTAAAGTAGATCTGTATAGACCAGGGGTAGGCAAACTCCGGCCCTCCAGCTGTGGTGCAACTTCAAACCCCATTAGGCATTGCAAGACTCTGAAAACCACAGACAAGACTTCCAGAGGCAGAGGCATGATGAGATTAGTAGGAGTTTACTTACCCCTGGTGTAGACTATCCAAAGCTGGCCTTCTACATTTAAGACTTTTCCCATTCAGCCCCATCCTGGATGGAGGACTTGCCCCTGCCGAATATTCCTGGGCAGGGGCCGAGGAATGGCATTGGCTGAGATTGTGGCATTGGTAATAATTGTGTTGGCTATCTGGCTGCATTTGCTGATGGGACGTCAGTTGTCCACCGATCTCCTTTGACAAAAGTCAATTGAAAAATCGACTTTTGTCCAGCCGGGTTTGGGACTAAAGCTTAAAGTGAAATAAAAGTCTAAAGATTTTTAAGCTATTTCAAATGATCATTAAATCACTTACAATGGATGCTGCTCCTTGGTGTTTAAAAGTTTTTTTTCCTGCAGAATCAGCTGATCCCCTGAGCACTGGCCCTGATATCCTGTTTTGGGGTGACTCCTTTCCCTTGCAGGGTCCTATGGAGGCACTGTGTGTGTGCTAGTAAGCTGTGTGTCTCTACAAAGACACAGCAAGCTAACACATTCCCCTACTCCTGCTACTCCTTGCTCCTTCCTCCAATCTAGTAGATGGACATCTGCTGGAGACTGTTCTGTCCCTTGTGATCTTGTACTGGACTTGAAGTTCAGGGAAGCCGCACTGAGAGAGTTGGAGCTGTTTGGAAACACGATGACTGTAAGTGTTTGGGCAGAAATGTAAAGAAATACTTTGCTGGACACTGTACATTTGTTTGATCCGGAATCATTATTGATTGAGAGTTTAATACAACTTTAGGCCCCATTAACACCTGAGTCTCTGGAGCTCAAAGGCCTAAGCGCTACAACCCTCCTGTTGTTTTCACTTCTGAGTGTTCTGTCGCTTGTGGCAAAGCACCTGTAGTGTGAAAAAGTACACAAGCCCCTTTTGAGTCATGCGCTTTGGCTCCTTTAGGCCAGGTTCACACCATTTTCTGGACCAGATCTGGGACGCAGTGCATTGCTTTTTCCGCGTTCCAGAGCGTTTTTTTCAGCTTAAAATGGGCTTTCAGGCGCGGTCTGGCACGTTTGTATGCGGTTTTTTTCGGGTTTTTTTTGTCTGGTCCGGAGCGTACTGCACTGGCGCGAACAGAGCCCAGAAATACCATAGGGGTACATCAGTGGCATCACAAGGGGGTGCGGCCCGCACCCGAGTGACACCATTGGAGTGGTGAAACCAAAATGACTGACAGTCATTTTGGTGTCACCCCCTCTAAAAAGTTGGGCACTCAGTCATGGACCAAGAGACCGACAGTGTCAGGAGAGAGGAGGGGACACAGCGACATACCTTTATCCTGCCAGGTGAACGTCCCCTCCTCTCTCTGCCAGCATCCATCACCAAGAGGGCCGACGGCAGGCATCAATTAGTTTACCGTCCATGCGCGATGATGTCACGCGCATAAGGGATGACGTCACGGTGTCACTCGGTCTGCGTTCCGGGTGACACCTGACCTTGGGACGCCCCTGGGATGCATTGGGATGCTTTTTTGGTCTGTGAACAGACTGGTCTGGACATGCTGCCGGGCATGGTGTGAACAAGCCCTTAGACTTCAATGGGAGAACCCAAAAAGGCGTGTAATGCACAGTTGTTACACCTTTTCTTGCCTAATAACTTACTTTCGATTGGTTACAGATAACCAGAAAATACTGCAGCCTGAAACATGAGCAAAAACACACAAAAACCGCTGGGGAGTAGTGGAGGGTTATACTTTGGTAACTCATGATTTCGCTTCACCACTGAAGTAACCTATACCCCATATCGCTCCAAAGGCATTCTTTTCATCTGCTCTTCGGGTTCTGAGCGACATTTAAATGAGGAAGAGATTTGATTGTTGTGATATACGCTCTTAGTGGGGGAAACTGTTGTTACATGAGTTATACCTCTGAAGTTCACTACACCCCCAATGGATCATACCTACTTTTTCTTTTCAAAAGAATATTTTGTATAGGCTCAATGGGCATTAAACGACTTTTGATTGTAAATTGGATTAGAATGTTGTGAAATGTGCTCATAAAGGGGGAGAAATTGTGGTGGCATCGATTAACCCTTGATGAACATGTAAAGTACAAGTGTTGTGACTAAGGGGCCAACCCCTTCCCTTCTGGCTTTGATCCTCACCCATGTCCCCCCCCACCCCTTGCCCCCCCCTCCCTCCCCTACCCATCCTAGACACCGAAGGTGGATTTATGGAAAAATTGAGTGTATTCAGCTTTGTTATATGTACTTATGTATAAAAAACAATAAAAACTTGTTGAAATAAAGAAAAACACACAAAAAGGCTTAAATAAATGCTCGAAACATGACCAAGTATAAATGGAGCTGTTGAGAAATACTGACTTCTCTGACTGGCTGACATGGCTGAGTTTAGAGACCTCAATGCAAATTTCTGAACCACCAACATGGATAATTAATAAGCTTTTCTTTGTTCTTACAAGTAGTCTTAACCTTTCACTGCAGACTATGACCAGGTATTTTCATTTGTAATAGTGTGGTTTTAGCGGTCCTTTATAATAACACTCAGCTTCCTCCATATATTTATGGATGCCTGGGGACCTGCTACGTGTGGTGTTTTTGTAAAATGAAATATGCTCACTTTATTTTTTTGGTGTAACGATGAATAATTTTTTGCTTTTGTCTTCTTTTTTGACTTTCTTTTTCCCCCAGTGTTTTCGTATTTAGTTTACATCAGCACATCTCTAAATAAATATTTTTTTGTAACCTGCAATATTTTTCTATTCATTATATATAAGATCTGCAAAGTGTGAGTTTACAAGTTTTGTCTAGACCAACAAAATGTTGCAGAGGTTCCGGTTTCCTGGCAGATACATTAGAGGAATAGGGACTATGTCCAGCTAAAGGTGGCATTACTAATCAAATCATAAAAAGCTGCCAGATTAACATGCAGGCGCATAAAAGCTTTTATGTGTCTAATAGACTTTCAGACCCCTGACTTTCCATATGGTATGAATACAATTATTGAAAGCAAAGAAAGGCAGATTATTTAAAGTCCACTGACTACAGTAGGTGGTCTGGGTTGGGAAGGGGGGGGGGCAATGGTGAGACAAGGTCCTCTGGTACCCAAGTCAAAGATGCCAAAGTTATCTTTATCACTCTACTCTCTCCTTTCAGCATGCACATTGTACTGCAGCACACCTGATTGGCTCCTCATGCTGCTTCACCCTCCACCTCTCTGAGCTCTGCTGTACAGTAGACTGCAACTGGCTAATACTAAATCAAATTCAGGTAATTACGCTGCTTATCATAACACATCAATTTCAGGTTATATCAATCATTATAAAGCTGCATTCATTTCATGTCTTTTATTTCTGCCTGGAATTCAGCGTTTACATGGATGCAGTGGCGTTTGCATGGATGTATCCCAACTGTGTATTTAGCTGTTGCCTGGGATTTTTGAAGCCTTTTTTTTTTTGCATAAAGTATTGATAGCGTGGCTATAAACTTTGGTGCATAAAGGTCACCGTCTTCCCTGTTTAAGAAAACTGTGAGGTATGTAATAGTAACCAAAAAATTAAATGGCAAATTCCAGTGTGCCAAGACCCATTTTACTTCAAAACAGCCTCGAAAATTGTCCCCCTGACAGAATGTGATTGCTACAAAAAAAACAAAATCCTGTTTAGAATTTGGCCGGTGAAACGTCTCGCAGTTGGAAAACAATGGATGTTGGCCGAGCCGAGATTCTTTTGCCTCGTTTCATTACTCTTTTTGATTGACACGTTAATGAGGGTGCCAGGGGTCGACCCCTGCCAGGGGGCCGGTTCATGCCCCGTTTATCTCACAGTCCTCTAAGACTAAAATAACACGCCAGGCTGGTTTTCGCTGGCTTGTGATACATCGGCCCACCATGATGGATTGAATGGCTTCAGCGAGCTGGCAGTTTAAGTGCGCTGTAACAGAATCTTTCTGTCAGTGGAACACAATGGAGGGGCCGAGTCGCTGCTCTTTATCGCTGTTCTCTATGGCCGCCGGTGCAGGACTTCCCAAAGTTCATTTCTCCGCGGCTTCGCGATGTGACGATAAATAACAAAGGTTGCCCGGGGGGCTTCTAATTGCCGCAGGCCTGTTACAGGATATATATTGGAGAAGTATTGCTGCCCTTTGCCGCATACAGAGAACACTATAAATTCTGATTCAGGATCCGCGCCGGAATTCACACCGGAATGGCCGTCCTTTTGTGATGTATTTGTGCTTTTCAAGGATACTTCCAGACAAATTTTTGATGTGTTGTACACTTGGGGGTCACGTCAATGCGCATCCATCATTGTAAAGGGTATAAAGGTGTGTGGGAACGTCTTGAAATGTGTTTGCAAATTTGCAGTGAATGAGGACTTAGGCTGCATGCAGGGCCAGATTTGCCACAAGGCCAACCAAGACTCGGCCTTGGGGCAGCAGGGAGTAGAGGGGCAGCAGGGATGTGGAATTCCTATCTCCCGATGCCCGAGTGGGTAGTTGTTTTCTACATTTAGCCCTGCTTTGGGCAAGCAGAACTGAATGTACAGTGGGGAAGCCACCACTTGTTTTGTACAAGTGATCTGGCCAAGATCACTTGTATGCAGCCTGCAGGTCTGCCATTCCCCATGGAAGGAGGGGGGGTGGAGTTTGGCAGCTAGGGGGGCGCATTGAGGAGCCTGGCCTTGGGGCAGCAGAGAGAGAGAGTCAATCCGGCCCTGGCTGCACGTCAACTTTTTTCTCGTTCACCTCGCAAGAAACCCGCTCAATTCCCCTATCCATGCTACACACCGTGGTTGAAGGAATCTCCCGCCATCTGGCTATTGTATTCAAGCAGCTGCTTGAATTTCCTGAGTGGTGATGGCAGCTGATTGGCTGAAGTCACGATCTGGCCAACAAATTCCTGCCCTGCTCTTTTAAAATTTCAATTGAAATTTGTGGGGCCAACAGGGCCACCCACGGCTTGAAATTCTGGCAATGCACAAGATTCATCCAACTTCAAGCTGTGTAGAGCCAGCTTCAGACGAGATAGAACAATTTATTCAAAAAATTGCATTGCTGCAAGCTGGTAAAACATTGTGCACACCAATGCACCATTACAGTTGATGACTAGGGATGAGCTCAGGTTTGGACCAAACCCCCGTCAGAACCTCCACTCCCCTGAACCCAGACACGCCATGGGGCCACCCGCCCAATCAGCGGTGGGTCAGGGCAAAGTGAACAGCCTATATGCCTTTAGTATATCAACCCCAGCATGTTCTAGCAGGAACTGTACCCAGGATACCTTTGCCACACCAGAGTGCTAACCACTAAGTTGCCATGCTGTGAATGTGGTTATGGTTGTTTCTAGGGATGCACCAAAAATGGTTTTTCAGTATCGAAGTCCTAATATTTATATTTCAGTACTCGCCGATTCAGAGTACCGATACCGGTACTTCTGCTGGCTTCCTAGGCAATCAGGAAGCTGGGTAGCATGTCTTTACCCGCTGCCTGGCTTCTTGATTGCCCGGGAAGCCGGCTCCATGCTGTTTGGCTGGCTCCATGCTGATTGGCTGGGAAGCCGGCTTCCCGGCCAATTAGGAAGCCGAGCTGCGAGTCATTACCCACGGCCTAAGTTCCTGATTGGCCGGGAAGCCGGCTCCATGATCCCTCGCGGCACTGCCAGTCAGGGGAAACTCCCTCTGACCGGAAGTTCCGGTTTTGGGTGTAAGTATCCGAGCATTTGGTCGCGTATGAGTACGATTTAGTTGATTACTAAATCACAAGGGACCGCTCAGTCTCCAGCAACTGTCCATCTTCTAGCTTGGAGAAGGGTCATCGTCGTGGACAACGCTGGATGTCGTGATTGACCTTAGGATTACGTCGTTGGATCAATTTTTGGTATTTTTTTTTTTTTAATAAAGGAATTGTCCAATTGTCAAAAAAAAAGTAGCGAGCACAATAATTGTAATTAACTCACTGACGTTTGGCCCCTATGAGAATAGTGGTGAATGGCAGCAAGTGAACTGCCAGAGGCTCGGCTCAGCTCAGCTGATCCAGATTTTGGATCGGCTGAGTCGAACTCCTTCTGCACGTCAACTCAGCCAAACATGCTGAGCATGTTCGGCTGACCGAAGCCAGCCAATGGACGGCCGATTATAGCCGATTTATGGCTGAAATCAGCCGTACGGGGCCGAAGTAAATAGCCGAACGGCGTTCGGCTTACTTCACTTTGGCTTGGTTATTCACTTGGCTGCCTTCGGCAGCTTATTGAATAGCTCTGTATGTTTTGGTCTTTAAAAAAAAGATAATTTAAAAAAAAGTAACAATGCATTTCGTCATACAGACTTTGTCCAGACCAGACTGCCTTTTCCTGGACAAAGTCTGTATGACGAAATGCATCAGGACTAGGTTCAGGCACCTACTGAGGTTACCTCTGCAGGAAGTGCTAGTGGAGATCGTCAGTTCCGGCTCCTAAGAATCGGTCGACTGTTTGTTTGCTACGTGCTTATACACTATGGCCATCTTGTAAGTGCTTCTTTTTATCCCTTATTAAACTTGATTTCATGTACTTTCTTTTTTTGGAGTTTTTTCTTTTTTGGGTACGGTGATGGTCCTGTGTGGCATCTTGGAGGAATAGCCTTTCCGTTTATCTGAGGATCGCTCATCATCTCCTTGTTGCACTGCCCGCCATTCTGATTTATATGAATTATTGAGAGATCTGGATTTATTTGACTAATATCTTTGGGGAATTGCTTGAAGGATCCTTTTTGGACCAGATGATTTTATAATGACCACTTATTATCCGCTTATATCATGTTTGTGTTTTTTGTTTTTTTTTTAGAAATGATTGAAATCTTATGTCTTATTAGTTTGACGAGTGGATTTTTTTCATTATAAGGACATTTATGAGAATTTTTATATTATTATGGACTATTCGTTTTTTTACACTACTTGTTTACACTGTTTTTTATGTCCTAGTGCGATTTATTTATTTTTAGCACAATTTGTATTATTAGCACAATTCATTTAGGATCATTCATTTGTATTTTTAGATTGGATTAATAGCGCGGTGTATCTTTATTCACCTATTATCACTTTATTAGCACTGCAGCTTGCCCACTGTAGGAATTTATTTATTTCGTTGAAAACTATAAATTTGAGAATCTAGCATTTAATACAAAAAGTAGATTGCCTCTCGGGTTATATTAAAACAAATAAATTAAAAGACGTTGGGTTTGTTTAATTAGAAACCTGCCCTCAAAGTCTTCTGCTCCTTTCTGTTTTTTTGATGTATGTCCACTTTAGGCTCATTAAATTATAAGGCTGCAATCTTTGTCTTTGTTGGATTATGATCTACAGCCGCTTTTAAGATGGGCTTCAATAAAGAAAAATATCCGCCGCTGATTTATGGGAATTAAATAAAAAATTTTGAGCCGTTGTAAATAACCGGGGCTGTCAGCTGGCAATTGAACGGGTCTGAATGGAAGGAAATTTACAGTGGGGGAGAAGAGATACACCTATAGATTCTCTACAAGTTCAATAATTAAAGTGTCTACTGGAGTAATTTACGCAGATGTGGGATTGGTTACCCTGAAATCCATTATCTAGAAAGTTATGGGGAAAAAGGTAAATAATTGTCACTGGCAGTAATGATGTCATACATATCAGCATGATACCGAGTCTGTTCTCCCACAGCAATGTTGGAGTTGGAAACCACGATTTTAAGAGGACCTTATTTATATTTATATTAAAAAGGCACAGCCTGTTCAAACAGTAGCTTATATCAATAAATTATATATACTGTAGTTTCCCTGTGTAAATTGTATTCTGGAACTTGTGTGTGTGTGTATATTATATTCAAAATAGCTGTAGTGGCAGAGATAAGTTAAAGCAACAGCATTTCATTATCAAAATGTATGCTTTAACTCTTTAACTTCTCTCTGCTGCAAAACGTGTGAGTCTTGAGTACCTCTATACGCATGAGTACCTCTATACGCATGAGTACCTCTATGCCTACTATTGACTTTGTATGGGTATTTTTGTGCATGAGTTAATATTGTAATTATATATAATATTGTATATTAATATAATAAAATATACCAAACAGCCATAATTAAAAAAAACACCCGCCTAATAATGAGTAGGTCTCCCTTTTGCTGCAAAAACAGCTCTGATCCGTTGAGGCATGGACTCCACTAGACCTATGAAAGTATGCTGTGGTATCCTACACCAAACCATCAGTAGGAGATCTTTAGGTCCTGTAAGTTGCTAGGTGGGGCCTCCATGCATTGGACTTGTTTTTCCAGGACATCCCACAGATGCTCAATTGGATTGAGGTCTGGAGAATCTGGAGGACAAGTCAACACCTCCAACGCATTGCTGTGTTTCTCAAACCGGTCATGAACCATTTTTGCAGTGTGGCAGGGCACACTATCCTGCTGAAAGAGGCCACTGCCATCAGGTAATACCGTTTACATTAAGGGGTGTACTTGGTCAGCAACAATGTTTAGGCCAGTGGTACGTGTAAAAGTAACATCCACATGAATGGCCGGACCAAGGTTTCCCAGCAGAACATTGGCCAAAGCATTACACTGCCTCTGCCAACTTGTCTTCTTCCCACTGTGCATAATGTTATGGCTGATCGGTGTATATGTGTGTGTGTGAAATTCACCAAACATTCTCTGGCAGAGAATCACATGCTGTTATTAAAACAAACAAATGCAGCTAGAATATTCACCTGCAGAAGATATTTTCCTGGGTGTCAGATTCTATGCTTTATAAATATGACCCATAGAGTTTACTTTGCCCTTGTTGTCTTTGAAATCTTCTGGGATGTTATGTAGCCATATAATTGGCTGGGGAGAGGGTTTCACAGTTCAGTTCCAGGGACTTACTACAATAGGTAGACAGGAAATTGTGCTTTAAACTATTGTGCTGGCAGTGAGTCAAAGGATGAACAGACAATGGCCTCACCTTTTATGACTATTACACACAATGCATTTCGACCCATTTCACCTTGTTAGTGTGACTGTTACACACAATGCATTTCTATTCATGTTTGAGCTCTCCCCCCATCTATAATTTGTCATCATTTGCAGGGTACTGATTTGTAACCATTAGAGCTGGTAGTGCTGATGCTCTGCTAAAATGTACCAATCTAGAGTGTGTTGCATGTCTACAGGGAGTGTGGAATATTTACAGGAAGTCTACCAAGAGAGTTCTACATACTATACAAGAGTACCACATGTTAACAGAGAGTGATACAGTTCACTAAATGTATTCACTGCAATATGTAGGTTGGGAGCTCAGATAGTTTAGAGCAGCCTATGTCAATCAGGGTGCCATGGTGTGCCTTCTGGCTTTCTCAGGGGTGCCTCAAAATGTTGTGATGGTAGGACTCTGGTGTGAAAGGGGGACTTTTGTATGAAAGGACAGGGCTCTGAGGTAAGGGGGAGGGGGGCTCCAAATGTGAAAGGGTGGCTTCAAGTTCTGACATGAAGAGGGGAAAATGGGGGACTTTGATGTGTAATGGGGTGATCTGATGTGTGTTGGGCTTTTAATTTGAAGGGAGACTTCGGTGTAAAGGGAACCCACTTTTTTTACCTTTTATATGGAGTTCCCCCTTAAAATCCATGACATTTTAGACTTGGGTGCCTCTAGATTTTGTCATACTGTAAAGGGGTGTTCTGACTGAAAAAAAGCTTGAGAAACTCTGGTTCAGAGTTAGGGAACCAACCTTGGAGAGGTGCTGTGGAATGGCAGTATGACTTTACACATATCTGCAAACATATGCAACAGAAACCTTTTGTTGTAATTTAATTGGCGGAAACTTTTTAATTCCTTTTTGTTGTGATGATTAGATGGATCTAGTTCTGGGGAATTTTTGTAGTATTCATCACTGAAATGAGTATGACCAAACATGATTCACTTCTCCCACTGTCGGCCCAGTGACTGAACTGCAGGGACCTGTGAGGATAAGCAAGACAAAATACAGAGATTGGGTTGGTGGGGACATACGGGGGGTTGCTTTTCTGCAAGTTTGGTGACTGAGTTTTCCGACCTGGTCTAAGGTGTACTGTGAGCGTTACAGGAACGTGTTGGGGTACAAATATGGATGCAACCATTACATATGTATGTTTCTTATGTTTTTTAGGGCTGTTATCTTTATTTTTCCTTTACTCATTTTGTGAGTCACGGATCTACAACAAGTGTGTAAAAAAAAATCAAAAAAAGCTGTTGGGACACCTAACATACCTATGTCAAAGACTTTGGGTCAGTATCTCACTTAGCAGCACAACAAGTATCAGGATGATGACCACTCTGTAGCATGCACCTCTGAAAAACAAAGTCCACAAGGACAGGGCCTAAATTTACCAGCCATATCATTGGTGGTAGTGAGATCATAACCACTCCATGTTTTATACAGTTTTTCTTTTTTCTCCTGCTCAAAATACTGGCCAGCTCGCTATACATCAAAGAGCAAGAAACTGGCATTTCTCACTGGCTTGCTGGCTATACCCAGGAGAGAAAGACATTGGCATTTTCTCACATGGTAAACACAAGACCACATGAAAGCATTTAGGGTGCCATTTAATACTGTAGGTTTAATATTTCCCTTCAAACAACTTCATGTTGACAAACTGCAATGAGGAAAAACTGGCCATGAATCTGAGAACTTCTTTTGGCTTTGAGGTTGAAAACCTTTCCTGCTACTGTCTGCCCAACCACCCCCACCCAAGAAATATCTCCATCAATAATTAACCCCCTGCCTGCTCACCATAGAACAGGAGTGATTTTTTACAATGACTGACTAACCCCCAGTTGATTGCCCAATATGACCCCAATACCCCCTTCACCAGGCTGCAAATGGCCAAATCATCATCATCACCAACTCTGTTAGGTACCAGTATGACTTCAAATGATATCAATAGCTTGATTTTAGGAACAAAACATCAGAAAGACAATCATGAGGATTTAATTATATTTATTATTATATAAATGGCAAATCACAAATCCACAAGCTAGCTGCAATTAAGGAAACGTTTGCTGCTGTTTTTGTGGTATCAAAACATGGAATGTAGAGGTACAGTCACTGACAATGGTACTTGCTTGTCATTTAACACTTTATTTTGCAACTTTAATTTCAGGTTTATTAATGTAGAGAATCCTGTTTAAAACTTTAAAGATTATTCTGAGATTAAGACCCATACCCTTATCATTTGGTACCCATAACCCCAAGAGGAATGGCAACCCCCAGTTTAGAACCCTTGCCTCAGTACTAAAGAATAGAAAGTTGATATATATGAATACAGGCAGTTGAGTTTTGCCTAAAGGCCCATTTACACCATTGTGGTGTGATCTGTTGCTGTAACCGTTATATGCCTTAGTGAAATTTTGAATGGCCCCCCAGTGCACTTAGGCAACCCAGCTACAATGTGCGCTGTGATGTGCTGCATTGCCAAAAATTCTTTTTGGATGCTGTGGTGCATTGCCTGTCAATCCATTTGAATGGGCTGCCTTATCAGGTGCATTAATGCAACGGAAAGGTAATGGGCCCTATATGATCGACCTCGTTCACCTATAAACAAAACAATTGGTTGCCCCGAGCTGCGTTGGAAGTATTCCTACCAAGAAGATGTTATTGTTTACAGTCGCATAACCACAAAGAGACCACATGCAGATCTTCCAACATTTGTTCTAGTTCACCAGTAACAGCTGTCTGTATTTATAACAGGAACATTATGTTTTATTTAATTATTTTGATTCATATTTTTCTACTTTAAGAATACAATACGTGGCTTGTTTTACACTGCTGTTTTTTCCTCCTGGTTCGTGACTCGGCACTATAGCCAAAAAGTGAGAACAAAGCTCACTTTGACTTGTAGTAAATTGCGCTGAGCATATTAATGCCAAGTTGAATCAAATGCATCTTAGACGTGGGTGTGCCCCCATTGTTATGTGTTGTGGTGTTAAAATGTAATGTGTTTGTTGTTTGATGACCTTTGCCCTAAACTCTTTTTTTTAAATTGGTTACATAAGTCATTTTTGAGGATTGGTCCCTTCAAAACTGAGAGTATGGCTATGAGAGGGCCATGGAGGGTTATTTACCCACCATAGTTCCACCTTGTTTCCTGGCTTTGCATATCCTCTCATATTACTCTTCATAGTGGAATACAGAGTTCTAAGAAATCTAATGAGAAATGTGAGATCCTCTTATAATGTCAAGGCAGTTTGGCAAGAACACTGTGTTTGCATTATTGGAATCCTGTGGCACATAAATAGTTGGTGGTGGTCTTCAAAGTGGAATATGAAATCATAGAAATCCAACGAGAAAGGTGAGATCCTCTTGTCAAGGCAGGTAGGAGACACACTGATTGCACTATTGGAATCCAGTGACACATAAATAGTTGGGGGATGACTCTCAAGGTGCCCATACACCTGCCGATTATCGTACGACAATCGTGTGAAATCCCGCGATCGTACGATAATAGGCAGGTGTATAGAAGGCGTGCGACCGTCACTACTGTACGGTCGCACGTCTTTTGTCTTACGAGCATGTTTGAAAACGATTTTCGGCGGGTTTGTGGCCTGCTTGTATGATAAATGCCGCACGGGCCGGTGTGCGCAAGCGCACACTGCCCGTTCAGCATTGCAGTCATTCTGCCAAGTCCGATCTGCCTGTCCAAGATGGGCAGATCGTAGGTTTTTAAAATTACTTTACAACCATCGCAAGATGAAAGTCTTGCGATGGTTGTAAGGTGTATGGCCAGCTTAAGTCTCCCATTTTCTCTGTGTTGCATTAACAAATAACATCTTACATAATTTGACATCTAATCAGATGACGAGACTCAACACAATGCTTCAGTTATACAAATTAGTGAAACTTTTAATACCCCATGCTATATATGCTATGCTAACATCGTGGATTGTGGAGTTCCCCCACCGGGCTATTGTATTCTGACAGTATCCAATGGATATGAAGTATACTGATAGATATTTGTACACATATCCATGAAACGCATTGAGACGTCTCCATTTGGTCACCTATTTTGATCAACATCTTCTAAGATACAGTGTTTATACTTTGTATAAGATCATGACGAGAACTAGTTATAGTTGATGGATGGGGATGGGGATACATAGATATGAGGCATGTTATAAAAATGGATTAAAAATGAATTACAGTTTGTACCTATTGATGGTTTTATTGGATTTTAATATGTTATCTGAATTAAAGAAAATTGTACTTGGCTATAATATGAACTGTAGTGATTGTAGTTACATTAAAAGTCCATCTTTTCTCTTTGGTAGTAAACGCAGCAAAATATCAACCATTCAGAAATCATTTTCCTTTGCTTGGCTCCTGTAAATGTAATTCTGACTATTGCAGCGGGTTGCTGTATCACTGCTCAGTGCGGCTCTTTGCACTTATTGAATAAGCATTTTGTTATGGGAGGATGGGGGAGTCGTGTTTTGCCTCTCCCATTGCTGGCACTTCACCTGTGCTGTGCGCCGGGTGAAGAGCAGGTTAGCTGGGTGAAAAGTTCATGCAGAGGTGAGCTGTCTGTTTGTCCTGCTTAATTTATCCAGTATTTGGCTAACCTTGCTCTGAACCCTTCCCCCAATACCCCTTCCCTCCTGTCCCCCCAGCAGGATCATGTCAAATTCAGATCCCCCTCCATCTGACCCAGGGTAACGGCGAAAAACTACATCAAGCCTGGAAAAACAAAAATCTTCTTTTACTCCAGTGAATTATTTATGTTTGAGATCTCACAGCTTCCCATGTAACAACAATAATATTCCGCTCATAGAGTTTTTTCCCCCTCAATTGCAGTGGCCTGGGAACTCATTTCTTTAATCTCCAGCAGGAATTACATAGTTTAGATCCAACCGGGGCGACCTGCGTGTTTTCTATGATCTTTTTATCTCTTCATCTGTCTTTTGTTGGGATAACCCATTACAGAGCATCTATAAAATGTTGTAATAATTGTTGTGGAGCTCATGCTTAGTTTTGTTTAATTGGGGTCAGTCAGAAATGCACACACTCGTTTGAAAAACCTCAGGTAGAACCTGCCACGAGGCAGTGACGTCTTTGCTGCTTTGGAACTAGCGGACTATGGGGTTGATTTATGAAAGGCCAATAGGCTGCTCACCTCATTCACTAAACTAAGGAAACATTCCCTTGCAATCTGAAAATGTCCTTGCAAAGTGAACAGCCTATTGGCCTTTAGCAAATGAACCCCAATTAATCAAAGAATGTCATCTTCCATTTATGTGTGTCAGGGACACTGAGACTGAGCTGCACAAAGCACTGGTATAGCTCATAACTTTCTTTTCACTACCTTGTCATGCCTGTTCACAGCAGAATACTGCACGCAGAGCAGCAGTTGCCAATTCATTCAGCGCTGCCTGGCTTCCTCTAGACCGGCATTTGTCAACCAGTGTACCCCCTAAGGTTCCTCCAGAATTTGCTAGGGGGGCCATCTCCACTGACCATTAATGGAAGGAGGTCCTTCTCCATTGAATGCCAATGAAAATGCTGATACACAGGCTTCTGTGCAGCTTGTTTTAGATGTCATCCAGGCTTGCCTACCATACTTTTACCTTGATTTACTTTTGTGAGTATGTTTTTATCGTTACTTATTATAAATAACTAAAATCATCTTGATATTTTCTTTTTGTACAGCAAGACTGGAAAGTGGTTCAGCACCCCAAGCCAAGTCAGGGCTTTATTGCTTTACTCAGTCTAACACAATCAACAGACATACATACGGACATAGTAATGACCTGATCTATGTGCTGTTCCTTTATTGTCTAGTCAGCATATAATGATTTCAGAGGTGGAAGGGATGGGGCTGAACTGTGAGAGATAGGGGATCCAGGGAATATCCGATTGCCTTATGGATCAGGAAGGATTTTTTTTCCCCCTGCTGGAGCAAATTGAACCATGCTTTTTAGGGGGTTTGTTTGCCTTCATCTGTATCAACAGTGGGTAATTGTGGGCATAGCATTCTGTTTAGGCTTTTCTTTTTTTCATATCTCTATAGACTGAACTTGATGGACATGTCTTTTTTCAACCTGACTAACTATGTAACTATGATATCCATTATGAGAGTTACACGGGAGATGTAGAACATTTTGAGATCCTAAGATTATGATTTTCCCTGAAAATGTATCTAGACCCATAAACAAAAATTTTATATGTTAACTAAATATGAAAACTAATAGAGCCACCACATCAAAGGACTGGTAGGCTGCAATATTTTTTAATTTTATTTGTGGGCTTAGATTTGCTTAAAGTTCTACTTTTAATTGTTCTGAGTGAACAAACAGTCCATTTATCACCAGGATTTGCATTCTGCATATTTTGCTTATAATATTTGGCCAATAAGCAATCCTGCTGTGGGGGACAATGAGCACTCCTGGCTGTTAGAGGCAAGAAAAACTTTGTTAATAAGTTTGCTTATGTGCATTTCTCCAGGACAAGCAGACTTCTCCCTCTGTATCATTCTCAGGTGGATCCAGTATGTACCCATCTATGGCTACTTATTTGTGTTGTGACAGCTGGTCTGGGCTAAGCCATCTGTCTTGTCATTTATGCCAGTCAAGCTCTACAGTGGTCATGTCCAGTTGCTTCTCTGGCAGGACCTGTGGCTGATCTCTTGGCATGTGTGCCCTACTTTTCCCATTGGTGACTAGCCATTGAACTCCACTAGTGAAGAATGATGACACATGATTTAACCCACGTATGCTTTTTTTTCACCATCATTTTTCCTTTATACTAGAATATAAATGTCAGATGAAAGGTTTAGTGTTATATAAATGCTTTTGGAAGTTAAATGGTACAATTGCACTATTTTGTTCATGAGATCAAAATGGGGTAAAGTTGGGGAGGAACAAGGGGCAGAAGGATATGTTTCCAAAAGTGGGTAATTTGGGAGCCATGATGTTTTGCTAACTACCTAAATTTCACTATTGTGGAATTACTACTGTGGACATCTGCCCATCACACCTATATGTGCTTGTTGTACGCCCCATTCCAAAAAACATGTATATTAATAAGAAGTTCACCCCTACCACCAGCACCTTTGCAGTTATAACAAGTTCATCTCTTCTGGGAAGGGTTTCTACAAGATTTTGGGGTCTGGGGTAAAATGTGTGGCTCTTTGGTAAAATAGCATTAGCATACTCAAGTTCTGATGTTGGTGAAAAAGACCTGGCTTGTCATTGGCGGTCCAATTGTATCCCAAAGGTTTTTACAAGAATGAGGTCGGGGCTCTGTGCTGTTTCCCTGTAGCAAAGTAGCATCATGTCTTTATAGAACTGGCTTTTTGCAAGCTTCAGTATCTTGCTAGTTGGCCCCACTGGCTTTCAAAACACCTGAACAATGCCTGCATCCAATCAGATTGTTCAGGTTTTTTGACAGCCAGTGGGGCCAACTAGCAGGACACTGAAGGCCCAGTGGGCGATTCCTCCATCCACACAGTTTAGCGTAGATGGAGGAACCTGTTGCACTTTTTCCATCTGACCATAGAAAATATGCAGATAATCTATAGGTGTATGGCCAGCTTAAGGGCTCAGTCACACAGGCCCAGAGGACTGTTTACCGCTCATCTCTGCACCTGGGAGCCACAGAGGTTGCATACGGTCTGCCTGTCCAAGTCAACAACAAACTGTATACAGGTTCAGATGTACACCTCTGGATGCAGAGTGTCTGCGTCCATGGGCTTCAACATTCACCAGCATACAGCCACGGCCTGTTTTTTTTTTTTTTGTGGTACATGGACCTCTGTGCTTGTGGGAATGAGCCCTAAAGCTAAAAGCAAGTGTTGTGGATGCCCACCATCCCACCTAAACCCACCTTAAATGAAAAGTACTAAAAAGGAGTATTATAAAGCCTCTTATTAATTCAGTTGTTTTGTACGTTTAGTATGTTGCTGCTAGAATTAAACATTGCACTGAGTAGTTCACTCCTAGCAGATTAATTTCTAAAGTGGGTGAAAACATTTTACATGTAGAACTTACTGAAACGGTCATCTGTTCTTTCATGACAAGTCTGCTGGGGCCTATAAATGGGGTATATACACTTGTTGTAAAGCTTGTCTGATCTACAAGTCAATGAGCAGCTAAAGGGAAACTATAGCCAGAAAGAGGAATTCAAGTCTCCCCCCGCTCCCAACTTTGATACAGTATAAATTTTGTTCTGGGTCATGAACATTTGTTCAGATTTGAATGGAAATCGTTGAGAATAGTTAATGCTAAATTGTAGTTACTGTATGATGTAGATACATTTATCTAAAAAAAAGTCACAATGTTATATTTTATTGGACCGCCTTTAGCGTTATTACGGCACGCATTCGCTGTGGCATTGTTTTGATAAGCTTATGCAATTTCACATTTATTTCCATCCAGGGTTGTGTTAATTGTTCAACAAGATTGTAGTTGAAGTACTTGTAGTGATGATGGGAGAGTCGGACCACTGTGGTTGTGATGATGGGACAATTGTGATAAGTATCCTCCAGCACATCCCAAGGATTCTAAAAGGGGTTAAGGTCTGGACTCTGTGGTGGGCTCTGACCTATTTGCTTAGCTAAATCCAGGTGGTGACTCTTTTTTTTGTAGACAGGCGGTTTATATCTGGTATCTGCATATTCATACTCATACATAGAACATATAATTTTGCATTACAAGCATTAAAAATTAGAAACATTGGCATAACCACTGTGTACAATTTTTAACAAAATTTGTCAAGTCATTGATGGAGCCATCGTGTGCTCTGATGAAATGTTGGCTTTACAGGGGTCATTTGTATCACTGGCAATATGACACATAATAAAAACACACAGATCACTTTTCAATTTCCAAATATTTTAATTTCGGAATCTTGGAAAAAAAAAAAAAAGATACTAAAAAACAGCAGATTAGCATGTGTCAAGTTTGGGTGAAAGATGACATTGCTATAAAATGGATACTTGGTATGCTTATTGATGGTTGTTTTCAGTCTAAATAAAAATGGCAAAGCAAATCCTGTTACGTTTTTCTATTTTTAAATATTAAAAACAAAACAAGAAAAACCAAAACACCTGTACAAAAAACCTGATTTTCTTCCAGCCCTTGAAAAAATAGCTTTCCCTATGCTTCAGCCTCAAGAGGGTTACCGCAAAACCTACTTGATTTAAAGCAGACCTAACCTGTTTTAGCCTGCGACCACAACCTAATCAAAACTGCACAATTCTTACCGGTCAACAGCTCCCCATACCTGGACATAGGTGTGGTGGTGAGTTGCGTTCAGCCGGAGGCAGCCAAGCGGGTCTGCCTTTGATACAGACCACATATCCTGCCTATGACTGTATATGGTTAACTACAGCCAAAGGGAACCCAGAACAACTAATAATAATCAGCATACGGAGTGGGGGTGTTGGTGAAACTATAGGTTTTAAGGGTCAATTATACAGTATGTCCCTATTAAAAAAAAAAAAAAATTAATAGGGATACTTTGACATTAAGAATTGGGAACTTGGCTTCTGGAATTTTTTTTTTTTGCCTTCAGAGTCCTTTGACATATTAAGAAGCTGTTGCCGTCCATTTAAAACATCAGTTTTGGGCGAACCCCACTTAAAAAAAAGTAGAAACAAAAAACACACGACAACAAACAACTGCAAAAACGACCACTAACAGTTACAAACCTTAATCAGCGGCTCATTTCCAGAAAGGTTCAAATATGCAGGAGGCTAGAGTACCCACAACGAAATTGGTGCCCCCCCATGAATGTCTTTTACAACGACGTTTAAATATTTATGTTACCAGCGGACTGAAACAATAAAACTACTAAAACATAGAAAATCAAACAATCTTTGCTCGTCCTCCCATTCCAGTTCATCAATATCTGGGCCTGAATAAAGGCCAACTCGTAGAGGCCACCTGGAGGGTCCATTTAATTTCAGAGGCTTTTTCGCCTTGTTGGAGAGATGCCGCTCCTCAATCTTTTCTGGATCGTTTAGGGGGGTCTCACTCTGCTCCACTGAAAGATTCCCGGGCACGAAAGAGGAGTCTATGTTCGTCCTTTAAAGGTGTTCATGCAAGTGTAAGACCCGGAAAACCGGTGGATTTCTTCAAGTGCTGACTGAGGGAGGATGCTGCGAAAAGAAGGCAGGAGGGAACACTAAATAAACAAACTGTATGGTGTTTGGTCTGCATCAAAAGGGATTTGAAACTACCTGGGGGTTTGATGTATACAAAAGGGGAAGGAAGTGCTACTGTTTTACAGCTGACAGTTGTTTTCACAAGAGTCTAGGAACAAGACGGACAGGATGTAGCAGAAGAGTCTTTTAAGACAGACACTAGGGAATACTAGAATGTGCTGATGGGACAGCTTGGAGACCACATCGGAAAAGGGACACAAAGCAGCAAGAAAACAAAAAAAAGAGGGGAGGACGGTGAGAAAATAGCAGGTGTAGCCACAACAGTAAATTCATTCCATCCTACACACATTTTCTAGGCATATCATGCTAATAAATAAGACTTTGCTCAGCGAATGACTGCTCCCATTACTAAAATATTGGGAAAGCTGGTTTTGGCTTGGATTTGGCCCAGATCTCATTTTTCCTTCCCATTGGTTTTACTCCCACTTAAAAACACATTCTTTTAAGTTTCCAGAGACATAAATTGGCCCTTGCAAAATCTCTATTTTTGTGACATTTATACGTGACCATTGCAGTTGTACTCGGGTCTATAAATAGACTCTGTTCTCAATAAATACGCTTGGAATGTGCACCATTACTCTTATTACATAGGGGTGGCTGGGAAAAGCAGTCACATGGGACCTCTCGGAAAAACACTTATTAAAGGAAGAAACTGCCTGGGATGCAAGCTGTCCTTCAATGAACTGTCACTCTAAACATATGGTCCTCCCCACCCCCATGTCAACTGTCCTCAAAAGGAAATGTGTACTGTAAGAAAAGTGTAGACAGTCATTTTTTAACTCTCCTTTTCAAAATGCTAGTTGCCTGGTGGCCATGCTGATCTGACCTCTTCATTACCTTGAGTTATTTAAAGTATGTATGCAAAGCATGTTCCTGCCTCACTAGCTGCATGTTGCATGACTCATAATAAGGCCAGGGACAGACAAGTGGCTTTTTAAGAAAAATATCTGCAATGGCAAGCTGTAGATTTCTCTCAGTATTTGTTTCCTCTTGAGGATTCGATCTTAATTACAAACTGTTTAGATGGCCATTTTATGGTCTGAACCAACCTGTCAAGTCTGATGCCACCAGTTTGTTGTGAATGGATAGAACAGACTTTCTAGATGTTGGTTTAATTTAATAGATTCTTGCCAGCATTGTGCAGTATTTTGGCTTTTTCTCTGGAATATTACAAGGAGCGATGTGTTTACCTTTTCAAGATGACAAGTAGGTGCATTGTCCATGGGAGTAATAGGAGAGCATGGTTCTTCTGAACAGCTTCTACAGTCCTTCTGGCCACCGTTTCGGGCTTCAAAGGTGGGAAAATGTTGGGGAATCTGTGAGATAAGGTAAAATAATGAGAAACCATGTATTGTATGTTCGTCTCTAGCCAAGACTAATTTTCCTTAGTTTGGGTAGGCACAAGTTCGACAGCAACATTTTTTTTTTAGATAGATAGATAGATAGGAGATCTATCTATCTTTTATCATCCTTCAAATAAGGTCTTGGTGACAACTTTGTCACTGTGGCAGTAAGTGAGTATAAACCTCTATAGGGGAGCTAACAATTTTTTAACCTTCCCCAATCCTACTATAAAAACATGGTTTTAGTGGACGAGTTTGCCTTTTGGAGACATTCCCCTTCACTTTCTGTCCTAGTAACATTGTTGCCACCCAGTAATATATTTTGCAAGTCTTGTGTACACTTGTCTAAAATTAACCAGAGGACACCAGCATGTGAAATATTTTCAGTATTACTGTTGGCGACCTTTATAAAATGTTTTCTCAAAGGGCATGGCACAGGAGGAAGGGTGGATACAAGAGGATTATCTAAAGGTGGTAAATGGTGACTAATTATTGACACAGTAAAACATGGTAATAAGTAGAGCCCAAGCGTTTGGACACCTTTAAAGTGTATATAAACACTGTAAATCTTCAATTGCTCCCTTTCGGTCTATTAAATATACCATTGAAAGCATTTTGTTATCTGTTCCATAAGTGGAGGAAAGAAAAAGACACGTTAATTCTTTCAGAAATCCAGAGCCGTTCTATGGACTCTGCCGTGTTCTCTAGCATTACCAGCCCTGCCCATTTATCATTTGAACCACAGAACATCCTTCAATATTATGGAGTTAAAATAGAAATCTGATTGGTTACCACTGGTTACACAACTTTTTACACTTTGACAGCACTTTGTAATATTTTACCAAATAATCTTGTCTTTTAAAAGGGAGAAATATAAGACTGAATTTGCTAGAAAGTTTTGGAAAAAGCTAGTTTCCTGGCTGTTTTGCTAATGCACATCAGCGACTCCACTACCTAATTCAGGGCATCCAGGGCATAAGCATGACAGCCTCCATATTTATCTTGGCACAGCATGTAGCAATCACACTAGAATCAATGATAGATCTGTCAGGTGCAGAAGGGACAATAAGTTTAAAGCTACATGGGGGGCAATTTTCAGTAGTTCAGTCAGGCTACTGCAATCTCTAGCCATTAATAACCAATAGTAGCAAATGATCCCTAAACATGCATAAACAAATATGGCTCCCTATGATGTAAACTATACAGGAAGGATGTTGTAGTAATCGCTCCTATATAACTGGAGCAGGGGGGCTAAGGTTGTAAGGAGTAGCAATCATGGTTCAGTAACTTGCCAATCGATTGCGGCACCAGCCTAAGCTACAGTAAACATGAGTGGTAGTTCTCATATCCAGGTGCATCAGAGGACCCCCAAGAGTGTCACCGCTTGTGTTCACACTACCTGTCCAATCAAAACAACTGCATGGGCTTGAAGGTGGTTTTCATGCATTTAAAAAGTGTTACCACCATTTGGCACATCAGCCACAGAGAATGCTTTTTAAATGCCTGCCAAGTGCTTAACAAATGCCAAGAAAACCTACAGGTGTCGGTAAAGAGTATCTAGCCTGAATCATATTAACCAGTTTCATCTTTTTCTTGCTCGGTCTTCAGTAAACTGAATCTAGTTGATTGTTAGCGGTTCCACTGATGGCAGATCCGCTATGAAGATTCTGGTACTTACCGAACTCTCATTCCCTGGAACATCTCCGTGTTGGTATGAAAGGGTAATACTGTTGTGGTGTTGACTCCTGGGCAGTCCAGAAGCCCCAAGGTCAAACTCTCCATAAAAGCAAAGGAGGAGGCCTTGGAAGTGCAGTAGTCGATGGCTCCTGGGATGGCTGATAAAGCCAGAACAGAGTTTATACAAACAATGTGTCCATTTTGTAACTCCAACATGCGTGGCAGAAAAGCTTTTGTAGTCTGCAATAAAACAAAGACATCTGTGTAAATTACATATACAGCCAGACCTTTAGCTTCCAGTACAACCAGCCAATTCTCTCTTCTTGCTATGATCAAATTTCTAATAGCTCTTAAAATTCCACTGGTCATTTATTGGAGCAGAGTAAGCCACTTTCGATTTAAAAGGATCATTCCACTTAAGGAGATGATGGTAGGCTAAATGCTTCACTGGCATCCTATGTCCCTTAGGGAATCCAAGTGGGCCATCACTCTGCTACTCCTCCTAATGCATTGTACAGAGAAGCTAGTGAAAAATTCAACAGGATTTGTGATCCAGTCTAGTGAAGCTCGGAGTGCTGGGGGATGCTGGGAACACAGGTGCAGAAATGTATAAAAAGGAGTCTCCAGAATACACAAGAAGCATGAGGGTCAGATAGCCCTGCAGCACCTACCCAAATGTGAAGTATTAATACTTGGTTCTCTATCCATGTAACCTATGGTTTCCCATCAGGTCATGTTTTCAGATTTTTCAAGATCTGTACATTATGAAGAAACCCTTCAAATCATGGCTTGTTACTAATTGGTGTTGAGAAACACTGTTGGGCCAGCGCTCTTACATGACGCCCATAGCCATATGTAAGCTACCACTCCACAGAACTTTCCTTTCACTCATGGTGGCTAAAAGGAGCAGTGGAGGTGCAAAAAAGGTAAGTCAAGTACCGGTATATGTTGCTGGGAATGCCTGCATGTAAGTGACCCCGGTTGCTTTGCCCTTTATGGGCAAAGTAAAAGTTAAATTTATAGTCTATATAAAAGGCTCACTGCCTTAAACAGAGGAAGTCTTACCCAAAACTGTCCCAGTGTGTTTATGTGTTGGGACTTCAGAAGAGCATCATCATCACTATCTATTAAGCTCTTCCCATGGACTACTGCGGCGTTGTTTACCAAGATTGTAACGTCTCCCACCTAATGGAGAAGAAGAAACAAAGAAAAGGTAAAAAATGATCATGTAAGATATCATTTATTGCATGTTGGTAATCTTACTGAAGAACACCACAGACAACCTTCTCTCAGCTTGTAATGGCTGCCAACAGGGTACAGCAGAACATTTAAAGTATATCCACACCTGAAAACAATGTAATATATTGCAGTATACCAGACTTTGGATGTGGTGACTGAATTCGTTTTCTTTTTTAGCTGGTTTAATAGCTTTGAAACATCAGTTAGTTTTAGCTCAAGGGCAATATCTAGGAAAGCTGATAACCGTCTTTAGGATAACAGTTAAGGAACAGGAAGTTACAAGGACATTGGACTTTAAGATCAACAGGTATTTTTTGTACGTACAGGAAATATACCCAACCTGAAAAAAGAAAAATCAATTGCAGCCACCACATCGAAGAACTGGTAAATTTGCAATATATTACACTTTTGTTCTCAGGTTCAGCTATCGTTTAAGGCACATATAGGAGGCTGGTCCTGCCCCACCTGCGTTGGGCTTGGCTCAGCTGTTTGGTCTACTATGTTCTAGAGACATGCCGCTATTGTTACTGTTACTGACCCTAAAAGTAAATGTAGACATATATTGAATGAGCACCAGACCAAATGGGTTGACAAAGTCCAACAAGCCTTTAATTATTTAATCACAAAGGAAAAAACAGCCTTTTGGTGGTACCATTAACGCCAAGGTCAACGTTAAAAAGATCTTGGAACCATGGGAAGTTCTACCAGTCAACTTCAACCCTCAATTAATAGACATATGAGCCCCTAAATCTTGTGCTGGTGGAAAAAAATGGTGGAATTCTGGTTTACCTAAAGCTCTATGGTGATCATCTGCTTTCGCCCATTACTCCCCCCCCCCCACCCCTCTTACCTCCTCCCATCCCCGGCTTTTTCACCCCTTCCGTCTTATTATCCTCCACAAACTTATGGTCAGTACTATGACTTGCTGATGTATCCCACTAAAATATTGTATTGAGATGTATCATGTGCATTATTGCCACCTCATGGATACTGCGGGTCCTCCAGGTTTCTAATCTGTACATTTTAAACCTACCAATAAAAATACCGAACAAGAAAAGTGTATGAAAAACAGAACAATGAACATTTATCTTATTTGCTCTCTTTTAGTCTGTTGAATACACTATTGAAAGTGCTTTGTTATACGAGTTCAATACACGCAAAGAAAAGCGGTTGTCCTGTCCTGCTGGCCTAAAAATCTCAGACAATGTCATCAGCCTTGAACAGTACACCTCAACTACAGAACACCTTCCCCAATGTTATGGAGATGAACGTGGGTGGTGTTCTGCAGTCCCAAGACAATTCCTTTCCTAGGGTGACAACGTTGTTCCTTTATGGATACAGTATAGGGCAGGGGTGGTTAAACTCCGGCACTCCAGCTGTTGTGGAACTACAAATCCCATGAGGCATTGCAAGATTCTCACAGCCATAGGCATGGTTTCCAGACACTGATGCATGTTGGACTTTGTAGTTTTAACACAGCTGGAGGGCCAGAGTTTGCCCACCCCGGGTATAGGGAGTAAGTGTTGTCCCCCCAAGGTCAGGAAGTGCGTTATTCACAGGATCACCAGGCGAAAAGAAATTCCTTAAAAAGAAGCAAGAACTAATGAAGCAAGCACATCCACATTTAAAGAGAATAATATATTTTATTTCTGTTCTTGGGGTTAGATATATTTTAAGATACTCAGAATTTTGAAAGCCAGAGCACAACAATCTCACCTTTTCCCTCACAGATTTCGCTTGTTGGTAAACTTCCTCTCTGTTGCCAACGTCGCAAATAAAATAATGGCATTCTGTGCCCATCTGCTTAATTTCCTCAGCAGTTTCCTTGAGACATTTCTCTGTCCGACCCCATATTATTATCTGCAAAGAAGTAGAACAATGACACATTAATCATTGTATGTCCACACCATCCATCATCCTGTACATCGAGAGGGGTCATATGTGAAATAGCACAGCACAAAATTCAATTTACAAGCAAGGTTTTGCGGTCTCTGCCATGAAGGAGCAAAATGACAGAGTCTCTTACTGGTCCACCTTCCTGACCCTCATTCCAGTGCTCCACCACCGTACTAGCCTTCCATCAGAGCCGGGAGTTGAACTCTGTTCCATGTTGGAGCTTACACAAGGTTGAATAAGTCATCCTCCTTGTTGGGGGGACACTGCATTCTGGGATGAGGTCATATGTTCCCCCCCATTCCCAAAGGAGACAGGTATTTGATGGCTCAGACTGAGTAATAGATGGACTGTCCTTTTAAAATGAATGTGAATTGGTGCTGAAACGGTCCTTCCTTCTGGAGGGTGGCTACTTTTGTTCCCCATGGTCCCTGTGTGTGTTGTAAAGTAGTCACCGCTCCAAGCTCACTCCCGTGATGGACTACAATCTCGTAGTTCACTCATTCGTATTGAGATTTTAGTCCATCACAGTAGTGAGCTTGGAGCGGTAACTACTTTACAACACCTACAGGGACCATGGGGAAGAAAAGTAGCCCCCTTCCAGAAGGAAGGACAGTGTCAGCACCAATTCAGAGATGATTTGAGGAGCTACAGCCGAGTGATACACACATAAGATACATTTATATTAATAGGTAAGGTACTTGAATGTATTATTTTTAAGATTTAACTAATGAGTGTTAGTGTCACTTTAAACAAAATCAGTACATGATGGACCCCGATTGGTTGCTAAAGGTGCTGCATATTGCCCACTAAACTGATTTAATAAATATGCTCATACGAATATACACACACGAGTCACATGAACTTCAATTCACCGACTGTTCACTCCTCATTAAACATTTCTCAAAAAAAGAGAGAAAACATGTGTCCCGGTCACTCCTCCACAATCACAGTTCTCGATCTAATTATATCCATCTTGTGAGTGCAGAACATGTAGGTCACCATGTCTTCATGATAATTACCAGATGTCTCATAACATATAGGGCACAAGTTCAGCACCTGGATTGATCCTGGCTTAAAACGGAACAAAGGGAACATTGACATCATGCTACGGAGGACCCTGTAAAAACCAATAACCTGTCATCTACGGGACACGTCATCTAAAAAGGTGTCACAGGTGAAGGCAGAGCAGCCCGGGGTTCTCCTGGTGCCTTAGGAGCTGCACAATGAGCAGGGGGCTCTGAATACAGTGTTCCCCGCCGCTCAGCATCCTTACATAAGTGCACCAGATCCCTCCTTTCTTGATGAAAGTGGCAGGCTTATTTAAAAAAAAAAAATGAAAATTGCTCCGCCGATGGCAAAAGGAGCTTTATGGACAGATAGCTTCCTCCTCTGGACAGGATCCAGGCACTGTTCTCTTTGATTATCTCCGCACTGAACATGACACACTCTACTTTCAAATAATTAGTGACCAGAAAATTGTCTAGGGCAGGGGCCCGGTGAGGCGGTAACTCCCTGCTGAGTTGGGGCTGCCCTGAAAGGCATCCTGGCCTGACGTTACCTCTCGCTGACCCCCAGGGGACTGGCAGGCCTGAGAGCAGGTGGAATGTACTCACGTTATAGAGGACACTGTAAACCACCTGATAAGTTTACGATATACCCACCCATGATCTACAGGGGGGGGGGGCACCTCAACAGATTGCAAGCTTGAAAAGTTAGGCTTGTTACCCTTTTTTTTGCGCACAATGCCATTTGCTTTTTAGCGGAACTCCAGCCAAAAAGAGCAAGATCAAAATAAAAGCCCATTAAAAGATTTTTTTTTAAAACAGCTTTTGCTTCAAAATTTACCATCGGTCCAGAGATTTTCCCTGCAGTACTTTCTCTGCCACTAGATGTCCTCAGTCTGATGGCCAGCATCATTCAAGCCACTTCTTACTGAACCCTCTCCCAGCCTGCGATTGGACAATGAAAGGCGAAGTAGCGCAGTGATGAGCTCATCTGTCACCCTGCTTTCTCCAATCAGCATGCCCCTTTTCAGAACTTAAATTAATTGGATCCTTGTGCTGCTTCTTCCTCACACTCCAGTTTTGTTGTACAGGGAAGCAAGAGACCGGGTCAATTTCAGGTACTTACACTGCTTGGTTTGCTATGGGACACTGATGATTACAGAACTACATTAATATGTGTATTTTATATCTGCCTAGCAGCATACACATAAAAAGTCTGTCATTGGTCAGCATGCTGTAGAGAAAGACCCATGCTCTGTGTGGAAGCAGTGGTCTCTCTCTAGAGGTCAGATCTGGCCACAACCGAGTCAGACCTATAGCTCTGCAATCATCAATGTCAGGCTGGGCACACACCTTACAACCATCGCAAGACTTTTGTCTTGCGATGGTTGTAAGGTACTTAAAAAAACGTACGATCTGCCTATGTTGCATAGGCAGATCGTACTTGCAATGATCGCAAGCCACGCCCCCTGATGGGCGGGCTTCCGATGACCGCAATGCTGAACGGGCAGTGTGCGCTTGTGCACACCGGCCCGTCCGCCTTTTATCTTACGAAAATGCTACAGACCCGCCAAACATCGTACGATGCTCGGCGGGTTTTTGAACATGTCCGTAAGTTAAAAGTC
The DNA here is from genome assembly GCF_000935625.1 of Nanorana parkeri. NCBI lineage: Eukaryota > Metazoa > Chordata > Amphibia > Anura > Dicroglossidae > Nanorana > Nanorana parkeri. The sequence goes on along the minus strand of NW_017306362.1, from coordinate 1,384,865 downwards.
GTGCGACCTTACAGTAGTAGAGGTCGCACGGCTTCCACACACCTTACGATAATCGTACGATCGCGGGATTTCCCCCGATTATCGTAAGGTGTGTGGGGACCTTCATGCTCCCTGCTGAATGGAGAGCTACAGATCATCTCCTAATCGATAACATTTTAGGTCTTTGATTGCTTTGCAATTCCAAATTGCTACATGTATGACCAGCGTTAGATACAATGAGCCACCATAAAGAATGTTTCCAAAGTGGATTATTTCAGTGACTCCCAACCTGAAAGAAGTCATTTCAGGGAGGTGCCCTCTGTCCTCCTCCCCCCCACGCAAAAGGGAAGAGAGCACACCCCTAAAATGATGGCAGAGAGCAAAGAAGCTATTGCTTCCCATGCTAGCTGATGTTTTTTTAGTATTCCGACAGCTGCTGCCATCAGAATAAAAAAAAAAACGGCATAGGAACAAATAGCTAGATTGCTATTGCAAATTGAAATAGCTAATAGCAGACTACCTATTGCACCCGCCCTCTGCTGCTGTTAGTCAGTAAAGGAGGACCTGATGGTGAACTTCAGGTACACCTCTGCTGATTGATAGGAGCAGAGGGTGGGTGCAATAGGTAGTCTGCTGTTGGCTATTTCAATTCGCAATAGCCAATAGCAATCCAGCTATTCATTCCTATGCCGTTTTTTTTTTTTTCTGACTGACGGCGGCCCCGATGTCAAGAACAATAAAACAAAAAATATCAGACAGCACAGAAAGGTTTACTCCGCTAGATAGAGCAGAGTAAACCTTTCAGGAAGAAAATGTTTCTCTCCCGGTTGTCCAGGAGCCGCTATCTTATAGCGGGAGACTCCCGTAACATCCAGGAGAGTGGAGATATCTGCAAAGTGGTTGCTTAAAATGACAGGTCCCCTTTAGTTATATAGCTAAAAGGTTATGTGAAGAGGAAATAACTATAAATACAGCTCATGTGTTTTCTGCAGTCAGCAACACAGCCCCCCACTCCAATTCCGCTTTATATACACAGTGCAGGAAGTCTAATGAAAAAATATTTCCACTTAGGTCTGTACTTGGAAAAGTCACGGCTGCTTTTACAGTTATTGGAGAGTTGCACGTGGACAAAGGAAAATGTAGAATGTGTTTTTGCTCAGAACACAATTTCAATTGCTGTTCACCTGAAGGGCATTTATTATATTTATTCAACTTTTTATGACTGCACTGCAACCTTGTAGCCTCCCTTTGCAGTCAGTCAGTTGCCGTATACCAGGCTGTACAATGTGTGTCCCTGCGGAATGAATGCAGAGATTAAACCAATGACAACTAGGAACTACCTTCAAACAGGTCTGTGAAGGTTCCCATTCATCCAGGTCATGGTATATCTGTAAAAAAGAAGTCAAGGCAACTGGACTTGCTGTATTTTTGTTAAACAATAATACAGCAAGTCCAGTTACCTTGACTTCTTTTTTTACTGTAGACTTGCACTATGCAGCATTATAGAGCTGGAAGCAGATCATGCATATCTAATGAGCAAATATGTCAGCAGCTGTAGACCTCCTCCTAAAAATGCTAGTTGCCTGGCTGTCTCTGGCATCAATACAGACACTGACCCAGACCACCACAAGAGTTGGTCAGACAGGATAGAATTTTGGGCGATTTCTGCTGAATTAACTGAAATCCAAGCCATGGATGGCCCTGCAAGCACCATCTAGCTAAACTACGGCCAGCATTAAGAGCAGAGTGCATTTCTGGCAGATCAAAAGAGATTTTTTTCTGTACTTGCAGGGCTTTAAAAGGATAAAATATGGAAAATGTGGATGTATTGGAGATGCACTGCATGTTTTTCTTTGCCTTGACATATACACTTCAAATCCCCCGCAGGGACTTATCACAATTTGTGCTTGAATAAAAAGATTCAGTCCCGACAAAGATTGTCCAGATATCTCCACTGGAGTAAGGAAGTTTAGGTGGCCCTACCATTAGGACATGCTGCAACTTATCCTCTCCATTTAAATCAATGTTTAAAACTTTAGCCCATCCAAAAGTGGTATTTTAGTTATAGGTGAAACCTGGTGGGCTAAGTCAGCCCCTAGCTTCATATGCCTTGGATGCTCCAACTGAGACAAGTCAGCCCCTAGTTTCATATGCCTTGGATGCTCCAACAGAGACAAGTCAGCCCCCAGCTTCATATGCCTTGGATGCTCCAACTGAGACATGTCAGCCCCCAGCCTCATATGCCTTGGATGCTCCAACTGGGATAAGTCAGCCCCCAGCTTCAGATGCCTTGGATGCGCCAACTGAGACATGTCAGCCCCTAGCTTCATATGCCTTGGATGCTCCAACTGAGACATGTCAGCCCCTAGCTTCATATGCCTTGGATGCTCCAACTGAGACATGTCAGCCCCTAGCTTCATATGCCTTGGATGCTCCAACTGAGACATGTCAGCCCCTAGCTTCATATGCCTTGGATGCTCCAACTGAGACATGTCAGCCCCTAGCTTCATATGCCTTGGATGCTCCAACTGAGACATGTCAGCCCCTAGCTTCATATGCCTTGGATGCTCCAACTGAGATATCCTTGCCACAATTCCAGACACTGTTCCTGTTCACCTGGGAGTTTCGGGTGCTCCCACTCACCTTTGTGTGTTCCAGCTCTTCCCGTTCTACTTTCTATAATATAAAAGAATTGAAAATCCAGCTGGTAGAGTGGGAACCCCTCATAATAATCAAAGGAGGTGTGCAGACTCAGGAACACGGCACAAAGATCTCACCCACAAAGGCCCGGAGAGATATAAGAACCTGTCAAATGGGTTAGCGATCCAGTATCTACCAACCACCGATATTGGTTTTGGGTGGAACTTTCCATCAAAGATTGCACTGTTTCTATACCGAGAATGGATTTTCCAAAATGATAAACGCTTCCGACAGGCTGGTCATCTATCAAATGACTTGATCACTATGATTGTTGCAAGAGATTTTGGAACTGTTGCCATTGCTTGCCAATATCAGACATAATACAACTGGCTATGACATTACACTTGGTTGTAGTCTTGCGGTGCCCATACACCTGCAGACTGGATGACCTGCAAGGTCGCCTTAGTAATAGCATGTAATTCTATCTCCATGAAATTTGATTATCAATGCTGCTGGCGGAATCGGACAGGTATAGATGTAGTAGCAAGGTAATGACCACCCATATTCCCTGAGGGTACAGCAGAAGAGGTCACCTGCGAGTTTCTTGCATGTTAGCATTCTCGATGGAAGATTTGCACATGTATAGTCACCTTTACAAGGACATAGAAGGAGTGCAGCCCATTCCACTCTACTGTATGCAGAGTTTTAGCATTTGCATGTTAATATCCTTTAATCTGCCGGTAATAGCAATTACTTGCAACCAAAACTGTCCTCTTTCCCGACAAGATTGTCCTCCAAATACAGCATTGTGTGATGACAAAGGGCAGACATTACCAACCCTAAATATGCACAAATGCAGATTAAGCAGCTAAAAAACACTTCCATTCTTCTGCAGAATTATTACAACAAAGGAGGGTGTGTGGAGCTTGTTTGCCAAAAAAGGTCGGCTAGGAGTCAACTTGTTCAATCCTATTAGCACAAGGTATGGGGTCATCAAGAGTGCAGCCTCCCCACAGCAAGAAGGGTCTTATCTACTCTTACACTGGGGCTTTTCACCAACAAAACCCATGCGTTGCAATATATTGCATTGAAATACGCTGCGTGGGGGTGCATTTTTGAAAAGCCAGTATTTTTATTGGCAAATGGCAAACTGAGGGTCAACGCACCCTTTTGGGGAATGCAGAACTTTGGGGCAAGCACAGGTGGGAAGAGTATATTAAAAACAAGGATTTTTCTGGTGTTTGTGCATTTAGTCTACACTGGAATGGTGATGGCAACATCAGCAATAAACTTTTTACGGTTAACTCCACAGCAAGGCCTAGAGGCCAGCACCTAAAATTGGTGGAGAAAATATTACAGGGGCATAGGGGCTTCTTCTCCGTTAGAGCGGTTAGGGTCTGGAACTCACTGCCGCAAGCAGTGATTTCAGCTGAGAGTGTTGAATCATTCAAAAAGCATTTGGACGATTTCCTCAGAGACCATAACATACAGGGGTACAGGTACACTTAACAAGATAACACATGGACTCCCACACTCATACATATGCAGAATCACATGCATACACGCAATAGGTTGAACTTGATGAACCTGTGTCTTTATTCAGCCTCAAATACTATGTAACTATGTAGCCTACACTGGAAAATGCATCAAAACGCAGACAGGAGATCAAGGGGAATGAGCCCTAAGACAGCCATCCATTTGGACGTTTCTGATGTCTACATTGTAAGGCAGATTAGCGTTGGCTGTCCTCCCCTGGGTAGGAACATGCAGTGTACAGGTTTGAAGACCTCATCTAGTCCTTCAAATGATGTTTGCTCACCTCCCAAAAAAAAGAAGACTGTCACTTGATCTATCCATTTTATGGCAGATTGGATGAGAATGGTCTCATATCCATAGTCAGGTTTTTTTGCTCAGAGCAAAATATCAGTCTGAGGCTTAAGCTAAAAAACTGGAAATAAGCTCTTCCTGAACAGCTGATTGACCGTCTGCCAGACTAGTTATCTCATTCTAATTAACTGTACAATATGCTCAAGAGAAAAGCTTTGTAATTGCCTCCAACTTACAGACGGCTCCCTAGAGGTCATAATACACAGGAGGGAAAGGAATTGCCTGTGCCAGTCACATAGGGGGTAAAACTGGTTTATAAGCGATATGCCCACATGCTGAACAGGGACAGGTAGGCGTTCATTCTCCCTCACATATACAGTATAAACTACAAGTTGTTGGTGAATAAACTCTACACTCAATGTTCCTGCATAGAAGGTTTTGGTTTAGCACATCAGTGTACTGCTCAAAGTTAAAAGTCTACCTTACAAATACAAAAGGAGGTAAAAATGTGCCTCCCCTCCTTCCCACTCGTGTTTTGACTGCGTCTTACTCATGGGAATTCTAAGTATACTTGGACATCATGGGTAAATGTCTCCATACACTGTCCTAGGGTAGTGATAAATGAATGAAACATTTTCAGCCAGTCTGATTAACACTAATCCAATCAGCATGATTTGAGAGATTATATGAGATGGCGGTAGGAGCCATATGGAATGGTCACTGGTAACCCTAACCGAGCCTACATGTATAGTAATTTATGCCTGCTGCAGCCATAATACAAAAATAGAGACTTCAGTTTCTGAAGATGTTCAGTAAGCTTCATGCCATCATACCGATGTGCTGCACACAGAGCCAAGATTGACTTGAAGTTGCTATTAGCATATCAGAGCTCCCCAGGAGCACTATAAGATGTGTTAATATACATGCATAGCTTTTAAATGGACTGTAACGTTGGGAACCACATCCCCCTTCTTTCTGTTGTCCCCCCTTTCTGGTCTGATGTGTAGATTGCTATGGAAATGTTCTATTTAACTACCAGAAGTGTTAAACTACACTCAACCAGTCATATACTATCCAAGTATTGCATTTGTTATTTTGAAAAGCCAGTATAAAGGAAAATCAGTTGTAAAAAAAAGCACTTTGGGTTTAAACAATCATTTTTGTGTATTCATTCTTCATGGTTCATGTAAATGGGAGTGTGTCCTTTGTCTACATACTTTGTACTAAGAGGTCTTTCTAAACACAGCAAGCTGGCAAGCATGTACACATAGCACCTTTAGATTCTGGCTGTACATTTATGGGTGAGACTAAAGACGGGCTTTAAATGGGAATATTTGAAAGTGTTATAGGTTTTCTTGGGTTGCTTTGACCTACGCTTTAACTTTTAGGCTGGCTGACTTCTATGGCATGGCATCATTAGCCACTTCCCCTGTGCACTAGGCGTCAAGGTCTCCCTTCCCCTACAGCAAGGTGCAGACATTACTAGTGAGTGTTATATGCACCCATCTAGTAATGCCTACTTACTGTAAATTAAAAATAACACTATGTGCCGTAATTTTTGTGTGCCTGCACTGTAAATGCAGTGTCACAGCATTAGCTTTGAAAACATGCAGATACCCCACTCTCAACGTGTCCCTTCAACTGCTTCCATGGCAGCTCCAAGTGCAAAAATGAGAACAGACCCAATGATTACATTACTGGGTCTGCATATAGTAACTTAGAGATGGAACAAGGTATATTTTATCCTATGACATTTGGGGACAGTTAGCAATTTGCCTGGAGTCGTGCTTTAAAGATTTAAAGTAATTAGTGCTACAGTTCAAGAAAAAAATGATATTGAGAAACAGTCCAACACATGGCATTTATGTTTGAATGAAAGCTTTTGTCAAGCTTGCTAATTACAAAGTTGGGTTTGTCACGGCGCCAGTGAGAGTCAGAGCTGTAGCTTCACATACTCATGCACGTCCGTTATGAAGTTAAGGGGTGACCACTGTTAAGTTCCGGAGACCCGTCAATGCTTCTCTTCCTCACATACAGTGGTAAACAAGTCTACTGATGTCATTACGGGCTGGCTGACCTGCCGATGAACCCTGGGCTGTTCATGAAAAGGTGCCAAGTGTCTCTCCCTTTCTACACACAGACTCAAGCAGGGGCTAAAGTGTCATTGACCAAACTACAATAGCTTCACGAAAAAAAAAGAAAAAAGCAATGGAGTCCATTCAATCTTTTGATGCTGCCGCTCCCCCCACCTCCCATTCCTTCTCTCTTGGACTTGGAGGATTTCACACAGGATATGTTGGAAGCCATAAACCTGCCATAAAGTAACAGCTTTTGGTTCTGCAAAGTTTCTACAGGATGTTAGGAAGGAAGGGGAACAAGGGGCGGCGTTATTCCAATATTGGAACACAAAGTAGACCAGAAGAGGTTTCTTGAACCAATCTTCTCATAGATGTCATAAGCACGAAGAAACATTACAGGGAAGTAGAACAGACCAAGACCAAGCTAGCTACAAAAAGGCAGGATGAGGTGGATTGTCTTTTAAACAATCAGGAAAATTTTACCACGCTGAAAGTAGATATTAAATTGTTGTTTTTTTTCTAGTATTAGGGTTTCTTTGTTGTTTTTGCAGTCCTTTTGGAGATTTTCCTTCATTCCCTACCCTTGAGACACTACAAAAGGAAGTGCAAGAATCTGGAAAGTCCCCTTCTTAGATATTGGTCACTGGAAGGTGCAAGGTGGAAGATTTACCCTGTCTACCTATCCCAGCACTGCCAACACAAAACAAATCACCACCCACAAA